>NC_134405.1:320101910-320430660 GCF_038048845.1 Mixophyes fleayi | reverse complement strand
GATTTTCTTCCTCAAAAGAAAGGATTTTAAAAGGTTGAACAAAAAAATAATGATCATTAGTCAATTTATTTAACAATATTTTATAGCTCATGAAAAGGCATTGATAATGGGTCTTGTAGTTTAAGGATAGCTATGTGAAGATCCACTTTTTATTGTAGTGTGTTGTAGATTTAACATCTGCAGCCAAGCAGAGATTAAAAATAAATATGGAAGCCGGCACCGGCTGGAACTACATATCCCAGAATCCCTGGCGGCTGGAATTGACAAATGAGGGTGACGGTTATAGTAGGAATAGGATTGATAATGGTTTTACTGGACACCAGGGTGAGGGAGAGAGGAGGCAGACCTATGCGAGGAGGAGAAAACTAATTGAAACAGATCTGTGAGAAGACAGATATATATTAATGATGTTGATCTATTAAGAGATGTATATGTAAAAGGATGTATTTGTGGAGATCAGAATTTATGAGAAAAAGCATCTGATGATAGAAATATATGAAAAGAGAATTATCTATGAAGCCAAAGTGTCTGTCAGGAGAAACATCAATTTGAAAAAAACAACTCTCTGGGAAAAGAAACAGTGAGAAAAGCGGTATTGGTGTAATCAAAGGCTGGTTCTTGTGAGTAAACCTGAAAAACTATCATATCCTTATATTACATAAACCTGAAGTGAAAGGGAGATAGAGATTTAACAGTATAAATATTTATTTCAAAGACTGTGATTTAGATCTATTCAAGATATCATCTGCATCAGTATAGATGTGTATTTCAGAGACTGTGATATAGGTCCATTCAATATATTATCTGAATCATTAGGAATACTTATTTCAGAGACTGAATTATATATCAATTTATTATATCATCAGCATCGTTAGTGATATGGAATTCAAATACATATCTGGAGAAAATTAAAATGTACATATAAAGACCAAGATAGCCTTTCAGGAAGTAAGTTGTAATTCTCTTGATGAAATTTAAAACCTTTAAAGATAATGCTGTATATCTGGTGTGGTAGTAGTGTATCATAGTGAAATATTTCACCAGCTGTTTTCTACATGCTCAATACTTGCAGAACTTAAGACAAAGAGAGTCTGAGCAGATAGCCTTTGGTATGATCCATACAGTAGTTCAGCTCCCTGGAGGGAGCTTTCATAGCTTGTTTGAACAGGTGTCTATTATGACTGTTTTTATATTAAAAAAAATGAAGTATTCAAAAGTCAAAAAGCACAGTGCGTATGATGTTTAATGCTTCATGCACCAAATTTGGGACTAAATGCAGTCTTGTTGGTGAGTTGTGCAGGAGTATGCAAGGGTAGGCAAGAATGTGGGTTGTGCAGGAGTGCGATCCCCCCATTTACATTTTGACATTTTTAACTCTGCAGTTTTACACCTGTTGTTTAAATACATCACATTGTATGAAGGCGTTGAGTAGCGGTTGAGCTATGTTGGTAGGAAGTAGATTCAAAGGGAATTTGAGGACCAACTTCACAGCAAGGGTAGTGTATAAGTGAAACAGACTCCCATCAGAGGTGGTAGAGGCTAATGCAGTAGAGTGATTAAAATATGCTTGGGATAGACTTAAGGATAGCCTTACAAAGAATAAAGGATCAAAAAGGGTTTGAGGTCACCATAGGTTAAAAAATAGGTAGACTAGATGGGCAGAACGGTTTTTATCTACCGTCAAATTCTATGTTTTTATGTAAAAGAGTGTGTGGAAATGTACATAGTGGTATCAAACTGAGACCAGTTCTCAACTTTTCTGCAAACTACACTCCTCAAACTTGGTGCCTCTTTGGAACTTCCTGTTCTGTTGGTTTTCACCTGCCTTAATATAGCCAAACAATTAGTGATTGCTCGCACGCAGTACTGGTTGTGAATTCTAAAAGGGAAAGGGGTGTAGCTTTGTAAAATAGGCGGTGTGATGATGCACATACAGACGACACAAACTGTCACTTGTCAGACCTATAAAATATGAATAAAATCAAGTAATATAAAATTAATAAAATATTATAGTATAATTAGTATAATATGAATACAATTAATATTGAAGATAGATGCATCCAAAGCATAGAGCACATTCATCATAATCAATTTCAAGACTTGCACCCTGTTTATGTAGGTGCAAAATTTCAGTCTCATAGCTAACATATTTTAAGATCTGCATAACTTAAAATAAGATGCATCCCAGAAGCAGGGCTGCCAAGAGGAATTCAAGGCCCCGGTACAACAAATTCATGGGGTCCCCCTTATAGTCGAGTAAGCTAAAAAAAAAAAATCAGGGATGTGGTCATACAATTGGGGGTGTGGCAATGCGCCATTGGGGCGTGGCTAGCACATCAAAATCACTATGTCCTGAATTCACCGGAGCGTGACATAAGTCCAAGCACTCCTGATTTTCAGGACATCTAGCACCACAGTGTAGTATAGAAAGAATGCAGTGTGTACAGAAAGAGTTCAGTCTTGGCCTGCACCTTACATTGGGCACAACACTCACCAAAAATTGGCATTGTCCCTACTAAAATCACAACATTTCACACACTCTGCTGCTCTCTCCTACCTGTTCTTCTCACTTTCACCACCTGTGGCTGCTGGTTTCTTTAGTTGCGGCTTGTCTGGATCCTGGAATGTTGGAGGACCTATTTGGAAAAAAAATGGCTATATTTAGAAAATTACAGCCAGCCCCGGCGTTAAATCAATAGCACCCACGGTTAATAATTAGGCCTTCCTCCAGCCCCAACATTAAAATAATAGTATTCACATTTAATAAATAAAGCTATTTCCCTTTCTGCAAACAGCCCCAGCAATAACTATTTCCCGCAACCATCACTGCCATTAAATAATTCATAGTCACATTTAATAAATAGACCTCATTCTCCCCAAACTCACCCCCACATTCAATAGCCCCCAAACTACCCCATCTTAAATTAATACTCCCCACTATTAAATTGCCTCACCATCATCCTACAAACAAAATAGCACCCATTAATTAGCCACCACCTACCTCACACATTACATTGCAACAAGCCCCCTGTGCCATCACAAACACATTACTGTGCCCCTTCATCACCACTACACTGTGCCCTTCATGCTGCTTTCCCCTTCTTTTTCACTCTGTGCCTCTATTCCCCCTTCTTTTTCACTCTGTGCCTATCTCTCCCTTCTTTTTCACTCTGTGCCTCTCCCCCTTTCTTTTTCACTCTGTGCCTCTCGTCACTCTTCTTTTTCACTCTGTGCCTCTCTCCCTTATTTTTCACTCTGTGCCTCTCCACCTTCTTTTTTACTCTGTGCCTCTCCCCTCTCTTTTTCTCTCTGTGCTTCTCTTCCCCCTTCTTTTTCACTCTGTGCCTATCTCCCCCTTCTTTTTTACTCTGTGCCTCTCTGCCCCCTTCTTTTTCACTCTGTGCCTCTCTCCCCCTTCTTTTTCACTCTGTGCCTCTCCTCCCTTCTTTTTCACTTTGTGCCTCTCCCTTCCTCTTTTTCACACTGTGCCTCTCTCCCCTTCTTTTTCACTCTGTGTCTCTCTCCCCCTTCTTTTTCACTCTGTGCCTCTCTTCCCCTTCTTTTTCACTCTGTGCCTATCTTCCCCCCTTCTTTTTCACTCTGTGGCTCTCTTCCCCCCTTCTTTTTACCTCTGTGCCTATCTTACCCCCTTCTTTTTCACTCTGTGGCTCTCTTCCCCCCTTCTTTTTCACTTTATGCCTCTCTTCCCCCCTTCTTTTTCACTCTGTGCCTCTCTCCCCCTTCTTTTTTACTCTGTGCCTCTCTCCCTTCTTCTTTTTCACTCTGTGCCTCTCACCCTTCTTTTTTACTCTGTGCCTCTCTCCCCCCTTCTTTTTCACTCTGTGCCTCTCTCCCCCTTCTTTTCCTCCCCTTGATTCTCCGTTTCTTTACTTACGTTTTGTTAGCTTCTTTCTTTTCTTTTCTTCTGTCTTCTCTTCTTTCGTTTTGCTTGGTCCTCTCTGCGGCGCTCCTCATTGACTGTTGGGCGTGACTTGATGATGTCATGCCCTCTCCTCCAAAATCCTTTGCACGCACAACGATTTTGGAGGGGAGAATCTGAATGTAAACACCAAGGTACAGTAAAATGGGAACTGTCATGGGGTAAACACAGAATAATCATGGAGTGAATTCACAGTTGTGAGTACCTCGGGGTTGGAACCGTAGTTCTCTAGGTACCCGGCCTCTAGGTTCACAGATCACACAGGTAAGAGAGCAAGAAAGAGATATTAACCTCACTAGCTAAACAAAGTGTACACACAAAGTAAATACAACAGCGCTCCCAAGGAGAAACGTGTTCCTGCACCAAATATAACTAAGTGTCAGTAAATTCACCAGTATCAGTGAAAAACCCCAACAAAGTCCCCAGCAGGTTACCTCCCAGCTCAGAGTTCTCAAGGGCATAAACTGCTGGCAACAAAGCTTGCAGATGACAATCCAAAGTAGGCCAGGGGCTGTGATCCGATAGGTGAGTCTGTATGTCTTTCTGATCCCGGCTGCTCAGCCAAATCTCCACAAGCTCGTTCGGACTCTGGGTATCATAATCCCTACCGATGTAGGCTCACCAATTCCCCAGATTCTGTGAGTGTCTCTTGATGGAGTGGTGACAAATCAGACCACGAGGTTTAGCACCCGATCTGGGTAGGTTCCTGGTTTAAACAATCTCCTCTGGCACTCATAGACTACTCAGCATTAGTCCAAGCCCTCCCTCTCCAACAGCCTCCAGCATCAACAACCTCTCCCCTGCGACTTTTTCTTTTTGTTTATCCCCAATATCCCCCGACTTTCATTGGTAGTGGATGGAATCTGGGGGGTAACTAGAGTTGTTTAGGCTCGGTTCCCCGAGAACCGAACACACACGAACCTAGCAGATCCGAGTACAGAGCCGAGCCGACTTGGTACTATCGCTCGCCCTTGAATTTAAAACAGGGCAAAACGCCTTTGACACGTTGTCGGATCTTGCGAGTTTTGGATTCTATAAGTATCACCCTCCATGGCGATCCAGCGCCATTTCACAGAGGGATGCAGAAGGGGTAGCACAGTTCTTGGCAGTCTGTAGAGCAGTTGGGTAGCGTCATAGGTAGAAAAGAAAGAGGAGGGGTAGCAGTCTTCAGTGACATTCAGGAGAGCTCCTTTGCTCCATTGTCATTGCTGAAATACAAATACTAGGGCTGGCAGGCTTGGTCTTCTGAATTTGCAGTCAAATTGTACGGTGTTATAAAGGTTACACACAAAGAGGAGAGCTCCATTGCTAAAAAGTCATTGCTGAAATACAAATACTAGCGCTCGCAGGCTTGGTCTTCTGAATTTGAAGTCAAATTGTACGGTATTATATAGGTAACACACAAAGAGGAGAGCTCCATTGCGAATTGTCATTTCTGAAATACAAATACTAGGGCTCTTTCCCATTGGGCACAATGGGCAGGTGCCCGGGGGCCCTGCAGCCCTGCAGCCCAGGGGGGCCCGTCTTAGGCAGCACAAAAAAATAGAAACCTGAAAAAAAAATAAGAAAATACTTACCTTGCGGTCAGCTGGGGATCCGGCTCCCTCCCTGGTCTCCTCCTCCGTGCTGAGCTCGCGGTGCATGTCGGGCGTGACGTCATCACGTCCGCCCGATATCCATTTCGGAGCGCGACGGAGGAGGAGACCAGGGAGGGTTGGTTTTGTTTCAAAATATTGCCTTTTTGTCATAGCAGCTGTCCATCAAGCCTATTTAAGGCACACTTGGGTGTGGCTCACAAGCCAGCCTTTGCTAGATGTGAACCCCTATACCTGGGAGGTGAGTGCATCTGATTTTAACTGCATTTTAATAGTGTTTAAAGCATATAGGTCAGTGTAGGACCTGCATATAATGAGGTACCCTTGACGTTGGGATGCAGGCTTAAGTCTTTTCATCAAAATATGAACTAATACCTCGTTTTCATTTTGCTAGACACACACAGATATGCAGTTTAAAGGATAAGCGCTGACAAATTTCTTTTTGTTTTGTATACATATATGGGCATTTATATTGCCACGCAGCTGGTACCACATACAATATGGGATATACCGAGTGCAGGCTTATTGCCAAGCAGCTGATACCATATATAATGTTGGTTATACTGAGCGCGGGCTTATTTTTCTCTGGTTTTGTTTCAAAATATTGCCTTTTTGTCATAGCAGCTGTCCATCAAGCCTATTTAAGGCACATTTGGGTGTGGCTCACAAGCCAGCCTTTGCTAGATGTAAACCCCTATACCTGGGAGATGAGTGCATCTGATTTTAACTGCATTTTAATAGTGTTTAAAGCATATAGGTCAGTGTAGGACCTGCATACAATGAGGTGCCCTTGACGTTGGGATGCAGGCTTAAGTCTTTTGATCAAAATATGAACTAATACATCATGTTTTCATTTTGCTAGACACACACAGATATGCAGTTTAAAGGATAAGTGCTGACAAATTTCTTTTTGTTTTGTACTCTGTGTATCACCGGCTTCACTAAAAGGCATACAGCTGACAATCTGTTACAAAAACGAAGGGATGTCTTTGCAACATGGCTTATCCCGCTTGGATTCTCCTCAGGATATGTAATTTCTGATAACGCCACCAATATTGTGAGAGCATTACAGCTGGGTAAATTCCATCCCATTCCCTGTTTTGCTCACACAATAAACTTGGTCGTGTAGAGCTTTTTAAAAAATGACAGAGACGTGCATTTGGCAACAGCGTATAGCAGATTGCAGCAGCTACAAAAGCAATTTAATTTGCCCTGCCACTAACTGAAGCAAAGTGTGGTGACAAGGTGGAATTCTACCCTGTATATGCTTCTGCAGATGGAGGAACAGCGAAAAGTTATACTTGCTTACTCCACAAGCCATGACATTGGGAAAGGAGGGGGGATGTATTGTAATCAAGCGCAGGGGAGAATACTTTCTGTGTTGTGCAAGGTGCTGAAACAATTTAAAGTAGTCACCTGTGAAGTGAGTTCAGACACTGCTAGCTTGAGTCAAGTGATTCCCTTAATTAAACTTTTGGAAAAGCAGCTTGAGAAACTGAAGGAGGAGATGAAACAAAGCAATTACGCTAAATATGTCAGACTTGTAGATCAAGTACTTTATTCGCTTCACCAGGATGCAAGAGTTATCAAAATCTTGAAATCGGATCACTACATTTTGGTGACTCTGTTTGATCCTCGGTTTAAGACCTATGTCTTCTCTTTGTTTCCAACTGACCCAAATCTGAAGAGATTCAAGGAGCTCCTGGTGAGCAAGATGACAGCTCAAGTGTAACGTCATCTCCTCTTTCAGTTTCTCACTCAACTGCTGCTAGAAAAAACTTGGCTTTCCCAAAAGACCCAGGGATGATGCAGATGACTCAGCACAAAATTTTGACATCTGGGGGTAAATGTATTAAGCTCCGGGTTCTTCAACACCCGCGAGTTCGGCGTCTTCAGCGTTTAAATTTAAAGCGGCGCTGCCTTGTAAAGGGAGACTTCCCTTACCTACATGTGCTTATACACCCATTGATGATGCAGATGACTCAGCACAACATTTTGACATCTGGTCTTGTCTACTGTAAAAGAATGGACCAGAGTTAGTGACACCTCTGCTGTAACTCCACCTGATCCTACTAACAACTATCAACATCCAAAGAATGGTGGAGGATTATTTACATTTTTTTTGAACGGTATAAAGACAGCAGTTTTATTAACAAAGAACAACGTTGCTTGCAGGCGTAATGTAAGCATGGATGTCTTAATAGACATGTATATGTATTACCTTCCACTGCTACTGTTTCATCAAGTGTTTGTAATCTACATTTTACATCAAAGGTACCTAACTAGATTATAATTTTGTGGGAATTGGGGTGGATTCGAAGCTCAGTGATGAACTTGCTTTGTGCTCTTTTTAGTGCATTGTCTGGCACCCTGGATTGGTCTGGGTCTGATAAAAGCACACATCCCAGGGGGGAGGGAGGGGGGTCAGCACTCATTGCCATGTATTAGTTGTAGAATTACCACAATTATCCAACAAACAGGTGGAGCGATCAAATGAACCATAGCTGGTTTCATGATCCAAGGTCAATTCCATCTTGCACAACTTTTTTTTTTCTGCCACTGCTGTGTGCCAATGTGTCCTAGATGTGGTAGGAGCTGCCGTGTTTGTGTCATTGCTCTGTCGCTTAGCATCCAGCCAGGTCGCTGAAGTATTTGTCCGAAAGTGTATGAAAATAATATTGTGACCTGTGAGGTGGCCAAAATTGACTGCAAATGACTTGAAATTGAAATTAATGTTATTGAGGTTAATAATAATGTAGAAACAAAAAAAAAAGCAAAATGATGTGGTTTTAGCAATTTTTCTAAAAAAAATACAGATCCAAAACAAAAACAAAAACACACGAGGGCGTCTTTGCCAAAGCCAAAACCAAAACACGAAGTTAATCCAGATCCAAAACCAGAACATCTCTAGTGTTAAAAGGGGCGGAGGTAGAATATGACCTCAGCAGCAGCCCACCTGCTTTTTCCCTGCCATCGTCTGGTCAGGTACGTGATTGGGTCATTAAATAATCAGATCCCACCTCATGATCTTAGATAGAGTCCTGGCCTTCACGTTCTTAGCCCCTTCCACTCGTTTGTGATGTCACAAGGTCCCCAGCTGTGCCATGCTTCCTGTGGGCTGACCCCCCCCATCTTTGGTCACCAAAACAATGCTGGATCCAGCTACCGGTTGGCGTTTAATAACTGTGGGTCGTTGGCGTCCAATTGGCCCACCAACTGGCAGACCGGGCTGGACCGCTATTCCCACTGTTGTGCACGGTATCATCACAATAGTTTAAATGCATCTTCATTTAGGGTCTGAGCACTTCTTTGAAGTGGGTGGGGATAGAACAACCTATAGCCAATCAGATCATTAGAACGATCCCAGCAGCAGAAGTTGAGGGCGCTGGTCATGTGGGAAGGAGTGACCTATCCACTTGTGTTATCATTAGCAGGACAGGGCTGTGTGTGACAGGGACAGTGTCATAATGTGGGGTGAGGAATGAAGGCCACAGGAGGCCACAGACAGAGAGTTAGATTGATAGAGAAAGGAGAAGGGTTCCCAGCAGCACAGAGTAGTGATAACAGCCTCTTTTTAAATTGATGAAGGTCAAATATTTTGTCAAATGCTCCTTTTTAATAAACCTAAATCATACATTCATCTTGTTGACAGATGCATAGCAAACATATACCATACACATAAGTATAAATAAATCATGTCCTATTCTACAATCTACATTTTGCTGAAAATCATCATTGCCATTTATTTATATAGCGCCACTAATTCCGCAGCGCTGTACAGAGAACTCACTCACATCAGTCCCTGCCCCATTGGAGCTTACAGTCTAAATTTCCAAACACACACACAGACTGACATATAAAGAGAGATTAGGGTCAATTTAATAGCAGGCAATTAACCTACCAGTATGTTTTTGGAGTGTGGGAGGAAACCGGAGCACCCGGAGGAAACCCAAGCAAACACGGGGAGAACATACAAACTCCACACAGATAGGTCCATCAAACTCATGACCCCAGTGCTGCGAGGCAGAAGTGCTAACCACTAAGCCACCGTGCTGCCCAAAATCATCTACTTATTGTGCGAAACAGTCATTTTTGCTGTTAACGCACCTGAAATAACTTTTCAACTATTTATTAAGTGGTGTCAATAGTTCTTTTGCATGTGTATGTAATGCAATGCTATGCAATTGTTACGAGCCGCGGCGGTGCCCAGCCGCCGCGACTCACTCACCTGCGTCCCGGCCGTCGCTATGGCGACCGGGACGTCACTTCCGGCCCTGACCCGGCCGTTGCCGGGGCAACGAGAAGACGCTTCGGCGCTGCGTCCCGGCAATGAGAGGAAGCCGGGCGCAGCGCTCACCATATGTTCTAGCCTGTGGGCTAATTAATGCAGCCTATTAATTATGCTGGGGGCTGTGTCTAATTCAGAGCTAGGCTCTGATTGGTGGCCACTGGTATTTAAGGCAATGAGGTCTGCTGCCTCATTGCCGGTTATAGCTTCTGTGTTCCAGTCTGCTGACCTGCTAGTTCCTGTCCTGTATCCTGATATCTCTATTTGACTCCCCGTGTATGACCCTTGGCTTTGATTTGGACCTTGCTCGTGTTTCCTGTGACCCTGATCTTTGGCCTGTTTACCCGTTCTGCTATTTGCCTGTGACCCCTGACCTCAGCTTGTTCATCGATACCGTTGTCTGCTGCCGGCCCTTGACCTCTGCGTGGACCTGACTCCTCTTGCCTGGGTTCTCCCCAGCTGGTACGCACTTCACGACCCTCTGTCAGTCTGCGGCCCAGTCTGTCCCCACAATCAGGGACTCCAGTGAACACCTGACTGGCAGAGTAGATTCCGGGTTGTGTTGTGCCGGCTGGAGGGGTTCCTAACATTATAACCGGCCCACTCACGGAGACGAGGTTGGAATGGATGCAAGTGGATCCTCACCGTCTCCGGCACAAGCCCTAGCAGCTCATGTTGAGTCCTTATATCAGATGATCCAGGGATTGGCTCTGTCTGTTCAAGAAGAAGCCGCAAAAGTGTCACAACCCACTCCAAGTTCCGTCTGTGAACCTAAGATGAACTTGCCGGATCGCTTCTCTGGAAATAGGTCCCTGTTTCGGAATTTCAGGGAGAGCTGCAAGCTCTATTTCCGATTGAGACCCCGCTCCTCCGGGTCAGAGCATCAAAGAGTCGGGATTATCATTTCCCTTCTACAGGGTGACCCCCAGTCCTGGGCGTTTTCCTTGCCGCAGACCAGTCCTGCCATGCAGTCAGTAGACGCTTTCTTCGAGGCGTTAGGTCTACTATATGACGACCCGGACCGTACTGCCTCCGCTGAAACTCATCTACGGGCCTTGAAACAAGGCCGGCGCTCGGCAGAGGAATACTGCGCTGAATTCCGTAGATGGTCACCTGATAGTGGATGGAATGATCCTGCCTTGCGAAGTCAGTTCCGTCTTGGCCTGTCGGAACAGGTCAAAGACTCTTTGGTGCAGTACCCATCTCCTACCTCTCTGGAGGATCTGATGCACCTCTCCATTAAAATCGACAGGAGATTTAAAGAGCGGAAAATCGAAAAGGAGACATCATCACCTCTATCCGGCTTCATTCCTGTTCCCACGGATGGTGAGGAACTCATGCAATTGGGGGCGTATTGTCTCTCCCCTGAGGAAAGAGACAAGAGAAGATCACAGGGCCTATGTCTCTATTGTGGCACAAAAGGCCACTTCTCCCGTTCCTGCCCGAATAAGCCGGGAAAAGAGCATGCCTAGGGAACGAGGGGAAAGTTCACCTAGGTCTGCAGATTGTCTCCCCGAAAAACGCTGTATTGATCCCTGCACAGCTCATGTTTAGTGCTCGTTCAATGGACCTGTCTGCCTTCGTTGATAGTGGAGCTGCAGGCAACTTCCTGGACATCGGGTTCGCCCGCGCTGCTAAAATTCCGATGGTAAAACTCAAGTCCGCTATTACTGTCTGTGGCTTAGATGGAGGTCCGTTGCCTGGTGGCAAGATTTCCTGGGAGACCTCGCCACTACAATTAAAAATCGGAGCTCTCCATTCAGAGTCAATAACCTTCCTTCTTATCGATTGTTCATCAGTTCCCTTGATCTTGGGTCACCCATGGCTTTCCCGTCATAACCCTGTCATGGACTGGGTAAAAGGAGAAATTGTCCAGTGGAGCTCTTACTGTACACAGTCCTGCTTGTCACTGCCCCTGCGGGTGATTCAGTCTATTCCGGAGCAGCTTCCCTCACAATATCATGAGTTCTGGGATGTGTTCTCCAAGAAAGCTGCTGACACCTTACCACCACACCGTGACTTTGACTGTGCCATCGAGCTTATTCCTGGTTCCAAGTTGCCTAAGGGTCGCCTGTACTCTCTCTCTGGTCCGGAGTCCAAGTCCATGCAGGAATACATTAAAGAAAATCTGGAGAAGGGCTTCATCAGGCCATCTAAATCTCCTGTAGGAGCAGGATTCTTCTTTGTATCCAAAAAGGACGGAGGACTAAGACCCTGTATTGATTACCGGGGATTGAATCTTATTACAATCAAGAATACCTATCCCCTTCCGCTCATCTCCGTATTATTTGATCAGCTGAGAGGTGCTACTGTCTTCTCAAAAATCGATCTTCGTGGAGAGTATAACCTCATCCGTATCAAGGAGGGAGACGAGTGGAAGACGGCATTCAATACGCACTCTGGCCATTATGAATACTTGGTTATGCCGTTCGGTCTTAGCAATGCACCTGCAGTATTCCAGGACTTAATCAATGAGGTTCTTCGGGACTTCCTTGGTAGTTTCGTGGTCGTCTATTTAGATGATATCCTCATCTATTCCAGATCGCTGTCTGTACATCAGAATCACGTTAAACAAGTTCTACGAAGACTGCGAGAGAACCACCTTTACGCCAAACTAGAAAAGTGTGAGTTCGAGGTGCAGAAAGTATCCTTTTTAGGTTACATAATCTCTTCTGAGGGATTCTCCATGGATCTAACTAAGGTTCAGGCTATTCTAGATTGGGTGCAACCAAACAACCTTAAGGCGGTGCAGAGGTTTCTGGGCTTCTCCAATTATTATAGAAGGTTCATTCCAGGTTTTGCGGACATCGTGGCTCCCATTGTCGCCCTAACCCGTAAAGGGATGGATCCAACTAATTGGTCGCCTCAAGCAGTAGCCTCATTCGAAAGCCTGAAAAAAGCCTTTGTCTCCGCTCAGGTCCTTAGACACCCGGATCCAGCTAAACCATTTGTTCTTGAGGTCGACGCCTCTGACGTCGGTGCTGGGGCTATACTATCACAGAAGGACCCTCATACTAATCGTCTACACCCGTGTGCCTATTTCTCCCGTCAGTTCTCTTCAGCAGAAGCCAACTATGATGTCGGGAATAGGGAACTGTTGGCAATCAAATGGGCCTTCGAGGAGTGGCGACATTGGCTGGAGGGTGCTCCACATCAGATCTCTGTCATTACCGACCACAAGAACTTGCAATATATACAATCGGCCAAACGTCTAAATCCCAGACAGGCCCGTTGGTCGTTGTTCTTTACCCGGTTCAATTTCCTGATCACCTATCGACCGGGTTCCAAAAATGTCCGGGCAGATGCTCTGTCCAGAAGTTTCTTGGCACACCACGTTCCAGTTTCGAACCCAGAGCCTATTATTCCTCCTTCCATAATCCATGTTGGATTAACCCAAGATCTGAGTATCACACTTCAGAGATTCCAGAAATTAGCCCCTGATACTACTCCGGAACAACGTCTTTTTGTTCCAGTCCATCTAAGGAAGGCGGTTCTTGCAGAGGCGCATAATAGTAGGTCTGCTGGACACCCTGGAGTTTATCAGACGCTGGAGATCCTTTCCCGTACGGTCTGGTGGCCATCCTTGTCCGCTGACGTCAAAAGTCATGTCCTCTCGTGTGAAATTTGTGCCAGGAACAAAGTCCCCAGGACTTGCCCGGTGGGTCAATTGCTTCCATTGCCCATTCCTGCAAAACCTTGGACACATTTGTCCATGGATTTTATTGTTGATTTGCCACCTTCTGCAGGACATAATACTATTTGGGTTGTGGTGGACCGTTTCAGTAAAATGGCACATTTCATCCCATTAACCAGGCTTCCTACAGCTCGAGATCTGGCCATTCTCTTCATACAACATGTTTTCCGGCTCCATGGCCTTCCTTCCGATATTGTTTCTGATCGTGGTTCACAATTCATAGCACAATTCTGGAAATCCTTCTGCACCCTCCTCGGAATCCGGATCAGTCTGTCATCTGCATACCACCCTCAGTCTAACGGGCAAACTGAAAGGGTTAACCAAGCACTTGAACAGTTCCTCTGATGTTATTCCTCAGAATTCCATGACAACTGGTCATCTTTGCTGCCTTGGGCAGAGTTTGCCTACAATAACTCATCTCACTCATCTACTCAAACTTCCCCGTTCTACTGTAACTTCGGTTTCCATCCCAGGTCTAATTCTCTGTACTCTCTCAAATCTGCTGGTATTCCGGAGATTCATTCCACAGCTGCTGATCTGAAAGTAATTTGGGGGAAAGTTCAGTCCTCCTTGAAAAAATCCTCATTGTCGGCCAAAAAATTTTCGGATCGCCACCGTACCACCTGCCCATTCAAAGTGGGCCAGAAAGTATGGCTATCAACTAGAAATCTCAGGCTCAGACAGCCTTGTAAAAAACTAGGGCCTAAATTTATTGGGCCGTTCATGATTACCAAACAGATCAATCCGGTAGCTTTTAGATTGAAGATTCCTAGCTCACTAAAAATTCCGAACACATTTCATTGTTCATTGTTGAAGCCGGTATTGTATCCTAGCCAATCCTCAACTGTGCCTGGGGGAAGTTTGAGGAAGCCACTAAGATATGTGGTTCAAAGGATTTTAGATTCCATAAAAGTGCAAGGACAGGTGCACTTCCTGGTGCAGTGGAGGAATCGCGGGTTAGAAGAGCGAACTTGGGTTCCGCGAAGACAACTCCATGCCCCTAAACAATTGAAGGAATTCTTCAGGAGGTTCCCAAGAAAACCTGGATGTCGGGGTCCCTCGACCCCTCCTCAAGGGGGGGGTACTGTTACGAGCCTCGGCAGTGCCCAGCCGCCGCGACTCACTCACCTGCGTCCCGGCCGTCGCTATGGCGACCAGGACGTCACTTCCGGCCCTGACCCGGCCGTTGCCGGGGCAAAGAGAAGACGCTTCGGCGCTGCGTCCCGGCAATGAGAGGAAGCTGGGCGCAGCGCTTACCATATGTTCTAGCCTGTGGGCTAATTAATGCAGCCTATTAATTATGCTGGGGGCTGTGTCTAATTCAGAGCTAGGCTCTGATTGGTGACCACTGGTATTTAAGGCAATGAGGTCTGCTGCCTCATTGCCGGTTATAGCTTCTGAGTTCCAGTCTGCTGACCTGCTAGTTCCTGTCCTGTATCCTGATATCTCTATTTGACTCCCCGTGTATGACCCTTGGCTTTGATTTGGACCTTGCTCGTGTTTCCTGTGACCCTGATCTTTGGCCTGTTTACCCGTTCTGCTATTTGCCTGTGACCCCTGACCTCAGCTTGTTCATCGATACCGTTGTCTGCTGCCGGCCCTTGACCTCTGCGTGGACCTGACTCCTCTTGCCTGGGTTCTCCCCAGCTGGTACGCACTTCACGACCCTCTGTCAGTCTGCGGCCCAGTCTGTCCCCACCATCAGGGGCTCCAGTGAACACCTGACTGGCAGAGTAGATTCCGGGTTGTGTTGTGCCGGCTGGAGGGGTTCCTAACAGCAATAACATTACACTGTGATTGAACTCAACAGACCACATTCAATTTGCCTATTTATCCACCTCCAAAATTACACTTTGACCAAATGCAAACAATTATTTCCTGCTTTACCTTCAGTGAAGCTATTTTTTATTTTTTTATGTAAACTTTTTACCTTTGCTAAAAAAAAACAACTTTTTGGGGTGGTTTTGCGCCATCTCCCTGTCTATTATTCTCGCAATATTTCCATGCAGTACTACCAGCTGCACATTTGTGTTAGACTTGTGATGGGACTTGATAGCATTTTTATATCTTTTCAGCAACTGTGCCACTATGCTCTACGAATTCTAATTAACTTAGCAAATTTGCTTATAATCCTTAAACAATTTTTTTATCAGTAATATAGGGCTGAAATAATAGGCAATGGGAACTTTAATATGACAACTGTTGTGTAGCTACTGCTTTCAGGAATGCAATATCTGTTGGTGAACGATGGACATTGGCACAAAGTAAAATAAAATGTCACTGTTGCCACCAGCATTTGGGAGTTCAATGCTTCCTTTTTTTTTTTTACTATCAGAAAAGCCTTGTGCTTTACAAACACTTCTGTTAATCATTACATTCTGGCCGTATTGCGAAAGACCAAGAAACCAAACATTTTCTGATTGCCTTTCAGAACGTAAGCTTTAATCCTCTTGATGACATTTAAAATCTTGAAAGAAAATGCTGTATTTCTGGTGTAGTAGTGTATCATAGTGAAATCTTTCACAAGCAGTTTCTACATGCTCAATACTTGCAGAACTCAAGCCAGAGAGAATCTGAGAAGATAGCCTTTGTACAGAAGTTCAGCTTCTAACACGGGAGGGATTGGCTCACTGAAGATATGATTTGACAACAGTGTAGACAAGGAATTAGGAGCTTGCATAGCTTGCTTGTCCAGGTATGTATTATGACTGTTTTTATATAAAAGAAAAGGTAGTGTTCGAAACTCAAAAAGCACAATGCGTATGATGTTTTATGCTTCATGCACCTATTTTGGCCTACATACAACCCTTTTATGGCAAAGTACATGGATTTGCGGCACACTTGCCTACCTTTGGGCCCTCCAGGAGAACCTAGAGATGGGGTCCATGTAGCAAGTGCCGGAGGTATGATGCATCATTGCGCAGAGGGACGGAGCCGTGATGACACCATTTGTGAATCTAGTGAAGTGGGTGGGGTCTGGGAGGGTGTCCTTCTTTTCCAGGCGGGCGGGGGGTATATTTACTAAACTGCGGGTTTGAGAAAGTGGAGATGTTGTTTACAGCAACCAATCAGATTCTAGCTGTCATTGTGTAGAATCTACTAAATAAATAATAACTAGAATCTGATTGGTTGCTATAATTTATTTAGTAGATTCTACACAATGGCAGCTAGAATCTGATTGGTTGCTGTAGGCGACATCTCCACTTTGTCAAACCCGCAGTTTAATACAGAAGTGGAAGTTGCTCAATCAATTTATAGGCTCATAGCGGGTGCTTGAAAGGGTGGGGTTATCCTAAAAGGAACACACAGAAAATCCCCCCAGCACACTGCTATAGCCAGCAAAGGACCTGACATTTCTACTGTAGATAAAAGTGCAAAAGTCTTAGGGCTAGATTTACTAAGCTGCGGGTTTGAAAAAGTGGGGATGTTGCCTATAGCAACCAACCAGATTCTAGCTTTCATTTAGTTAGTACATTCTACAAAATGACTGCTAGAATCTGATTGGTTGCTATAGGCAACATCCCCACTTTTTCAAACCCGCAGCTTAGTAAATCAAGCCCTTAGTTGCACACATTTTCTGTGTGTTTGTTCCTTTTAGGATAACCCCATCCTTTCAAGCACCTGCTATGGGCCTATAAATTGATTGAGCAACTTCCACTTCTGTATTTGTCTGAGAGGCATATTGGTGTCAGTAGCTGAGAGGGGGAGTACTGTCGCTGAATTGCTGTTTGGAGGCTTCTGGGGTACCTCTTTGGTAAGTTAGCTTTCAATTTAAAAAAACATATATGTATGGCCCAAAAATATGAGACTCTCACTGTTTAGAGTTAGGACCATCCTATTAGCAAAAGCACTGTGGAGTGGGGGGTGGATTTAACATACATTTGCAAATGTGTGCAACTAAGACTTTTGCATTTATCTACAGTAGAAATGGCAGATCTTTTGCTGGCTATAGCAGTGTGCTGGGGAATTTTCTGCGTGTTTAAACCCGCAGTTAAGTAAATATATCCTCTGGAGTCCAGGAGAACGAACAAAAATTGTGAGTCTCCCGGACATAGCAGGAGAGTAAGCAAGTATGATTTGCAGGTTAAGTCAGCGACTTTGCATGGTTCAAAATGTTGTGATAAGAAGAACAGAGTGCGGGTTAGATGGCTGAATGTGCCTACTTATGCATTCAAATGCAAAAATCAGATTTCGTTTTGCAGGACAAGATTATTTAAATAAAATCCATGGGGGTGGAAAAGGAGGCATTTTGGGAGAGTTCCCTGTCTTGCATGGGCCACAGTTTCTTCTACGCAAAAGGAAATTGAGTTTTTCGCATACTCAAGAAGTGCGTTACCAGGAGTGCTCCTATGCTTTCAATGCCATGTATTTGGTACCTTCCCAGTGCGGTTTTACGGCATACTTGCCATCTCTCCCGGAATGTCCGGGAGACTCCCGCATTTTGCGAGAGTCTCACGGACTCCTGGGAGAGTGTGGCAATCCCCCGGATCTGCCCACTTCCTAGTGAAGTGGGCAGAATTAGATCCAAAACGCTGCGACTCATCAGGACCCTGCTGTAAAAATCATGGGGGCGGGTCCAAAATGACATGCTTTTTGGAGCCACGCCCCTCACCACGCCCACCTTCCCCGGCAGGCTCCCGGAAAAGAAATTTCAAAAGTTGGTAAGTATATTTTATGGGACAGACCCTTTGTAGTAGGATTTTATCCCATGATGTAATAAAAACAACTAAATACAGAAAAGTGGCACATGTAATCAAGAGATAAATGAGACTAAATTGATCAGTATTTTAGGAAAATAATGGGAACATTGCCTAATCGAGTTTTTTGCGTGTTTGTACTTTCAGAAACCTTTAATCGCTTGACATACTAACTTAAAGGAGTGTTAAAACTAAATAGACAAGCCAATGTGAAAAAACACCTTGCAGCAAATACTCATACATTTGGGCTCATGTCAATAGGCATTTGTGCACCAAACATACTTTATAGAAGACACAAAAAGTACACGTACCTGTACATTTATATATTATATAGTGTGGAATTTTCTCTATCCAATCTGTGTTCAATAATTTTTTTTTTTTACTGCTATAGCTTCAACTTTTTGTTGTTTTCTTTTTTTTGACCACATCACGTTCCCCTTAATTTTCAACATTTATCATCAGCAGTTAAATCAGTTGATCTGGGATATAATATTACTTGGAAAACTATAATTCAAGCATCAGCTTCCGATTACAGCTATGTTACATAACACCAGTTTCCTGCTTTCATGCATGAAAATATATAGATTAAAGTTCTTTTGTACATGATTGAGGTGCAGCTCCTCCTCCTGCCTTTCGAGTCCTTCATGTCCTGGTCTGCTGACATGCATTCATATCCCGCTGACTAGCTCACAGGAGGCTGTAAACAAGCAGCATCACATAGTACTTCTCAGTTTAACACAGAAAAGCAGTTTCTGGTGGCAGGTAAGCCCTGTAGGGAAGGATCACCCTTCCTATGTGTTTGTAAAGTTTGTTCTGCGTACGTTTGTCAAAGGATTTATATAATGTGGATGTTTCAGCAATTAACATTCTATAATCCATTCTCATTGTAGAACGGTGCTGTCATCTCAGGCAGACCGGTCAGATATGTATCTGTTCCAGGGACAGTCTGTATTTTAAATATTAATGTCCCCATTGCTATGTTGCTGAATTTTAACATCGAGCAATCCTACAGCACCTCTTCACCTGTATATGCTGGGTAAATAGTACATCTAGCTGACTGTAATTACTATTATCTGTAATTGTGTATGAATATACAACTGCAGAACTCAAGTTCTGAATGCTGTCCTGATTGAAATAATCTTCTATTACTTTGTATGAGTGGACAACTGCACAGTACCACTTCTCTAATGCTGTAAGCTGGTTGTAATTACTATATATTTTTTTTATTATTATTATTATTATTATTATGTATGAATGGACAATTGCACAGAGCACTTCTATCATTCTGTACACTGGATGTAATTAGTACCATTATTTGTATATACACGTATATATTGTATATATACAACCGCACAACACACCTTTTAATGTTCTGCATGCTAGATGTAATTCCCATTATCTTTTTTTTTTCTGTATGAATGGACAATTGCAGAGTACCACTTCTCTTATACTTTTAGGCTTTCTGTGCTCATTATGTGTGTAAGAACAACATATATGAGTGTGTGTGGCTGGTGTACAGGTATATATTGAAAAATAATGCTGCGCTCAATTACATGATTCCTTGGAGACTTTGGTGCACAGCAGTGATATAAATAGAAGCCGTCTTTGCAGGCAACCATCAGTGGTCGGCATGGTTACTGCCTTTCCTGATTATTGCTATATATGTGGTTGTTATGGGGAACGAAGGCATGCTTGCCTACTCTCCCGGAACGTCCTGGAGGATCACGAACTTTGAGGAATCCCGGAAGAGCAGGCACCCCTCCTGTTCCCAGCGGAGACGAGGCTTAATGGCCCGATTTGAGTCATTAAGCTCCGCCCCTGCGCTGCAATGCCGGTAACCTTGGCATTACGATGACCCTTGGCCACTATGACCGTATTGTCACCATCGCCCCCTTCTGCATGTTCCACCTGACATAGATATGAAACTGGGAATGAAAGCCGGGTCACGCATGAACAGATTGACCCCAGACTGGCCTGGCGAGCGATAAGACCCCTCTTGTCACTGCCAGCCAGTACCCCAGGTGGACTGAGCATCGCTCAGCTGCCCGACTAAACTTGGGGAGACTTTTTTACCTTTTATTACAAATTTCCTAGCGTATGAGACTTGTATATTCTTAAAACACCTTGGGGTAAATGTATAAAAACCTTCTAAAAAGAATTACAAGAGAGTCCCTATAGACGAACGCCATTAAATAGTGACAGTGTTTGCATTCGAGCTTACACTTACCTTGAAGGGGTTAACTGAGGTTTCAGACCCGACCAATGAATGTCTCATGGAAGGGTCTTGGGTTTCCTTATAGGTCCTCTCATTTCCTGTTTGCCTCATTCTGCTCTGCAAGATCCCACCTAGCCACGCCTGGTGCCGGTTTGATAGTTAGTGCCTGTTTTAACCTTAAATTCCACTCGCCACAGAGCAGGCACAGTTTGTAGTAAGGAACTGTGATTAGCGGCTGATACATAGGGCACTATCGTGATTGGCCGCAGGTCTCTGTCCACTTCGAGGCAATGGTAACTCTTGGCCCAACAGTGGGGAGGGTCCTTGTCCGGCTCAATGGGGAGGGCAAGTGAGTTTAGAGAGGGTGAAGTCACTCTGACCCAAGGTTACGGCCGGACAGGAATTAA
The DNA here is from genome assembly GCF_038048845.1 of Mixophyes fleayi. NCBI lineage: Eukaryota > Metazoa > Chordata > Amphibia > Anura > Limnodynastidae > Mixophyes > Mixophyes fleayi. The sequence continues at coordinate 320,409,824 of NC_134405.1, read as the reverse complement.
GAGCTATTTCCGTTTTAAGTGGATGCACGGCGGTTCGCCATGTCCACGTTTGGATTTGGGTATCAGTCTGGTAGCTGTCCTGCAGTGCTCTTTCTCCGCCACCAAATTTAATTAATAAAACTGTGACCTTCTTTAGCCAATTTATATACGTCTCAGTGTCTTTATTATTAGATAAGATAGTTAAGTATGTAAAGGTCTTGTGAAGGGGAAGAAGGGCATACACAGTGAACTATTTTAAGCTAACCATTATTTTTGTGCTTTTTGTTATATATTTCTTCCTTGAATGATATTTAGATATTTGTAAAACATTTTATATTTTTCATAATCACATTGTTTTTATTACAGAGAAACTATAAACAGATGTCCGATTCCCACCCATGTGCTAAATGTCAGTCCTATTTGTACATACTGAAAGTAAAAATTGCAATTTCCACCCCAAAAAATATATTGAGTAATAATTTAAATAGATCTTTATTAAAAATAAAATGTTCATTTCACTCCTCTTATCAGTGGTGGAAATATGTTTCCATTGATGAATATAATAGTGCTAAGAAGTTTAACAAAACAATAGCCCTTTGATGAATTATCATTATTTACTTGTGAAACATTTCTTTTTAGGAATGGGAATAAATCTAATGCCCTTTTATTTTGCTGCAAAGGGAGATAATTGCTTTTGTAAATAAATAATTGTGCAAATTGTCAGGGTTATGTCACACAGACGGTTTTCAGCTACACAGGAAATTTATCCCCAGTGGAATCGCTGTCATATGGTGTATTATTCCAGAGGAGAGTTTGTCTGTTGGGAAACCAGGAAGTGACAGGAAGTCGTGACTCTTTATTGCTTTCTTGTGATACTTTAAGAAATCTCTTGCTAAGTAACAATAAGTAACTCTAATCAAGTTTCAGTTTTAACAACATACATTTTCTCTTTGTTTTTTCAATTAAAGAACTGTAGTGATGCAAGTAAGCTGGAGCAGATGGGAATACAAATCCTGTAATAAAGTATTTTCAGGAAAGGAGTAACAATAAGAGCTGCAGTTAGGGATGTAAGGAGCCGTTATATTTCCAACTCATGGGATTTAGGGGCACATTTATCATTATTCACATAAAGTGAAAAGTAGTTTTCAATCCTTATCGCAATGATAAGGATTGAACTACTTCTCACATTTATGTACAGCCGTGCTATGAAACAGCAGTTCCAAAAAACTGCTGTTTCAGTGATAAAAAAAAACATACTTACCTGCCTCTTCGGAAGCGCTGTCTCCGGGTCTTCTCCTCACTCTTCAAGTGCGCATGTCCAGTACACAGATCCCCTCTCTGTCTCTGCAACTATCGTTGCAGAGAGAGAGCTGTGAGTGACAGGGAGGGATCATGTGATCCCTCCACACATGCGCTGTCCAGCTCTGCTCTCCGGAGCAGAGCTGACAGCATTAGATTTCCTCATGTACGCCAGCTTCAGCCGGCGTACATTAACATGACAAGTTCCCGAAAAAAATGTTTTTTCGGGACTTGTTAGATTGCGGCCAGGAGCAGTCACCATTCTGTTGAATGGTGACTGTTAGAAAAAACGAACTGCAGCGAAAATTAGTGGTTTTGAAGATTGAACAGTCGAACGGAGCTGTCTTAAATATCAATTGCAGACTTCCTTCACCTATTTTCACGGTAAGTGCACGATAGTGCAATACCGTCATTTGTTAAATGTGCCCCTTAGTTACTATTTATTAAAGCCCCCAGGCATTTCAGTTGCCAGTGAACCATAGTAACCTTCACCAGGGGCCTCTGCCTAAGCTTCCCCATATGTTCCTTTTTTTTTTTTTTTTTTTTTGCTTTTTAATGAAGTTATTTTAGTTTTCTGTTTTTTTTACATTTTTTTTTCTTCAAACTTTATTAATCATTTTATTTCTTTACAAATCAGAAACTGGAAGCCTGAGCTTCCAGTTCCAGCTTGAGTTAGCCGATCACGTTCCAGGTTTTTTAATATTAGGGTCTTGGAATATTTTTCTTTTTAAATACTTTTTAATATTTTTTAAATAATAATAGTATTTTAACAGGTTTTTTCTTAATTCAAACTGCGACCACTACTGTGTTCGAAGTTTGTCTTCACTGTTCCTTTTCTCAATGAAAAAAATGTTCCAATTGATCCCTGTGTTTGCGTGGGTTTCCTCCGGGTGCTTCGGTTTCCTCCCACACTCCAAAAACATACTAGTAGGTCAATTGGCTGCTATCAAAATTGACCCTAGTCTCTCCCTCTCTGTCTGTCTTTCCTCCTGTCTGTGAGTGTGTGTCTATATTAGGGAATTTAGACTGTAAGCCCCAATGGGGCAGGGACTGATGTGAGTTCTCTGTACAGCGCTGCGGAATTAGTGGTGCTATATAAATAAATGATGATGATGATGATCAGTTAGGCTTGAACATGTGCAAGCCTGTACAAGCCTGTACAGTTTCCCTCACCTGCCGCTTAAACATGGTCGACCAAGATGCAACATAGTCGAATCTGTTTAACTTTCTCAAATTTAGCTCAATTTTTTTTAATTAAAAATCAAAATCAAAAGGAGTTTTGGGAAATTTTCACACCGATTCGATGGATCAGTTCGGAAAACGACATGCAGACGGTTCAAGCATGTCTAGTTTATATAATGTAATGAATGTTTTATATATATATATATATATTGTAGATTTTATTGTTTTAATTTTTTTAGGAACCAACTTGTATTTTACATTTAGTGGTTTCATTCAGATATTTCTACAGATATTAAGGATACCAAGCACTGAACGGGAGACAGTAATATTGAGGACATGCCGGGCACTGCTTTGTAGATCTCCTGAAAAGTGAATGAACTATTAAACACTATATAGCAAAATATTAGTACAAAAAGAAAATTGGAAACTCTAAATAGGAATAATCATGAAGTTATAGATACACGTTTTTACAGTAGGTAGTTGTGTTCAGGACTTGTAAAAAAATAATCTACTTTTAGGTTTGTAAATTATGCTATACATATGTAACAGATTCTGGATACTATATTACTAATCTTGATTAGCGCTGGCTTACCTGAGGTGCGGAGTCTAACGATCTCCCCGGTGTTCACCAAGAACCGCCGCAAGGCGGGGTGGGCTTCGCTGCCAGGAGTCGCAGGTCGCGGTCCCCAGGTTCGCCTCAAGATGTAGTACAGCGGAGTGAAGCGGTGGTAGCGGAGTCAACAAGCCGGTTCGGTACACAGGAATGGAGTCAGGCAGAATCAGAAGGCAACTCGGAGTCAACAAGCCAGGTTCGGTACACGGGTCACAAGAATAGGAGAATGGTCAGCAAGCCGGGTCGGTACACAGGGATTGGAGAGCCAGGGAAGTCAAACAGGCAGAGATCAGCACACAGGAAGACACTGGAAACTGGAAGACACTGCAATCCACGAAGAGCAGGAGCCAGGAAAAGGTAAGTGTTGCTCTGACACTCAGCGAGTGTCAGAGTGAGGTTTTTATACTGAAGGGGATTCAAAATCCCCGCCTCTAGGTTGTGGTCATGTGACCGCCTCCGGGTGCGGTCACATGGTCCTGAATGCGGAAGTGCGGCTGGACGGAGCGGCGGGGATCAGGTAAGTCCGTGACAACATATGGGCATACGTCTAACTCAATATCAAGCCCAAAGCATACCTCCCAACATTTAGAATTACAAAAGTGGGACAACATAAGCCCCGCCACGCCCCATCCCATCCAAAATCTGCCCACAAGTGCACAAATTTGGGTAAAGCGCCATGGACTTTTGTGTAAGCCCTACCCCTTTTGCAGCGTGTGAATCATGATGTCCCGCAAAAGCGGACACTTGGGAGGTATGCCCAAAGTTTTATATATGATTTTTAAATATCTTAACCATGATAATAGAACCTTTCACATATATATATTAGGGATGTGCACCGGCGACTTTTGAGGTCTCGTGTTTTGTGTTTTGGATCCGGATTTTCGTTATTTTTGAGGTTCGGATTTGTCTCGCAAAACACTTGACGAAAGGTCTCGGTTCGGATTTAAGGTTTTGGATTCGGATTTTTTTGCAAAAAAACATAAAAAGTTTAAAAATCAAGTTTTTGGGCTTATTTTCACTCCTAGGCTATTATTAACCTCAATAACATTCAATAACAAGCATTTCCACTAATTTACAGTGTATTCTGAACACCTCACAATATAGTTATTAGTCCAAAACGTTGCAACAAGGTATCTTTCTGGACTGCGTAGAGGAGTGGGTCACCACAATATATATTAAAAATGCTGAACTTTTATGAATCGCACCAATAAATGTACCTGGACTGCGTAGAGGAGTGGGTCACCACAATATATATTAAAAACCCTGAACTTTTATGAATCGCACCAATAAATGTACCTGGACTGCGTAGAGGAGTGGGTCACCACAATATATTAAAAACCCTGAACTTTTATGAATCGCACCAATAAATGTACCTGGACTGCGTAGAGGAGTGGGTCACCACAATATCTTAAAAACCCTGAACTTTTATGAATCGCACCAATAAATGTACCTGGACTGCGTAGAGGAGTGGGCACTGGGCACCACAATAAAATATATAAAAAACCTTCAACAGGTCTGCATTACACTACACATACGGCTGCTCCTCCATCCTCTCCATCATATACATGTTGGAGTTTTAGCGTGTGACAACCTCTTGTTTTTGATAATGTCAGTGCATTTTGAATATTTTTCAATTTGCCCCACACCACTGAATGTACTTTATCTATGATACGCATCTATCTATCTTGACTGCGTAGTGTGGTGGCCCCGGTACACAATTTGGTACCGAGGCCACAATATAATTAAAAAACCCTCCACGTGTCAGAATTCCACCAAACAAGTATCTGGACTGCATAGTGGGGTGGCCCCGGTACCCAATTTGATACCGGGGCCACAATACCTCCTCCAAACATGGTACAGACAATTCGTCATTGAGATCCCAGACAGACAGGGTCAAAGTGTTATTGTTTGACTTTGTAAACCCAAAAAACTGTCCCTGTTGCACATAGTCGTGCAATGAAGACTGACTTTTTCATTTAAAGGCACGATCTTTCAAGTGTAGTGTTTGTAAGTCTAAGTCATATTATACTTTTGGTAAAATTGGTTTATTTTGTTCCTCTTTATGGTAATTAGTAATAGAATTAAAGTATTAAATAGAATTAAAGTATGAAATAGAATTAAAGTATTAAATAGAATTAAAGTATGAAATAGAATTAAAGTATTAAATAGAATTAAAGTATGAAATAGAGTGGTATAGAGTTGTAGTGTGGTATAGATAGAGTGGTCCCCACAATATAATAATAAAACCCTCAACTGGTCTGAATTCCACCAAACAAGTATCTGGACTGCGTAGTGTGGTGGCCCCGGTACACAATTTGGTACCGAGGCCACAATATAATTAAAAAATTGGGCATCAACTGTCACCGTTGTTTAATATCTGATACACCTAAATATGGACTGCACAGTGGAGTGGCCCCGGTAGTAAATTTGGTACCGGGGACACAATACCTCCATCAACCCTCTAAATCCCACTCCACTGATGGCGGACACCGGGCGCACGTCTAACACCAACATTGCAGTTACAGCCGCAGTTATACGCTTTGCAATAGGGTGACTACTATCGTATTTTGTGGTCATGGCAAACGACTGTTGGACGGTCAATTGTTTTGTGAAAGACTTAGCGGTCTTACGACTTCCCCTCTGGGAAGATGACCGACTAACAGCAGCAACAGCAGCAGTGGCAGTAGTAGGCGTACCGCTGCAGGATTCCTCGGATGAATCCCGTATTGAGGAGGACTCAGTCTGGCTGCTGACTTGGGCTGCAGGACTGAATCTGATGGAGATTGTGGAGGAAGTTGACGAGGAGGGTGTTGCTGGTGTGTATCCAACTGGACCACGGGATTTAGGTGTCCCTGTACCGATGAGGGTCCTAGCCCCAGTTCCTGAACTAACCACTGAACTATGAAGGTTATTCAGGTGACGTATAAGGGAGGATGTTCCTAGGTGGGCAAGATCCTTACCCCTGCTTATTTGAGCTTTACATAAGCTACATATGGCCATACATTGGTTGTCTGGATTTGGATAAAAATAACTCCAGACCGAAGAGGTGCATTTTTTGGTCTTCTGACCAGGCATGACGATGGGCTTTTTCATCCCATGGACATCAGCTGTTTCCCCCCCTGGTGCCTCATTTACAATAACCACATCACCATCCTCATCATCAAGTTCCTCCACAGCGCCAGCTACATCATCAATAGCCTCCTCCCGAGCCACCTCTTCCCGTACAGTGATGGGAAGGTCAGGCTTGACAACCACCAACATCCTTGGACTCGCCTTGTGGATTTGTGATAATTTCTCTTTAGAAGGCAGAGTTGTTTGCTGTTTTGTTGCTGACAGCATAACTCTCTTCAATTTTTTGTAGGGGGGGGGAGGAGGAGGAGGGCTAAGATCCGTGGGTGAAGCTGAACCACTAGTCATGAACACGGGCCAGGGCCTAAGCCGTTCCTTGCCACTCCGTGTCGTAAATGGCATATTGGCAACTTTACGTTTCTCCTCAGATGATTTTAAGTTTCTCTTTTTGCTACTTTTTCTTAACTTGGGCTTTTTGGATTTTACATGCCCGGTACTACGAGATTGGGCATCGGGCTTGGAAGACGACGTTGATGGCATTTCATCGTCTATGTCATGACTAGTGGCAGCAGCTTCAGCATTAGGAGGAAGTGGGTCTTGATCTTTCCCTACTTTATCCTCCAAATTTTTGGTCTCCATTATATGTAGCACAAGATACTGCAGAATGTGTGAACTTGGTAATATTGCAGTACCAATGGACTTATACTGCTGGATTGGTTTTGCAAATTTGGTTATAATTATTATATATTTTTTTTTTTTTAAATTTTTTATTTTTTTTTACTTTTTTTTTATTTTTAAAAAACTTGGGAATAGTGGGGAAATAACTATGCCCTTAGAAGCACAGAGCACAGGACACAGCACCACTGGACTGAACAGGACACGGCACAGGACCCAGCAGCACTACGGAACTCAGCAGGACAGAGCACAGGACACAGCACCACTGGACTGATACTGCAGAATGTGTGAACTTGGTAATATTGCAGTACCAATGGACTTATACTGCTGGATTGGTTTTGCAAATTTGGTTATAATTATTATATTTTTTTTTTTTTTTTTAAATTTTTTATTTTTTTTTACTTTTTTTTTATTTTTTAAAAACTTGGGAATAGTGGGGAAATAACTATGCCCTTAGAAGCACAGAGCACAGGACACAGCACCACTGGACTGAACAGGACACGGCACAGGACCCAGCAGCACTACGGAACTCAGCAGGACAGAGCACAGGACACAGCACCACTGGACTGATACTGCAGAATGTGTGAACTTGGTAATATTGCAGTACCAATGGACTTATACTGCTGGATTGGTTTTGCAAATTTGGTTATAATTATTATATATATTTTTTTTTTTTTAAATTTTTTATTTTTTTTTACTTTTTTTTTATTTTTTAAAAACTTGGGAATAATGGGGAAATAACTATGCCCTTAGAAGCACAGAGCACAGGACACAGCACCACTGGACTGAACAGGACACGGCACAGGACCCAGCAGCACTACGGAACTCAGCAGGACAGAGCACAGGACACAGCACCACTGGACTGATACTGCAGAATGTGTAAACTTTGTAATATTGCAGTACCACTGGACTTTTACTGCTGAATGTGTGAACTTGGTAATATTGCAGTACCAATGGGCTTATACTGCAGGATTGGTTGTGCAAATTTTGTGGTAATTAAAAAAAATTAAAGTAGTTTTTGGTATTTTTTAAAAAAACTTTTTTTTATTTTTTTAAACACAGGGGAATATTGGGGAAATAACTATGCCCTTAGAAGCACAGAGCACAGGACACAGCACCACTGGACTGAACAGGACCCAGCAGCACCACTGACCTCAGAAGGACAGAGCACAGCACACAGCACCACTGGACTGATACTGCAGAACACAGCACAGCACAGCACAGCACAGCACAGCACAGCACAGCACAGCACAGCACAGCACAGCACAGCACTAAACAGCACTAAACAGCACAGAGGACCACCTAACACACCCTCCCTCTACCCTGATCAATGCCCGAGTGAAGATGGCGGCAACTAGCGGGGAATTTATAGGATCCGAGTATCGCGAGATCCGACAACGGGATTATGAGTCAGAGCCTCAGTTTCACATTTGAATTTGGCGCCAATACCCGGATCTGTCTCGGATCCGACTCGGATCCGCAACGTTCGGGTGGGCTCGGATTTCATAAATCCGAGTGCGCTCATCCCTAATATATATGTTCTGTGAATGTGACTTTTCATAGATAAAAATGTCGGGTAGGTTTAAAAGCCATATATAGTACATAAGACAGCGGTTTCCAAAGTGTGGGAGCCGCAGTCACAGGGCTGCCGTGGCCTGGGGACAAAAAAAAAAAAAAAAACAACTTGCCAATCTGGCGGCGCTCGGGACCAAGCATCCTCCTCCCTCCTACTGAATATTACATCCGACATATTCAGTAACAAGCGACAGGAGAGAGGAGGATGCTGGGTCCCAGGTGCCGCCGCATTGGTAAGAAGATAGAAGAGAAAACAAAAGAAATAGAAGAAAGAAGGCCAAGTATGGTAAGTAAAGAAACGGAGGGGAAGGTGAAAGGAAACATGAAAGACAGTATGGACTGAAACAACTACTTCTATCATCCACACTATAAGAAACAAACAAAAGAGAAAGGTCGCACATACTTTACATAGGTGACTAAAGTAAAGTACGGAGCGGTGAGCAGTACAGAACGAAATTGAAGAAATTGAAGAAATGTCTGATTGTTTACAAATGATACAATGGAACAATAAAAATTAAAATATCTTATAAGATACACTCACACATCTTTATGGACAAAACAGCAGAAAAGCAGACTATTACAAAAAAAAAATGTTTTCAGCCAATGAAAACTGCTCTGGTGATGACTCCCACAAATTGCCAGGGCACAGACTTGTGCAGTATGAATGGGGTCAACCCGGGAAATTCCCGGGTCCGAGGTGCAGTATGAATGGTGTTTCTGAGCTGGGACGCTTTGAGCCCCGGCAAAAACCCGGCTTGAAAAACCCGGGATATTGCCGGGGCGGCAGTATGAAAGCGGTATTACCAACTCTTATAATTCCCATATGCATGTCTCTTTAATTCTTTTTGTAGCTACCTATTATATAGGGGGGAAAAATTGTTCTTACTTCCTTCGACTACTATATTTGCACTGCATCGAACACTGATATATTTCTCTGCAGTCATCCAAATGACCGCCTTTTAACGTTAGTCATCATACTTTCACTTCACAGCAACCCTACGGATCCACAGCTCTACGTCACCAGAGAAATCCGTCTACAAGACATCAAAACACCACACACCGCCCTCCGCGGTGACGGACAGCCCAGGAACCGACATGTCTGAAGCAAATTTACAAACCCCAGTCAAGCCGATAAAGATCATTGCCGCTGCTTGTAATAACAATGGAATTGGTTTGAAAGGACATTTACCATGGGATCTCCCGTAAGTATTATTCTTAAACTGATCACCATTTAACTGGTAGAGTAATTTGCAAAGTGAAGGTTTCCAAATGATCATTATTCAATAATTATTGCTTTTACCTTTAAAGTAAAATTAACATTTTCATTCAACAATACCACCTATGTATTATTACTTAATTAAAAGAAACACTAAAACCCAGTGTTCTCTGGAACCTTTGCCCGATATCAGTGGCATAGCTTCCATGTGATATTGCTGCCTTAACTGAGATGTGTCAACTGGTTTGATTCCAACAGTGCCATGTAAGAGGTCGGTGTTGCCCGTAGCAACCAATTAGATGTTTGCTTTCTACGCTGCAGTAGAAATATGACAGTTGGTTGCTATTGGCAACAACAATCTTTTTCCCCTGTGCACTAATTTACATAAATGCCCTATGTCTAGATTGAATTCATTGAGATATGACTGAAGCAAATTTATGGAGATGAAGTCTCCTGCCATAACTAATGTGAATTAATTGCAATAAAGAGACCCACCGTCAGTGAAGTGAATTAATTCTGACATACAGGCCAGCAATTGATGTAGAGTCCAACGACGACTGGTATTAATTCATTCACCGTCCAACCATAATGACTTTCGTAAACTGTGATGTAGACTCCAAGTAAATTTACTAAGACAAATTCAACTCAAACAGATTACCACAGTGAATAATATGATTTAATGTAGACATAAGGGGGTATATTTACTAAACTGCAGGTTTGAAAAAGTGGAGATGTTGCCTATAGCAACCAATAAGATTCTAGCTGTCATTTTGTAGAATGTACTAAATAAATGATAACTAGAATCTGATTGGTTGCTATAGGCAACATCTCCACTTTTTTCAAACCCGCAGTTTAGTAAATATACCCCAAGGTGTTGTTTATGAACCACAAAATGACAGATTCTTTTTGATTTGCACCGGTGCTCGGATATCTCCTACAAAGGGTGAGGGATTGGGAAGCAAGATGTCTGTGCTTGCAGAGAAGCAGAACTTCCGGGCCATTGGCAGGAGCGAGGGCGTTCATTTCTAAGTACAGAGTAGGTGTACTGGTACGTTTCATTTTTAAGAGCTGTGCCAAAACGACACTACTTTTTATAGAGCGAGAGATTCGCTGTAAAGTAGTGGAGAGCATGAATTTTTATTTACGCTGTTTCTTGCTCCAGAGGGGAACACAGCCATGCCCACTCTGTGGAAATACTTTTGTATCAGCTCAGACCTATCACTGATCAGGGACAGATCTAGACTATTTCCCATGGGGGGAGGTTGATTTAGTAGAGCCCTGCCCTTCATCACTACAATCAGTGGGCCCCACCCCCTCCATCACACCCAGCAGGTGGTGGGCCACCAGCGGCCGCACACTATGTATATGTGTCTGGCGGCCGAGAGAAGGCGGAGGATGATGCTCGACCGCTCTGATTGTGCTTTAAAAACAATTGGATGGCTGGGCAGGATTGTCTGTCTGCTTCTTGGCCACCAGGTACACAGACATAACGTGTGGCCGCAGGCAGCCTGCCCACTAGCATTGATCAGGATTGATTCATCCTACACTTTTATTGGTGATCTTTACCCGATGCAGAAAATATAAATCAAAAAAGTTTGCTTTCAAGACTAAATGAATCAACAATTGGCTAAATCAAGCAATGTTTTATGGTAACATGTTTAAAGAAATGGTTCTAAAGTGGTCAGAGGTTGATTTTTTGATATTGACACTTTTGCAGAGAGCACCTTTGTCTATTGTTTCATTGCCCTGCACACCTAGGTGCGCTTCCAGTTTACCCAAGTGTCTCCCCAGGGCCGATAGTAGGTGTGTGCCATGGTGTGCGCAGGGCGGACCATCAAGGTGCAACTGTGCAAAACCAAGGTATAGGGGTGAATGAGACAGAGAATCCACCCATGAGGAATGAAGAGTCATAATATAGAGTCCAACTATGGCTGAGGTGTACTCAATGAGATATAGACTAGAACCACCCATGTTATGGAGTCTGACCACGATGACGGAACTCATTGAGAAACAGAGCTCCATAGGTAACGTTAAACCATGACTGAAGTAACTTCACTGAGACATAGGGGTACATTTACTAAACTGCGGGTTTGAAAAAGTGGAGATGTTGCCTATAGCAACCAATCAGATTCTAGCAGTTATTTTGTAGAATGTACTAAATAAATAACTAGAATGTGGTTGCTATAGGCAACATCTCCACTTTTTCAAACCCACAGTTTAGTAAATATACCCTCATAGAGTTCCACTATTCCCAGTCTGAACTCACTGACATATTAAAACCCGCCATGACAGGATTGAACTCAGTGAGATGTACAATACGACTATCATTAATGTGAACTCTCCAAAACATTTATTCTTATATAATGGACTCAATATAATGGACTGAGTGAAGCGCATACATTCATTGCACCACTGTTTTCAAACTCTATCTTGATACAAATTGTTCTATAAATCAGGGCTGGATTCTCAAGAGTCAGGTCACCAAAGTGCTTAGGAAATTACTTCCAGTGCCCAACTTTTAGGAGTCATTTCTATTGATGTCAGTGAATACACATGTTCCCGGGCTTCCAAAAAGATCCTGTTGGCTTCTAAATTGGACTGACTGGTGCCCGAGTTCTGCATTCTTTGTCCATCCCTGTTACAAATTGGTATTTTAATTGACGTATACAAAGATGTAAATTTGGTGCCTTTAAACTAAATTGACAATGAGACTTAACGCTGCTCCTATAGTTGTACATGAGATGTATGTGAAACCAGTACAATTGCACTTGTAATAATATGGAATACTTTAAATACAGGAAAGAATTCAAGTATCTACTAGCCAGTATAACTACAGTAAAACAGCCTGGTAAGTTGCAAAATGGGCTTTGTGTTATTGTATTGCATTTTTCAGTGATGGTGATTTTCTTTTGCTAATGTTTATCTGAATTTGGTGCCTCAGCCGCGGAGAACGTGCCTCTATTCCAGTGCCAAGTCTCAGAGCCACAGCACTTCCTCCTAGCCCCTGATTCGATGTGTGATGACATATGACTTCACTTCGTCCAACCAGAAGCTGCCAAAGCGGAGAAAGCTGCAGAGCTAGAAAGGCATGGTCATAACTGTAGAACTATGTTTTCTCTCAGTGTAGGAGTACAGCCATTTTAGTCACTATGGGCTTGATTTAGAGTTGACCGCAAAAGTGCGGTTTTATATATGCATTTTGACTTGCACATCGACTTGATGAGTTTTACTGTTATAAAAATAAAGATAAAAGTACATTTTAAAAAAGACCGGCTTACCTCCACACATGCCCAAATGAATTACCTACATAAATGTTATAGCCTCAAAACGCGTGAGGTCCCCCTGCTATAACTGTAACCAGCATTAGGCTTGGCTGGTCTGACTATAATAGGGTGACACACAGACTGGGGGGTCCCCCTGTCATAATGGAAACCAGCTGTAACTCATTCACCTCAGGGTGGAAATCAGTAAAGGAATCACTAGCTCGCTCCAGGGCCATCCAGCTTTGTGCTGACTAACATTAGGGCTGTGTTGGCTATCCTGTTACACTCCAGGTGTTGTGAAACTACAAGTCCCAGCATGCTTTGCCAATATATAGCAGCTTATTGCTGGAAGGGTATGCTGGGACTTGTAGTTTCACAACACCTGGAGTGTCACAGGTTAGCCAACAATGCACGAGGGCTTCCTCTGGCACTCTTTGTATGTGTGCTGGTGTAATAGTGAAAAGTGAAAAATAGATTAAATACTATCGTGGAACTACAAGTCCTGGCAGCTACTGACTGCACTACAAGTGTCAGCATGCGCTGGCAGCCAGGGTGTAATAGAATGATAGAAAAAAACACACACATATTTAGATGACTTTCCTTAATTTGCTTACAATGTGCCCACCCTACTGTAAGTTTTAGTTAATACATTGCTTTCACTATCTGGCTTCCGACAACGCTTTTCAGCAAGCTTTTTATATCATCCATGTCGCCGGGCCGCCTCGCACAGAAAGATTCGACTAAGACAAAACAATGAAGATATTGATTGACTGACTCAATATACAGTATATAGAACATTATACCCCTATAGATTGCAGGTCTGTTTTATTACAAAAAAATTCCTTTTTTTTTTTTTTTTTAGGAAAGAAGAATCTGATTGTTTGGGGCCGGCAGTCGTTTGAGTCGTTTGACGAGAAGCTTTTACCTCTGGAAAATACCATCATTGTCCTATTGTCGAGAGCGCTCAGGTATAATCTTACGTCTTGTTTTATCCCTTTAGAATTAAGAACATGTTGCACTTGTTTGCCCCTTCTAAATATGCAACTAATGAGTTCACACCCCCTTGTAGGGGACAAGCCACTTTTTGTTTATCTAACTAGTTTAGATATCAGCGACGCTGAATCTGTATATTGTACATTACTACTGTGTCTGTCAACAGATTCACCGTCAACATATTGTACCCAACCCAGCGAAAGTCACGTTAAAAATGTGTTACAATAGTCTAAAGTGTGCGTTAGTTTTCATGCATTCTATCCATATTTACCTACTGTCCCGAAATATCCATGAGGCTCACGCGTTTCGGGGAGTTCTCTTGCTCTCACAGGAGAGTAGGCCATGCATCCTGCCTACTTTCTAGCAAAGGAGTGGGATGCAACCTGCAGCAAATTGACATTTTGACTCCTCCCCCTGCAGCAAATTGTCATTTTGGCTCCTCCCCCTGCAGCGCAGTGACGCTAAGCTATCAACGTTGCACAGCAGTGGGAGGGGCCAAATTGACATGAATCTCTGCACTACAACACATCTGTGAGACCACGGATCCGCAATAAGTCCAGTGGCGCACGCAGGGGGGGTTTCTGAGTCTCTAGAAACCCCCCCATGACATTTTTCAGCCTGTGTGATACTACCCTAACTTATATATTAGTGATTTTAAATCACTAATATGAGTTAATAACTGAATAAAACAATTAAGAGTGATTTGTAAAACATTTATTAGCGTAAACAAATACATGTTTTGTCAAGAACAATGATAACTTGACCATTGGGGGGTGTACTGGTTCATCAGAGTTTATGATATTCGCCTAAATTCATCAAAGGAAGGAGTATTGTGATTCATATAATTATGTCATTCGTCAGATGTAGCTATAACAGATATGTTGGAGCAGTGATCACTTGCTGATTAAAATGCACACACAGTGGAGTCAGACATCGTACGGACCACATCAATATTTTAGAGAATCGTGTATATATGTTTTAATTTATAGAGCAACTTATGTCATTTCTCATAAAAAATAATTGACTACTCTCTTACACCTAGGGAAGTGCCAAAATTTGCTCATTACATTTGCCGCAATGAAGAAGAGGTTGTGACACTCGTCTCGGCGCCGCCTCTGAGTGACGAGATTGAAACTATATGGGTCTTAGGAGGAGTGGAGTGCTATATAGTAAGTTACCGTCATCATTATCATTTGTTTAATAATTAATGCCATGCTGAGGAAATGCAACACAAGAGAGCATTGATGCCAACGCTTTAAACCAGTTTTGAGGGGCACTTAGATGCTGTACTAGTGCATCTAGGCTCATGCTGCGAGATACTGTCTTGGTGGATCTTGGTGTAGTACAATCCCCATCATGCCATGTGATTATAGTGCACTTTAAATACTCATCTTCAATAAAAAAAAAAATCACCAAAAAAGTCCAGTTAAAAGGAATATAAAATAACAGAAGGTAAAGCTGGATGTCACGGTAGACTTGTGACTAATTTATTTTGACACTGAAAATAACCTCCCTGTAAATCTAACAGCTGTGAGGCCTCAATCTCCTATTACCTCCTATTCACATGCAGCAATGCTGTTATTCTGATTGGTTCCCCCACTACCATGTAATACTGGAAGAATTCTATTCAATAAAGTATATTCAATGAAGTATTTGAATAAGGCTGCACAACAAAGACTGGAATTCATAATACTCATATGCTCAGAAGTATAACAGAGGTATTCTGATTATCGGGCTACAAAGGTAGTAACAAGTAATAATTCATGTAATTTTGGGGGACCTACCCCTTCCTCAGATGCAGAATAATTACAATGATTGCCAAATGTGTAGTTATATAGTCACCTTCAACTAACCGTCACTTGTGAAACAATTAAACATATAGTAAGCAGCAACCTATACACATCTATAATACATTTACTAATGCCATGCAAAGCCATTTATTTAAAAAGACTCTCGGCCTGATTCATGTTGGGATGGAAGTCCCTTTGCTGCCGTATCTTGCAAGAAATAGCTCTACACATGCTAGGAAACAAACTGCAAGCCAGTGGGGGAAATTCAATTGACCGCAGCTCTCTTAACCGTGAGCAAAAATCTGCGTTAAACTACATCCAAGTGCTCGTTTTTTTTAATCGCTAGTTGCGTGCAGACTGTGTCCAAACGTGGATCAGCCTGCACAGTAAGAATCCGCTTAATTACAGTAAACTGCAAATGTTACACAAGTGAGCTGTACAATGTAATTACTATGTATCCGCAAAAAGTGTTAAAAACCGCTGAACGGAAAAGCACCATCGTTAGGGCAAACGATGATGAACCAATATCTATGAGCACATTTGGAGAAGCTCTATACTGTATATTACACCATGATAAAACAATTTTATCAAGAATGAGCGCTGATACATCTACCCAAAATCAGCCTAGAGTAACATAAAAAGGAGCCACCTGCTTCCTGGAAAGATAATACAAAATAGTGAAAAATGTGACTCACGGCGCTAAGAGGATCACATGTATAAGAATGCCAGCATCATAATGGATAACTGTAACAAAAAAGAAAATATACATAGAGCAGTAAAGTCCCAACAGAGTGATATAGATTCTCTATAAGGGCCCTGGAGATGAATCCCTTTGCCAAGTGTGTTCTGGGTGGCCAGCTATTGGATAACCACGTGAGGGGGTCCCCGTAGGGCATGCGCTTACAAAATGGATTCTTGAACCACAGCACATCAAAAACACTCCTCCATATCTATCCTATTTAAAAAAACTTACTATGACCTACTAAGCAAAAAAACGTATGTATGTCATATATTAACTGATCTTGGGATGACGTGCTTGAACATTTTATAATATAATATTATTTGTTATTATATAATTATACATTATACTATGAGAGTGGTATATGGAAACATACCGGCAGCCACATTTCTCTGTCCACTTACCTTGGTATACCTATTATTTCTCTTCACAGAACATGATAAGACATCCTTGGTGTAACCATATCTACTTCACCAAGATTATGGCAGATTTTGAATGTGATATTTTCTTTCCCGACTTTGACAAAGATGTCTTCAAATTGAAGGAAGAGTAAGTTATACGCAATAAATGTCTTACAATTTAATTCCCGATCTTTGCCAGCCAAGGGGACCAAATCATCAGCATTTTCTTAATTATATATTGCAGAGAACGTTCTCTCACCATTAAAACACTGAATGGAAGAGTAATATTGTGTGTAATTAACAAAATAATCATTTAGAACTGGAAAGCAGGTGTAGAGGGTTGTCATAAAATCTGCCTCCTCCCTCTTTCTGCCAAATGCCACTGGCTGTAGTATGCAAATGAAGGTATGAAGAGCAAAGGGGTAACTAGCAGGACTCTATAGGAACATTTTGTTTGGAGTGCAAGTGAGTGGCGATGCAGATATAGTCTCAGCTTCCAGGGACCCCTCTCTGCTCTTGGGAGCATGCGCAGTGGAGCCCTGTTTGGGGTTTCAGTTCCACTCATCGCTGGGCCCCCCTGGCCTCCAGCCCTGTAGCAGCCACATGGGCTGCCGTGGCAGTATTTGGTGAAGAGACATTTCAAATAGTATTAGTATGAAATGAAATATATTGCCTTCCACTGTGCGTTGATAAGATGATAGTAAAAGTAATACAGAAGTTCATACAGAACCCCTGTGTGTCATTACATTCTTACCAAGTACCCACTTACGTCATTACAATTTTACCAAGCACCACCTTATGTCATTATATTATTACCGAGCACCCCCTTATGTAATTACATTCTTACCGAGCACCTCCTTATGTCATTACATTCTTACCGAGCACCCCTTATGTCATTACATTCTTACCGAGCAACCCCTTACGTCATTACATTCCTACTGAGCACCCCCTTACGTCGTTACATTCTTACCGAGCACCCCCTTACGTCCTTACATTCTTACCGAGCACCCCCTTACGTCGTTACATTCTTACCGAGTACCGCCTTACGTCGTTACATTCTTACCGAGTACCGCCTTACGTCGTTACATTCTCACCGAGTACCGCCTTACGTCGTTACATTCTCACCGAGTACCGCCTTACGTCGTTACATTCTTACCAAACACCGCCTTATGTCGTTACATTCTTACCGAGGACCCCCTTACGTCATTACATTCTTACCGAGCACCACCTTATGTCATTACATTCTTACCGAGCACCCCCTTATGTCATTACATTCTTACCGAGCACCCCCTTATGTCATTACATTCTTACCGAGCACCCCCTTACGTCATTACATTCTTACCGAGCACCACCTTATGTCATTACATTCTTACCGAGCACCCCCTTACATCATTACATTCTTACCGAGCACCCCCTTATGTCAGTACATTCTTACCGAGCACCCCCTTACGTCGTTACATTCTTACCGAGCACCCCCTTACGTCGTTACATTCTTACCGAGTACCGCCTTACGTCGTTACATTGTTACCGAGTACCGCCTTACGTCGTTACATTCTTACCGAGCACCACCTTACGTCGTTACATTCTTACCGAGCACCCCCTTACGTCATTACATTCTTACCGAGCACCACCTTATGTCATTACATTCTTACCGAGCACCCCCTTATGTCATTACATTCTTACCGAGCACCCCCTTATGTCATTACATTCTTACCGAGCACCACCTTACGTCATTACATTCTTACCGAGCACCACCTTATGTCATTACATTCTTACCGAGCACCACCTTACGTCATTACATTCTTACCGAGCACCCCCTTATGTCAGTACATTCTTACCGAGCACCCCCTTACGTCGTTACATTCTTACCGAGTACCGCCTTACGTCGTTACATTCTTACCGAGTACCGCCTTACGTCGTTACATTCTTACCGAGCACCCCCTTATGTCATTGCATTCTTACCGAGCACCACCTTACGTTATTACATTCTAACCGAGCACCCCCTTATGTCATTACATTCTTACCGAGCACCTCCTTATGTCATTACATTCTTACCGAGCACCACCTTATGTCATTACATTCTTACCGAGCACCCCCTTATGTCATTACATTCTTACCGAGCACCCCCTTATGTCATTACATTCTTACCAAGCACCACCTTACGTCATTACATTCTTTCCGAGCACCCCCTTACGTCATTACATTTTTACCGAGCATCCCCTTACGTCATTACATTCTTACCGAGCACCCCCTTACGTCATTACATTCTTACCGAGCACCCCCTTATGTCATTACATTCTTACCGAGCACCCCCTTATGTCATTACATTCTTACCGAGCACCACCTTACGTCATTACATTCTTTCCGAGCACCCCCTTACGTCATTACATTTTTACCGAGCACCACCTTACATCATTACATTCTTACCGAGCACCCCCTTATGTCATTACATTCTTACCGAGCACCCCCTTATGTCATTACATTCTTACCGAGCACCCCCTTACGTCATTACATTCTTACCGAGCACCACCTTACGTCTTTACATTCTTACCGAGCACCCCCTTACGTCATTACATTCCTACTGAGCACCACCTTACGTCATTATATTATTACCGAGCACCCCCTTATGTCATTACATTCTTACCGAGCACCCCCTTATGTCATTACATTCTTACCGAGCACCACCTTACGTCATTACATTCTTACCGAGCACCCCCTTATGTCATTACATTCTTACCGAGCACCACCTTACGTCATTACATTCTTACCCCCTTAATTTTGTTATTGCTTAGCAATTACCGTTTATACCGGGCAATTACTTTTGAACAAAGCATTTTTCAGACATTGGAGAAGAAAATGTAATTCGGTATTAATCTGGTATAGCATCTCGTTAATGCTGATAGAAAAGCAGTGTTTTTAATCTTGCCAAACCATAATCAATAAGTAATATGTCTGGGAAAGATTAATTATGTTTATGTTATTTATTTGATGTTAATCTGTTATTACTTAGGACTGGAGAGGTTCAGCCACTCTGTTATGATGAATGGCAGTAAAATTACATTCTATTCAGAGTTATATAAGAGATGGAAAATCCTATTTAATTATATTTACCAGCAGGACCTGACAGATTGACTATTTGTAACAATTTTTATAGTAATTTAACAGCTAGCCAGCAAACTATTAACGCTCCTTACTTAGAGTAAAAGTATTGGAAACGAAGCCTTGTAACAGCAATTGGTGTGGGAGTTAGAATTGTGTTTTCAATATACAATGCAGTTAAAATAAGAAATAATAATTGTTAGTATAAAAATATTGGTCACAGAGATAGTAACTGTGTATATAATTCATGTGGTAGGTAAAGTTGGAGAAATGCATTGGCTTGAGATATACACGCTGGAGGAAATGTACGGATACTGGAGTAATGCAGAGGGTGGTGTGGCCCACAGCAACCAATCAGATTATAGCTGTCATTTCATTATAGTGCAATTAAGAAAATGAAAGCTCTGATTGGTTGTTATGGGCAACACCTCATTTTCATTAGTACCCCTTGTTAAACTGGTTCTAAACGTAAATACAAACAACTGAAATAATTAGAAACGTAGTGCATCAAGTATGAAATGCTTTGGCTAATGGAAACTGAGCATGATGACTGTAACTGAGATACCTGTGTGTGTTCTCCGCTGAGGACCGGTAAAGTGTTCTTAAAAAGAGTAGGGAGCACAGTTTGTTGGTTTTTGTGAAACTTGGCATGAAAGTAAAGGGATACAATCTGAGAGCCACTCAGTGAATGAATGTGCGTTCTATGAAATAATTGTTATTTATGTATTTGCTTTAGGTGCATAAAGATGTACTGACATATTTTATAGGTTGGCTTAATAGTCCCTGTCCAGCCTTAAGTAGACATACATGGCTGTGAGATTCGTTAGGAAAGCATTTGTATGATATTGTACAGTCTAGCACTGGTGAGTCCTTCCATTGTATGTGCACCTATTAAGAACATATGACCGTGTCACCCAATATATTAGTGTAATTATGTGGTCATTTTTTTAATATATTTATCTCTTTCTATCTCAGATATCCTGGTGTTCCATCTGGGATTCAGGAAGAAAAAGGAGTAAAATACATTTTTCAAGTCTATGAAAAAGACCAACAAAAACAAAGTCAATAACATTCTAATTAATATGCCACAATAAATTGTTACATAAAGGGTAGCATTTATTCCAAATATAACAATATTCTGAGCAGTCCAAACATCCAACCAATCTCAATACAAATAAAATGGAAACTGTTTTTGCATTCAGAATAATTTTTATAATCTATCTTTTTCATACGGGTCCTTCATCTGTGCCCATGGTACACCCCCATTACACTGCATTCACCAGCTCAACTAACACTGTTGAGCAGTACACGTGGAAATTCAGTGTTAATGCTGAACAGCCATGGATGCAGCATATCATTTTGTCTTTCAAGCATTAAAATACAATGTGTGAATAGTGATGGAGCTCTAGTTATCCCAATAGAGTTAATCTTGAGTCACCTGACTCTAAGCAGTGGTTTAATGTAAAGCCAAGAAGCCATGGTGTCAAGTTTGGGTTGGAAAGTGTGAGCAACAAAGGAGAGATGTACATCTGCAGCAAAACTAAGCACTATTATAGTATGATTGATCTTAGTTACTTGCTCTATACTGGACTCCGATTAGTTCCTGCCTGATCAAGTTCTGTTTTTGCGGTAGGCACACCAATACTCCTTCTTGTACCTCTGACTCTCCAGTGGACCCCATCAGCAAGCGGGCCCCATCGCAGTTGCTATTTCTGCAACCGTAGTAGTTTCACCCTGGATCTAATTACAGTTTAGCAAATGGTTCCAGAGATCTTGGATAGTCTGAAAAATCTACTTGGGATAACTAGTGATCTATTTTTAGATCACTAGCAGGGTCACCCGGCATTACAGGGGTCCAATTTGCAATGTGTAGCAGTTTTTATATATTAGCAAATTGTTTGGTAAATAGACCAAAAATGCTTTTCATATGTTGCTTTTTGGTATAATATATTCCATTCCTTATAAAGATATTAGAAGTCACTTAGGAGTTCTATGACCATAGGAACTATTTTTGTCTACAAGGCATGTACCTCTATGGTGACTTTAATATCCATAACAATTTGCAGCAAGGGGTACTTTATTCCTTGTAATATACAGAAACTGATTCATGAACTGAAATGGACATACCACACTGACACATACGTATATAGAGGGAGAGCGAGATACACAAAGACATAAGACACAATTACACATACACGCATTGACATGTATGGATTGTTGTTTAAGTCTAAGAACTTATTATCCATCACAACATCTGAAAACAATGTGAAATTTGGTTATATGTTAATTTAGGAATCAATAACAAATCACCTTGAGCTTTCTATTTTTTTGTTTTTTGTTCAACAAGCGACTTTCATTGCTAATGAAACATCATTCTCAATTGCTCTTACGACCCGTAATGGTTATATTTAGAACCAATGTCTAATTGTAATAGATTACACCAAATTAAAATTTACATTCCCCATCAAATTCCTTAAATGGCCCAACACATTTCAGGAGATTTATTTAGCCTTCATTTAACTACCCAGCACTTTTAATTTCTGTAGCCCTTGACATGGAAGAACGGCTCAATCTCTTCTCCAAAGCGTTTTAGCAAGCCCTAATTACACTATTAATTCTGGGAGAGAAGTAAACGGATTCCTGGAGGCGTAAAATGGCTATGCCCAGTGTCTCCGTTATGATGGCCCTTGTCGTGCCATTGGTACCTCAGTAACTGTAGATGTCATTGATCTTCAAGTTTCATTCACTTCTTTGCCTCAACTCATTATGACTCCCAGAATGGGCTAGCGATATAGACTCACAAGAATCCTATGCTAGATGAGAAGCATTCTCTGCTAGGCACACAGCAAGATACTCAGCACAGAATATGCAGATCCACAGCTCATTTAAAATTTATGCAAATGCACCTACTTACTTGCTGAGTACAAACATCACACTCACTTTTGGGCAGCACGGTGGCTAAATGGTTAGCACTTCTGCCACACAGCGCTGGGGTCATGAGTTCAATTCCCCACCATGGCCTTATCTGTGAGGAGTTTGTATGTTTTCCCTGTGTTTGTGTGGGTTTCCTCCGGGTGCTCCGGTTTCCTCCCACACTCCAAAAACATACTGGTAGGTTAATTGGCTGCTAGCAAAATTGACCCTAGTCTGTCTGTGTGTGTGTGTGTGTGTGTGTGTGTTAGGGAATTTAGTCTGTAAGCTCCAATGGGGCAGGGACTGATGTGAATGAGTTCTCTATACAGCGCTGCGGAATCAGTGGCGCTATATAAATAAATGGTGATGATGATAATATTCTGCACCATCATTTGAGGGTTTGCATCCCAAGACGGGAATGAACATGTTTGCAAAAGTAAACAATGTCACTTAAGTCCTTCCTTCTATCACTTTTACAAAACGCCCTTAATTTTAACTTTCTCATTATTCTGCTAAAATAGTGTTTGGAGGAGGCTCAGTTGTGCTTTAAAGTTGCACTACTACCTAGTGAAATATTTTACTAAGGTGCCACATAACCAGAGCCCCAGTGGCTAATCCGTGCAGCCATTTTTCCTGATAATGTTGTTGAGGGAAAAAAGTGGGTGGATCAATTGCATTATCAATCCCTTCCCACCTCAATACACACTGAGTGGAAGGGGGATGATAACATGATTGCGACCTCAAGCCCCTTTCAGCTTGTGGCAGGTAACTGCACCGGGAAGGTTTGCTTGCTCTCTCGGAATCTGGAAGGTCTACTGGACATCCTGGAAGTGTAGACCACTATGACCTATGCAATCATCAACATCTTCACATGCTATTTTATGTACGAACACATGTAAACAGCTCAACCATACCAAAATAGGCACATGACATCCCAAAACGTTCTTTACACTAAGCATATGCAGTTTTGCAGCTTTGTAATTGACCATAGAAATGTCAATATAAAAGTGCCACCTAGTCGGCTAAGCTATCCTGGAAAACGTATAAATGTTTGCATAACAATAACAAGCAAACACTTAAGAACAAACTGTGTCACAAACTTCAGGAAACCTGTGTGGACATCTATAAATATATTGTTTTGAAAAATAGTATTTGAGTGTGATTGAGAACTACAGCTTTCAGCAAAGGAATGGGTCAGGTGGAATTCTGAGTAACTTTACCAAAAAATATATGTTTTATTGCTGGTATATTTTAGAATTCAGTAATGCACTAAGCTTGATATATATTAATATCAAATATTGGTTTTAGCCCCCAGGACTCTGGCCATTACTGCAAAAAACTGTTGCCGAAGGTACGAAGGTTGACAGAAATCTCCTGCTCACCTTATACAAACAGTGTAGCCGTGACTGTCAGTGTGTGTGGGGGGGGGGGGGATGACAGGTGAGGGAGAGGCCATCCATCATCCTGTCATTGTCAATTCTAGTGCTGCCTCTGGTGGTTAAAGAAGGCAAAACACCCCTGAATGAGAATTTCATAGTCCCGATTATGGAATCCTCATATAATTCCACTTAATACTGCAGTTTTCTTTGTTACACACTTTACAAGACCTGGAAGCACCAAATTACAATTAAACTTTAATATATCTGCTCAAATGATGTTCATGCCTCTATCCAACATAGAAATTATGTGCTTGGAAAAAAACCAAAGAGCAAAAAAGAAATGGAAGTGTTAGAAATTAAATACAAATAATATAAAATATAATCTATGCCTGCATGATAAATACAGCTCAGGAAATTCTCAGACATATTGTCAGGCCCGTACAAAGCTCCAGTGTCAATGTGACTAGTAGATTTATGACTGTTTGGTTGCTGACTCTCAAAACTTGTCATAGCTGAATCTATCTCCGTCATTTTATATTTCCGCAAGCAATAAATCTCTCTGAGGCCCTGGATGACAGCGAGTACTCACCGCCTTGTCAGGTCATGCACACTTTTTCCTCTCAGGGTTTCAGATACATTAACAAACTTACCTGAAGCCGGCATCACACAACATTAAATTTAGAAACTGTAAAAAGAGAGCTGTCAGTGACTTTGTGAATGAATGGCTGCTCCCTAGTTACTTCGATGTTTTTCTACGGTTTATTTTAAGCCTTTTGTGAAATTTTATTTGATAGAATGATAGGTAAAGCACTGTAACACCTTCCCCCCTTCTATTTGGCTAATGTTAATACTTAAAGAATGATTTGAATTATTGATAATAATATCCAAGTTAAAGGAGGCTTTGTAACTTCAATAACACTTTCACAATGAATCCCGTGACACATTGGGTATTACTGCTCTTCAAATATATCGATGACATCACTACTCTCCAATTATAAAGATAAAATTTAAATGATTTTTAACATATTAGTCACTTGTGTATTAAATATGGAATAATGTATCCTGTACTGTAAAATAAAAGGTTATTAAAAGTCATTAGGACACACAGAGCTATAGTGAATGTGACTGACACAGAGACCCATAATGACAGTGCACTGACACATAGACCAATAGTGAATGTGACTGACACTATTAAAGTAATTTTATTGTTTTCCAATAAGCATTGTCTAAGCGATTTCTTGTGTTTCCAAAGCACAAACAATTTATTTAGCAGATGCAAAAGTTTTAGCAATTCAATACATAATTTTAATACAGTACAACCGATACCAGCCAATACATACATACCGTTGCGCCCACCTGTGCTAGCTGCACTCCGCTGGTACCAGCTACAGTACTTCACTCCAGAATACTGTGGTCAGAGAATGACTGAAGCCAGTGTCAGCAAAGCTGTATTATATACACTCAGTGTTACAGAGAAAACAATGCAGATGATGTGGCTTGCTTCTATTGGTCCAGGCTTCAGGAAGGTCTAGTGTACTGCAGGTCACAGGCCAGTTCAAACCAAAATATCCAAAGGTGGGGGGTCATCTCTCCAGGGGATGTGCTCCGACTTTCCCACCAAGAATCCAGTTTCAACTATTCTATTTGCATTTTACAGTCTGTATCACTTTAAACATTTATTCCCGAACATCACTAACTAGAGTATGCAGTGTGCGATCTCTTCGGCGAATGAACCGGACAACTGCTGATGAATAGGGGATTAAAATGACACTAAACATGACATAGTTCCCGCAACCTGTACCTTAAATATCACTAAAGTGTACATATAACCTTAAAATATATATAACTATAACTTAAATACCATCTGCTCAGAAATCGCTGTGAAATGGAATCATTATAAATATGAAATATATAAATAAATTAATGTGAGAGTGCGAGTGTAAAGCGTGCGTATTTTATCATGCGATCGCGCCGTGCCACGTTTCCACGTGTTACGTGCATACTGATCGCAAACGCACGGTAAAACAATATTAACAAATATACTTTCATTCATCCAATTATAAGACTTCGACAACACATAGACCAATAGTGAATGTGACTGACACAGAGACACATAATTACAATGCACTGACACACAGATAGACTCTGATACCTTGATAGAAGCTCTTACCCCACAACCTCCTTTTTTGGCTCAAATATTTCTGACAGCAGTTAAAGCGACAAAAATATGCAGCTTACTCTGAGGCCGACATAGAGGAAATACAGACTTACCATAAACACGTCTGATGTAAATTGTGACTGGAGAACAAGCCGGCAATGGGATTCTTGTCACTCAAAAAGGCCACAATCAGATTGCCGGTTTTAGGGGCAATGGCAGTACCCGCCGCGTCTATGATCTAATCTAACAGTTAGGTCCAGGATTAGGGTTACAATTAGGCTTACAGTTAGGGTTAGAATTAGGGGTTCCAGATTATACACACGGCGGGTCCTGACATTGCCCCTTAAAACCGTCAATCTGACTGTGGCCATTTTAAGTAATGAGAATCCCACTGTCGGCTTCTTCTCCACGCGCAATTTACCATCAGATGTGATGATGATGATGATGTGTGATGATGATCTTTGAAAATGATGATGTGTGATGATCATATTTCATTGATGATGATGATGATGTGTGATGATGTGTGATGATGTGTGATGATGATGTGTGATGATGTGTGATAATAATGATGATGTGTGATGATGATGATGATGATGGGTGATGATGTGTGATGATGATGATGATGATGTGTGATAATAATGATGATGTGTGATGATGATGATGATGGGTGATCATAATGAGGATATTGATTATGGTGACGATGTGTGATAAAGATAATATATATTTAATATAATAATATAATAATATAATTATATATATATAATAGATAATGTGATGATGATGGGTGATGATGATGATGTGTGATAATGATGATGATGATGATGTGTGATGATGATGATGATGATGTGTGATGATGATGATGTGTGATGATGATGATGATGTGTGATAATGATGGGTGATAATGATGATGATGATGGGTGATAATGATGATGATGATGATGTGATGATGATGATGATGATGATGTGTGATAATGATAATGATGATGTGTGATAATGATGGGTGATAATGATGATGATGTGTGATGATGATGATGATGGGTGATAATGATGATGATGATGGGTGATAATGATGATGATGATGATGATGTGATGATGATGATGATGATGATGTTGTGTGATAATGATAATGATGATGTGTGATAATGATGGGTGATAATGATGATGATGTGTGATGATGATGATGATGGGTGATAATGATGATGATGTGTGATAATGATGATGATGATGATGTGTGATAATGATGGGTGATAATGATGATGATGTGTGATGATGATGATGATGGGTGATAATGATGATGTGTGATGATGATGATGATGATGGGTGATAATGATGATGATGTATGATGATGATGATGTGTGATAATGATGATGATGATGATGTGTGATAATGATGGGTGATAATGAGGATGATGTGTGATGATGATGATGGGTGATAATGATGATGTGTGATGATGATGATGATGATGAGTGATAATGATGATGATGTATGATGATGATGATGTGTGATGCTGATGATGATGTGTGATAATGATGGTGATGATGATGTGTGATGATGATGATGATGTGTGATGATGATGATGATGATGATGTGTGATAATGATGGTAATGATGATGTGTGATGATGATGATGATGGGTGATAATGATGATGATGATGATGATGATGGGTGATGATAATAATGATGATGTGTGATGATGATGATGATGGATAATAATGATGAGGATATTGATTATGGTGACGATGTGTGATAAAGATAATTATATGTGATGATGATGATGGGTGATAATGATGATGTGTGATGATAATGATGATGATGTGTGATGATGATGGGTGATGATGATGATGATGATGTGTGATGATGATGGGTGATGATGATGATGATGATGGGTGATAATGATGATGTGTGATGATGATGATGTGTGATGATGATGGGTGATGATGATGATGATGATGGGTGATAATGATGAGGATATTGATTATGGTGACGATGTGTGATAAAGATAATTATATGTGGTGATGATGGGTGATGATGGTGTGTGATAATGATGATGATAATGTGTGATAGTGTTGATGACCATGATGTATGATAATGATGATAATGATGTGTGATAATGATGATGATGATGTGTGATAATGATGACAGCGATGTATGATGATGATGATGACGGTGATGATGATGATCATCATGTGTGATGCTGATGTGTGATGATCTATGATGACTTCTAAAGTAGTTGGATTATTCTCCAGAATGGTCTATAAATGTATATTTTTCCACATGGTGAGTTTCCGCATTATATACCTCTTCCCTAAGCCAGAAGGAGAATATCAATGGGGATTCCTTCACCTGCTGCCTACTTGGTGCTGACCCTCTTGTATCTCTAGGTACCATTACTTGCATCTCTTCACAGTACAAATGTGGTTTCACCATAGTTTGTCATGGATCGTGTTTTGCAGCGGAGCGTGATGTTCATGAGGTGCAAAGTTTCAGAAATATGGTGAGTCTCTGAGAGGGTCCCTGGAGGAGCAAGTGTGGGAGATACTTTATAGCAGAATTAGATCAAGGTGAGGAGAGTCTCTGATAACTCTGAGGTTAGATAAAGAGAGAGAGAGAGAGAGAAGAGATAGATAGAGAGAGAGAGAAGAGATAGAGAGAGAGAGAGAGAGAGAGAGAGAGAGAGAGAGAGGAGAGAGAAGAGAGAGAGAGAGAGAGAGAAGAGATAGATAGAGATAGAGAGAGAAGAGAGAGAGAGATAGAGAGAGAGAGATAGAGAGAGAGAGCGAAGAGATAGATAGAGATAAATAGAGAGAGAGAAGAGAGAGAGATAGAGAGAGAGAGAAGAGATAGATAGAGATAGATAGATAGAGAGAGAGAAGAGAGAGAGATAGAGAGAGAGAGAGAGAGAAGAGATAGATAGAGATAGATAGAGAGAAGAGAGAGAGAGAGAGAGAGAGAGAGAGAGGAGAGAGAAGAGAGAGAGGAGAGAGAAAGAGAGAGAGAGAGAGGACAAAACTGACCATCCCGATTAGTGATCAGACAGATGGAGCTACAGAAAAAAATCCTGTTTGTCAATATATTTAATCCTAATCTATTAACTATCACAATGTTGTCACAAGTAATTTTAACACTGAAATGTTCATACAAAAACAAACTCTGCCATTCATGAAATTAAATAGAATTACACGTTAATACTGGCACAATTCCAGCACCTGCCATGTGAAAGTCTCTGATGTACAAAATACTGTAGGATAACAATGTTGTTATGCAGTAATATGATCACTAGGTGGAGCAATAATGTCATTATATTCTATACAACTGGTCATATCAACGCGCTCTCTTATCTTTTTTTGTATTGAAAAAAAATTTCACCAGCGTTCCAAAGAGAGAATCGAGTCAGACATGAAATATATGCTCAGATATTATTTTTTGTCAGAAGGTCAGGTAAAAGTATTGCATGCTAGTGATAGCTGTCATTAATATTATTGTCATTGATTTGTCAGGTGGAAACAATTGCACCTCTATTGTAAACCGTGGGAACAAATTCAGAACAAAGAAAATCAAAGAAGAGTCTGGTATTCTCCCTGATGCTGAGCCAGTACCAGATGTGGTTGGCTTCGCCATCTGTGGCATGATGACACAATTCAGAAATTGTGTCCTATGTCCATTGGATTCCCCAGCGCAAAGAAAAGAATAAAAGTAAAAAGGTGGAAAGAGATATGAGCCAAAAGATGGTATTAATAACAATTCTGTGTATTGGTGAGTAGACACAAAGTGTAAATTCAAATCACATTAATGTACGGCAAGTTGCTGTTAAAAACAATTTCAATAAACAAACGATGTTGTGTAGATATATGTTCTGGAGTTAGGGCAAATAAGACACAATGCCAAAAGCTCCTGTACCTGGCATGAATAGATCTTGTGCCAAAAAAGGTAAATAAAGCAAGGGTAAATTCCACAAAGAGAATCCGTACTCAAGACTGGGAAGGGTAGGTAGTGCACTTACCTTCCTCCCCAGATGATCCAGCCGAATCTCCTGTCCTCCGATCAGCTGAGTGAATCAAAGTCCCGCTCGCAGCCGTTTTCTGCCTGTCTCAGCCGGTGACTCCTCCTCAGGCCCTGCTTTTTTCCCTCACAGGTATTCCGTCCGGATACTGCTGCTTCAGGGTCAGCCAAATCTGTAAAAATTCACGTTCACAGTCTCTCTCAGCCGCTGTCAGCCTAACTCGGCCAGTGGGTTCTCCTCGAGACCCGCTGGAGCAGAGGAACAGTAGGCGCATGCGCATAGACTGTGTCGGCGATTCTGCTATGATGAGATATGTGGGAAAGTAGTTAGTATGGTTTCCTACGCGTTTCACCCCAATAGGGGCTTCCACACAACACTATCCCTGAGGAAGCCCCTAGTGGGGTGAAACGCCAACGAGGAAAAGTTGGCAAGTATGAAATAACTTGCAACTCAGGCACAAGGCTGATCACCAAGTGACTTTTAATACATCAGGGCACTATAAGTACAGTCATTTTCTGCAAAAAAAAACAGCATTAAGTTAATTTATATGGTTGAAATATACATTTTTGGATGCCGATTAGGTTAATGTCCTGTTGGTTCATTTTTTTTACACCAGCAGCATATCATATCCCTGTATCTCCATTCAGTTTATTGTGCCAATAGATTACTACATATGCGCTATCATTAATCAACGTGTTTACAATGTAAGATGAGCAGGGTGAGAATACACATTCCAGTTGTGCGTATAGTAGTTGATTAAGTGTACTTCCTTATACTTTGTAAACAAAAAAAACTTACCCTGCTAAAAATACATTGGTCCCAAAATTGAAATTCTGAATCTCATTTGCAAAATGTGATTTAGAGGCCTGTTTTTTCTAAACATGAATTATTTTGCCAGTAACTGTGATCTTACTTGTATTTGTAATTATATAGTCCATATTTATCAATAAAATATTGAGCCTGGCCACTCTATATCGTTGTGCACATGCAAGAGCCGGCTTGATGACAGATTTGGGCTTACAGTTTTATTATTTAAAAATAAATAGTTAAAGTATTAAGGTAAAATATATACACATACATATAAACAATATTATATATAATAAGTAGCACGAAAAAAAGGAAACTCCTCGCGTGCTTCAAACACACAACAGTGCAGCCAATTACAGATTTATCTTGAAATGCTGGCAGATATTCTATAGGACATGTCTTTTTTCAACTACACAATAAACACATTATTATCTCGGGAAGTCCACCTGTTACTGAGACACAAATTTAACAGTGGAAAAAATTAGATTGTCTGATCTAGTTGCTAAAAGGGAAAATAAATACATTTTTTTAATAAAACATTAAGATTGAATTACACAGTCCAGCCAACATGTTAACTTGGAGATTTTAGGATTGAAATCCCTGACCATAGCGGCAAGAGTGGAGTTTTTATACTATTTGAACAATGGGATCAGATCACACATAAATTGCTACAATGTACCATTCCAAAAAATAAGTTAATTATAATATGCAATAAGTTCTGTTTTCTGGGCGAATGAAATGCTGTCTTTGTTTTCGCACTTCAGGCAATGTTGACATCTGGCATTTTGGTCAATTAATAACAGGTAAATCTTAAATAGAAATATTACAGCTAGTGAAGCCATATTTCACTAGCTGTAATATGGTATGATAATGCTATTTTCCAAGACTCTAAACCTTTTACATAATACTTATCTTGTTATTAAGATATTGAGCCGGAAAAGTTTATTTTATAGAAAGGAGTGGTTCTATAGGGTATCGCCTTTGATGTGACATTTGCAGTTTTGCACAATTTGGATCTAGAGATATTTCCACTTTCCGCACAACGAGGTCCAATTCTAGTTTGCGGAGGCGTCTCCAAAGAGTGCAGAGAATGTATGCCCTTTGACGCACGCTGGATGGACCATATGGGCACACTGGTGGGAAACCAATGCAGTGCATATGGCGTGTCATTTGTGAACAACCTCTATTGTATTTTGAATTTAAGTTAGCAAATTATCAGAATAAAGTTCCTTTATATGGTTATAAATAGAAAACATAGTTGGAGGATAATTATGTGACTGTTTTGTGTGTTCATATTTCATGCCAGTAATGGTTTATGACACCGTGTCAGTATGAAGGATTCTCCATTAGAGCACTAATTCTCAGCTCCCATTAATCAACATGATATTTATATTTGTACTTACAATGTAAGGTGAGCAGGGTGAGAACAAATCTTTTCCTGGTGTTTGAATAATAATTGATTAATTAACTGTACTTCCCTAAACTTTGTAAACATAAAAGTTACACTGCTCCTTCCACCCATTAGAGTCTCTCCACTCTTTTCTTCCACTTGATTTTGGACTCTCTTCAGTTTTGCTGCCAATATGGACGAGACGTGGGCTAAAATAGGGATCAATGGTCCCGATGTTTGGAACACTTTACTTCCTATCAACCTATGTTCCATTAAGAATCTAACACGAGGAACGTTGAAAATGTGCTTTTGTGAAACATGATTTGTTTTATTGTCAGGAATGGGTTAATTTAACTTTTAATTTAGTGGCCTTCAATATTCACACATTCTTGACAATAAGGCATTGCAAAGAAAGACTCTTTCCATGATCATTTAGTATATGACTCCATAGCATAAAACAAGTGAAATTCCTTAAAGAGACAAGTAATACAATAACTGCCACAGTGTAGAGTAACAAACAAATCTCTAGTTCGTATGGGGAGGAAGACAAGCTAGAATGAGCAGCAGCTTGTAGGTACTTCACAATGACTTCAGCAGATGGATCTTCAAATGACTTTCCCATCCATTGGCATGAAGTTTGGAAAGTATGTAACATACCAATATCAATACTGCAGAAAGCAGTGGGAACTGGTGAAACACATCACACATATTCCATATATCAGTGAACATTTCCAAGTGACATAAGATGCATCCACGCACATTAACAGACTGTTGTGGAACCTCGAACATAAGACAGGCAGCTTCTTGTTGGTTGTATGCACCATAGATATATGCAAGCCTAGCCCCATCAGTGCACCAGTATTCCAGCTCAGGCAGTATGCTCTCCTGTTGTGATATGCCGGCAGATGGACTGCCTGAATCAGGCCCTCTTCATCCAATTCCCAAAGGCGTGTACTGTGGATTCCTCCCATCCTGCTGAAGTAGCTCAACAACGTGGTGTTACCTGACTGTATCTTGCTTGCTTATCCCCTAATCTGTACTCCAAAGGCTAGTAAGGCTAGATAAACTAACTTGAGGTCAATGAGATTTGATGACCGTCCACCATGTGTCCACTGACTCTGTAGTTTCAATTTTCGACACTGGCATCAGTTATGGTGACCAGCCATGGATGTGATTGTCACTGGACCACTGCAGCTTCTGGTGAGTTGTGTCATTGATGATTATTAACTACTGAACATCCTGATGTCTTACAGCAACGCCCCTGTTCTGGGTCCCTGATCTAACAACCATATAGGTGGCGATGGTGGAGGGGGAGGCCAAGAGACCCCCAACACATTATGCAAGGGGAGCATAAATCTTTCTATATGTGAGAAAGAAGCATATAGGTTTGCTGGAGGGGAACCTTACACTACGGACTGTAATCTCCTCTTCTTTCTCATGGCTAGGGATTAACCCTTGTGTACCCACTGCTATGTAAATGCAACAGGAAATCAAAATTATAATAAGAATAAAATGTCTTTAATATCAGCTATTTTTTCCCTTTCATTTTAATCAATGCTCGATCAATCATACCATAAATTGTGTATTATACAAACTTTAAACAGGATACTATAAAGGATTTTGGTATCAGGCCAGCTGCTGAAAAAAATATGATTTAACTACTGCATTACTTTGCCTAAGAATATAGGTCTTGCCATTAAGGAAAGCACAGATTTTCATGTATAGTTTATGGACACAGCTACAATATCCTGATATTCATTCACGAAATTAAGTTGGCCACATTGCTCAAGAACACTTCCTGAAGGCCATTCAGGAGAGATTCATAAGGTTCTAATCACATATGACATTTGCTTCTTCTTTTGTTTCCAACAAGTGGTTTTGACCTAATCTGTAGCCAATCAGATTAGCAAATTCACTGGACTTAACCAGTTAGAACATTCAAAAGACTATAATTGGTATCCAATAAGACTATTAGAATGTTCACAGAAGTAGAATAACCTGTAGTCAGAGCAATAGAATGTTCACAGAAGTAAAATAATCTGTAGTCAAAGCATTAGAATGTTCACAAAAGCAGAAAAACCTGTAGCTAGAGCAATAGAATGTTCACAGAAGTAGAATAACCTGTAGCCAGAGCATTAGAATGTTCACAGAAGTAAAACAACCTGTAGCCAGAGCATTAGAATGTTCACAGAAGCAGAAAAACCTGTAGCCAGAGCATTAGAATGTTCACAGAAGTAAAATAACCTGTAGCCAGAGCATTAGAATGTCCACAGAAGTAAAATAACCTGTAGCCAGAACATAAGAATGTCCACAGAAGTAAAATAACCTGTAGCCAGAGCATTAGAATGTTCACATAAGTAAGTAGTCAGAGCATTAGAATGTTCACAAGGCCAGCCAGAGTATTAGAATACTCACAGGACAAAGCCACTATGCAGCCAATCTATGAGCATGTCAATAACACAAAAGATATCAGATGACACATTGGGGGAGATTCAATTGCTGACAATGTGTCGAGCAGACATCACCGCGATGTCCAGCTGTGCACATTGCCGGCAATTATGGAGAATAATGAGCAGAGATACTTGCCATAAAATCGGCAATTGGGGGAGATTCATTGGGGAGGTGTCTCCAGAATGTCCGTGGAGACACTTTGCGCCAAATTGAATCTCCCCCAGTGACTTCCCTGTATATTTATATTGTATATCTATTAATGAAATGCGAAGGGAAAATGATAAATGATTTGTAACAACCTTGGAGGTATGTAAAAAGCATTATTAAAGGAAAAGTGGACAAATAGTCATGCAAGACTTTCCACTTTAATAAACGCTGTTTATTGCTCTATTGCAGTGGTCAGGGAACAGGGGTATATTACCTCAAATGGGGTAAAAATGAAATTCCTGGGGGTAATGCTGCCGATTCACATGCTGTCAGTTGGATTGTAAATATGATGTTGCTGTTGCACCAGAAGGGTTGGCAGAGGCACTTCTTGAGCTTCGATGCAATAATGACGCACGTGTTGCATTTGAAAACAAAGCAGATCTGTCATATTTTTGGATGTCAAAAGCTGCAAAGGCATTCAAAATAGCACATGAGGAGGCAGTCAAAAAGTTGCTGCCTTTTGCAACAACCTACCTTTGCGAACAAGGATTTTCCACTCTAACGAACAAAAAAACAAAGCAGAGAAATCGATTGGACGCTGAAGACTGTATCCAAATTGCTCGGACATCAAAATGCCCCAATATTGATGCTCTCGTATCAAAAATGAAGCAACATCATTTCTCAAAAACCTGAAGTTTTGAAGTTGAAGCTTTCAAAGAAATTTTGAATAGATTCAATAAAATTCCAACAATTAATAATATATGATTTCCTTCCTTTCAAATCAAGGGGGTAACGTCGGCGTATCTAAATATAATTTGGGGTAAAGGGTAAAAAAGTTCCCTGATCCCTGCTGTAATCCATATTGTATAACAGTTTGTGGGCTCTATACTGATGAAGCAGGGTGTCAGATTCACTCATCTCTACCGCTGGAAACCAAAAGTGGTCTCTGGAACCACTAGTAGCATTTTGAGTTCATTATATCTGTCCGCTGAATCCTTCATTCTCTAGATGTTCTAACTACATTTTATTCATACATTTAATTATTAGTGGTGCTATATAAATAAATAGATGATGATGATTCAATAAATCAATCAATAAAAATGAATTAAAGGTTAGCGGCAAAGGCCAGATCTCAGCATTTTGGTACCTCTTACCACGCTATACCTTCAGAGGTCTGTATACCTCTTACATTTATTGAACAAGCTTTTTGTTTTTAAGGGACTGTTTTGAAAGTAAAAAACCCTCAATTTATTGAACTGTTCCAACTGACTAAAATACGTTATTCAAAAGTTATCAACTAATTTGTAAAATACTTTTATTTTACAGTCTTTATTTAAGGGATCCCATAATTATGAAACAGAAAACCAGGACACTCCTGTGACTTTATGTTTGATCAGTCTATAAAATGCCCACTGTACTTTT
Source organism: Mixophyes fleayi (assembly GCF_038048845.1). NCBI lineage: Eukaryota > Metazoa > Chordata > Amphibia > Anura > Limnodynastidae > Mixophyes > Mixophyes fleayi. The sequence continues at coordinate 320,373,265 of NC_134405.1, read as the reverse complement.
CCAGGGTACTAAAAACAGTAATTCCTTTCTAGAAACATATTTCCACTAGCTCTGACAATCCAGGTTATTAATTCTTTCAAAGTCCAAGATAAATTTCCAAGGGTAAAAATCAGACCAGCCATAAGTCCTGCACTATTTCTTCTGTATTGAAAGATCTAGGGGTTCATTTAACATTCCATCTTGGTGCAAACTTTGCAACCAATCAGACACTTGCTTTTATTGTCTAACTTGCATTAGACTAGATAAAAATTAACTGATGATTAGTTACTGGGGTTTGGTACAAATGTTACACCTATTCAATATTAGGAAAGCAAAAGAGTACTCTAGTCTTCAGCCCAATGCTTTCTGTTGACATTAATTGCACCAGTGATATCTGGATTCCACAAGAAGGTGCTACATTCATTAAAATATAATGAGAATTAAAAGATAATCAATTATATACATTTTTTTTAATAAGTTACAAATAAACTATTCTTAATAGTCAAACAACATACTCTAAATCATATGCTGATTGTACAACACTTGTATAACTTCTTAGTGCAACGTACTGCTGTGTATAAGGCATTTTGGTTGAGTTTGATAGGTACTACAGCCATTCAGAAATAAAATATGATCTGAATTAAAAAAAAACAGTTGGCCAAAGCCAATATTTCTGCATATCTCTTTCAACATGTCCGGAATTGGCTTTCATTCCTCTCATGATTTTCTAGTCTCCATCATGTTAAGCAAACTGAAGGTTTGGAACAAAAATAAATTAAATTGCAGTTCTGTCCGGGGAATATCGGTGGAAGGAACAGAGAGGAATCAGCAGAACTGAACGGAGATTAACCAGCGGTGGAGACTTCAGTGGAGCACATAATAGTTTGCAAGCTTTGTTTCTTTTTTTTAAACCGAGCTTAAGACGTGCAAGCCATGTCTAATAAGACTACCAAGAGCTAACTTCTGCTAAGACAAAACAATTTAAAAATAGTAGATCATGGAAAACATCTAAGATTTATCATGCGAGTATAAAAGCAGCTCCGTTCAACTACAGTGCACTCATTTCCAAGTACTATGGTACCCCAACATTGTGGGAGGAAAAATCGGTGAAGATAAAATATGGGGTGTGAAGAAAAATCAGTGAAGATACATTGTTGCATAGTGCCTTCACGACCGTTCCAGAGGCATTTAATGTTGCGATTTAGAGTTGAGATAGTACGTGCAGGCGCGGGCTGGGATACTGCAGGCAGGGGGGCACACAGACCGCCGCATCTCATTACACGGGATGCGGCCGCGTCATTGACGACGCGGCCGCATCCCGTGTCATGGGATGCGGCCGTCTGTGCGCTGACACGGCCGCATCTGATGTCATCAGATGCGGCCGCAGAAAAAAATCCGGAGAAATTGCATCGGGGGGCGGCCGGCCAGCCTACCCCCCGGCCCTAAAAGCGGAAATTCTGAGCGGCCCGTGGGGCCGATGCCCCCCTGCACCCCGGGCCAGCCCGCCCCTGAGTACGTGCAACCCCCCTCCCAATTCAAAATGTCCGCACATTTTAAATAAGCCCCCCTCCTAACAGCACAACATGGTATTGCCAAGGTGCGCCTTATTGGTGAACGAGATATTTAGTTCAGTTTAAAAATCAAACAAAACGATACGATGAGCTTTGCAAGGATAATCGTTCATCGTTTCAGTGTAAACACTAATGCGATATTGGGCCGACCGCTGGTCTATTGTGTGATTGACCCGATAATCGTCTGAAAACCCTGTAGTGTGTACCCGGCCTTACTCCCGCATTGAGAATTTCTGCAGACAGAGATACACTGTACACATTGATATTCTGCAATATAACTGTGTAACTGTGGAGTTTTTACTATATTTTGGAGAACTAGCCAACTAAATGTTGTGATACAAATAAATCCTTATATGTCTTTGACAAAACATCATATTATAAAAAATTTGCATGGGTAGACTGAAAAACAAAAATGTAATTTCCAGCGTTGTACTCTCTCAAAACTCACCTCTTCATCAAAGATTACCAGATCCCCTCCTAACCTGCCCTACTTCCCCCAATCTCAGTGTGCCACCCCCTCTGTGTCACCCCCGTTTGTCTCCCCCGCTCCCCTAGATTATAAAATACGACAAGCAGGTCCCTGAATCCCTGGCGGATCCCCTAGCACGTGTGTGCTAGTGAGTGCCCCGTCCCTTTTTTTGATAACCACACAATACATTCATGCGCCTGTCGGCAGAGTTCCAGTCCGGCAGGTCTGATGGTGTTTTAAACACAATCACAGCTGTTGGGCAGCATACTCTACCTGGTCTCTGCTGACAGGCACATGAAAGGATTGTGCGGCTGTGGGGTGGGGCACTAAATCGTCCCCACTAGCAAAATAATCTAGGTCCGCCGCTGTCCTAAATCCTCATGTATCATGTCCTCCACCTTTCTTTATCTACTCCACCTGCACACCCGCTTGTCATCCCTCCTCTCCTCAATCAATGGCCCTGATCCTGTTTGCTACACCCATACTCCTGGGTACAGGCTCAGTTTGCGCTGACTGGCCCCATTAACCCCCCTCGCATCCATGTAAGTTAGATCAGACTATATTCTTTTATTTTGTTATACATATGCCCTCCATCTGTTTATCTTTAAACTAGGTGCACTGCTGCACAAATGTGTAACTCTGTTTGCATCATTTCTCTGCAGATTGCCAACTAAATACCTCCTTTTGTTTCAGCACCTAGACAAATTTCTTAATAAAAAAGGTAATATTGTATTTCTAAAAAGTCACCACATAAACTAATAGCACTTTTAAAGAATAACTTACTTATTATACAAATGAAATTGCAACATAATAAAAAGAAGATAAACATATACAAACTACAAATATGAGAGACAACTCTGGGGACAGTCTTCTAAGTTTGTGGGACTTACATCCATTTACTGCTGGCAAGGCAATGGTCACCCTGCTTTTGGGTGGCACACATCCCATAATAGTCTCGGCAGTCCAGTGGGAACTATAATCCCAGACAGTCCTGCCTCCAGATCTCACTGTTATTCCTTGGTCTTATTTTCATATACCATTTCCGGTACCCACACTCGTGCACACCGGGCACAGGGGGTATCTAGCATTTGGTGGTCCTGACTTGTGGTCCTTATATTAAGGGGATTGGCTAAGGAGCAGGTCACTACCCACTCCACTAACAGCCCCCATGCTGTTTGTGGCTCCGCTAAGCCAGAAGATATGAGACACACACATAGGTTGAGATGGAAGAGAGCAAAGGGTTGTATTGCAGACTGTAATAAGGAAACTGAATTAACCCCTCACAGTCTCTTTCTCTCTCCTCCAATTTGATCAGTTGCTTCCAGTGGGGGTTAACCACTCACAATAGCATATTTCGCCCCACAGTTGGTACCTATGTCCTTGGCCTGCTCCACCTTACCGTGAATGGTGGACAGAAGAAATACTCAACGATTCAGCACTGATTGACTGCCGTGGAGGAGAGGGACTCTCCCTTTGCAGTCAAGGGGTCTATCTGCAAGGCAAAATCCATTCACCCCTAGCAGTGATGGGTATTAAACTCATGTTGTCTAGATGAAAAGCAATTCATTAGATTGAAATTAGTTGAGGAACGATTGTGCTTCTAAACATTATTAGTTGTCTTGCTGACTGTGCTTCTTGTTTGGGCATTTGTATGTCTCTTTGTCATTTTATAATGAGCAAACAACCTAAGCTCTCTATTCAACGTGATAAAAGGTAGATAATATCCAATTAAAGGTGCATCAGGTCTTCTCAGCTTCTTATCACTTTCAATTGAAGTAATTGTGTTTTGACAAATTTAACAGACATGGGTTTTAACTAATGCAAAAGATAAATATTAAACTGCAGTGCATTACCTTATCCTTGTCTCTACATGAAAGGCTGCAATCCCAGCAAAGTGACACCATAGTCATTCTACAATTCTACCTCATAAATCAACTATCTGAGAACAGAGAGGCACCACAGAGAACAGAGAGCTGGTCCAGAGGTTAGACAGTATGTCATTGTTTGGTACTGTGCTTAAAATTAAACTATATCTAAGTGATAACTGATTATTAAATGGACATTTAAAATAAACTTTGTTTATATAGGTAGAAAAACATTTTTATAAACAAATACGGTAACATAAAAAAAGAAAATATATATATTTTTTTTCACTATTGCTCTTTTAAGAGGGAACTAATTTTTTTCAGGGTTTTCAATAACTTTTTTTTTTGCATTGAGAATTGATTTATATATTGGAATTACATTTAAGCTTTATTATACTATTTTATATAGGGAATATTGTTTCTTTGCCCCCCTGGAATTTATTTATGTATGTAGTGTGTTCATGGCAGACTTCTTGTTAACTGTATTGTATTGTATCAATTAGTTTTTTCTCACTAATATTCTATAAGAAATTGTGAGGTGTTTAGTGTATGAATTGATACTATGATTTATGTGAATTGATTCTGTGTTAATTATAAGCTTATCTCCAAAGTATTCACAAATAATTTCATTTTTGTATTGCAGATATTCTTTCATATTGGCCCACAGCTGCTATGTACTCATTGGTTAAAGATCCAACTTATGTTGAATTGGCTTGAACAACTGAACAGACTGCAAAATTATTGGTCTTCACTATTGAACCTCCAGTGTGGCGAAATGCGTTGGCCTTGCACTGTTCATCAATTCTTTGACCGGCAGAGGAGAAGCTTGTGGATACCGTATCCCTACATTCACAGGGGAGGTAACAGGACTAATAGGACTAATGTTTAAAATTGGTTACAGCACGGAGCCCTAAATTTCTTTTCTTTTATAGATTGTTAACACAAGGAAGAAATGGAAGAGGAAGCCGCAGATATATAGAATATCTTAGTAAATTGCCTTGAGGCTGATTCATGGTCGAAAGAAATCCGAAAAAAAGAAAAGCATATTATTTACCTATATTGTTGTTACCATCGCATAGCATTTTTTACTTAGAATATTCTATGGTTATATTACTATTAATCTTTAATATCCATTCACTATAGGGATCTAAAAAATGGAGGGAAGCACACTATTATCTTTACTAAGGAGATCTCCTCCTCATCCCGTAAATGTATGTGACACATATTATGACGGCCAAACGGATAAAGGAGAAAACTCATCCATTCCGGACAGACTCTCTTCATAATTTTGTGTCACCCGAGTACTGTCAGACAGCAATGCTAACCACTATGCCACTGTGCTGCCCTATAATATAACAAAAGGTTTATCTGAGTGGCAGCGGGCAGGTCCCCCAGGAGATGCTGATGAGCCCTAGGCTCCTGTCTACATCAAATAGCGTGGGACCCGCCCCTATCATGTGCAGCCCACACTCTGTACTGCGCTGCGGAATTAGTAGCACTATATAAATAGCTTCTGATGATGATAATAAATGTATGTATAAATGTCCCTATAACTTATAAAGGACATTTTTGCCCAATTTTATTGAACTACTATCAGGGACAGATGAAACAAGGCTGCTTAGATATCTGAACAATTATTTTTGCAAAAATTTTTGCAATTGCCTTTCTGCAATTGTCCATCGTATGTTTGTCAATGAGTGGCACTGTTATATGTAAATCTACGGTATATATACATTATACGGCGACAGACCACATACTGGTTTATAGTCATTAATAGGCTACATTCCCATAAATATTGATTCAAACCGCAAAACACTATAAATTATATTTTGACTAAAATGTACAAGATATTTTAAGAGACATTGTCTAGCTCAGAACACCAAATATAGCTCTTTCCCTTTTATATTATTGTTCTACTCAAATTTATTGTCAGGTAAATAAACGAACTGGGTCTGTCTGAATCCCTCGAGTTTCCTTTTGGTTTGTTAAACTTTACCTTACATTTTCTGTGTCTCCGTTGCACTTTGTCTCTTCTGGGGTTTCCAAATGTCATTATTTTCTACCAGAGGAAGCAGGACACCTGAATCAGATGATTAATGCAAAGGCAGTTAAGGTTTGCTGTCTGCTAGCTCACCGAGAAGATGTCATACAGCCAACGCCAGTAGCAGAAAACTATTAGGGAAAATTTGTCAGAGTCGGAACGTTCCGACAACAAGTCTGGATAGTCAATTTTACATTTTAAGAAGTTCAGAGTTTATTTACTTTCCCTGCGTGATACACGCTAATTAGCAAAGAGGCAGCAGAAGAGCTGCAATTATAGAAGATGAATTGTTTCATCTTAATATGTTTTATTTTTAATGGACTTAATAATATAGCTGTATTATAGATCGTGTTATTCACAAAAAAATAATTAAAATGATCAGTGCATTTACTAAATTGGATATTTATGTTCTGCAAAACAGCAAAAGGTTTAATTTATAAGTTACACTAATAGCTGTACACTGTTTAAAGGTCCAGGATAATTACCGGAGATCTGTATAAAGGAATTATCATCTATCCATCTATCCTATGGAACTGGGTCACTATATAAATAATTGCCTAGAAAGCCTGACATCGATCATGGTCACAGGGGGAATATATTCCCAGAAGGATTCGGCAGTGAGTTACACCAGCCAGTGAGGAGAAGGGATTACCATTATAGTTAATGACACCACTGAGTGGAGATCAGGGCTTATAATTTTATATTGAAAATGAAATTAGCATTGCTGTCCCGCAACAAGCCTGGCACCCCACTAGGTGGCGCAGTTAACAGTAATGATAGTAAGATCATTTACAAAGTTATGCAAATTATGTTTTGTGAAGTCATGTTGCCCATTTATATGTGAAGTGCACGGATTAATGCATCAAGATGCCTGCAGGGGGCGCAAAAGTTTCCATATTCTGGTGGGAGGAGCTGTCTGAGACTGGGCGGATCAGGGAATTCCTTGCTGAATGAGGGCTAGGCGCTGAGATATTTAATAATCTTGAAGGGGTGGTGGAGAAAGTGCAGTGAAGGGGACATTGCTGGGTTAGTGGGTGGCAATAGAATATTACACATCCTACTATACACTTGATTTCTATAATATTCTGAGGTGGTGGAGATCGGGCCTTGGGCTATGCTTAAGTACGCTTGGCCACATAGATTAAATGTGTTAGGGTGGTTACCCACTAGCGTTAGGAAATCATCAGTTCCACCGCATGTCAATCATGATAGCGTTTGACATGCAGTGATAACCAGTGATGGTTGGGAGGTCAATGGAGGACACATCATTGACCTTGTTTAATTCACTGTAGGCTGCATTCTTAAGTGGCCGCCGTACCCAACTACAGACGCCCATACCCAGTTACATGGTTTTATTGGTATTATAGAGTGCTTGTAAAAACATGATTTTTGACACCAGATGGTAAGGGGCCTTACTGGACTCAATCGGTCGATAATCAGGCAAACAAAGCAAGACTGGTCAAATGCTAGTAGAATAAATTAAATTTAAAAAGGCTGCCTACAGGTGCGGCCTCTTAGCTCTAATTGTCTGGACCATTAGCAAAGTGCTGATTGAAGTAGTGAAAAAGAATGTGCAGTTGTCGGTGATGATGGTGCGATGCCACCTGTCGTCTGTAGCTGGTACTGCAGTGGATCCTCACACAGATTTAAAGAATAAGGGGCACATTTATCAATCATCGGCAAAAATGAAAAATAGTTATCAATCCTTATCGCATGGATAAGGATTGAACTATTTCTCAAAATTGTTAAAAACGGATCACAGAAACAGCAGTTCCGATAAACTGCTGTTTCCGTGATAAAAAAAAAAAATCACACTTACCCCGTCTCTTCGGAAACGCTGTCCACGGATCTCCTTCAGGTGTTCTTCATTTTTCTTTACTCTGGAACTGCGCATGTGCAGTTCAAAAAACTGCACATGCGCAAAAAACACACCCCCGCTCTGTCTCTGCAACTATAGTTGCAGAGATAGTGGTGGAGAGCAGTGAGTGACAGGGAGGGATCATGTGATCCCTCCACACATGCGCTGTCCAGCTCTGCTCTTCGGAGCAGAACTGACAGCCCTGAAATCTGACAATTATGATAATGTACGCGCGTACATTATCAAGACAAGTTTCCGAAAAAAATGTTTTTTCGGAACTTGTTAGATTGCGGCCAGAAGCAGTCACCATACTGTTGAATGGTGACTGCTCCCAAAAACGAAGAGGAGTGCAAAGCAGCAGATATCCATGATATCTGCTGCAATGCACCTTTTCATAAATATGCGGAGGACACAGAGGGACCTTAATTTCCCGGTAAGAGCACTATCGTGCTTTCTTAAATATGCCCCTAAGACTTTTGCTGCTTGAATAGAAAATATATCAATCTAGAATTGATGATGGAAGTAGCAGGAGTTGCTGACCCTTGACCTGACTAGTTGCACTCTCCTGGACACAGCTATGAATTCATAACTTCACCTAGGCATCCCCATACTCCAGAGACATTATTTAGCACCCCAAGGATATAAGCCCCCCCCTTTCTGTAGTTCATGGTAAGTTCTAAAATTAGACTTGGTAACGTCTTTGTAGTATCAAGGTAAAGTCCTAGAACTGCATTATGCATTCATTCCCCAATATTTTCATTAGCCAAATCAAAAGGGGAAATAAAAATTAGGCTTAGACTGCTTGCAACAGAAAAATAAATGCTTCTTATTCACATTTTGCGCCCTTGCTTCAGGGCAGTTTCTCAGCCGGACGAACAATTAAAAATTACTTTTATGGAGGTCTAATGAAGGGGCGCATGCAGGATTTTTAAGGGGGGATTTCTCCCCCACCCAAAAAAAAAAAGAAAGCGAGAGAACTGCTGCGCATGCGCCCGCACATGCGCAGCAGCTCCATTTCAGCAGCACTGTACTATACAGCAGCCGCGGCGCTGTCAAAGAAGCGTCCGCAGCGGTGCTGTATACAACCGCCGCAGACTCTTCTTTGACAGCGCCGCGGCTCCTATATAGGGGCACTATACAGGGATGAAACCCAGCGTCTGGTGATGTCTATGCGTTCCAGGCTTCAGGCTGTAATTGACTGCAAAGGATTTGCAACAAAGTATTAAAAAGTGAAAGTTTGATGTAGGATTGTTTAGTTTGTCCCATTACTTTTGGTCCCTTAAAAAGTGGGAGGCACATATAGAAACCGTTGTAATTCCTACACCGTTCACCTGATTTGGATGTAAATACCCTCAAATTAAAGCTGAAAGTCTGCAGTTAAAGCACATCTTGTTAGTTTCATTTCAAATCCATTGTGGTGGTGTATAGAGCCCAAAATATGAGAATTGTGTCGATGTCCCAATATTTACGGACCTGACTGTATAGATATATATATATATATACACATACACACACACACATCTGCCTTGGTACAGTAACTATTGTACAGGTGATCTTGAGTGGGCAATTAAGGATGTATGTAGATAACATGTGCATGGTAACATATTTAGTATGCCCTATTTCCCTTTTACAAAAAACAAAAGATCCAGGGAACTCTGTTTGGACTATTAATATTTAAAATAGAATTTACTCAATGACAGAAATAATATTCCTACGAATACGTGATCTATTTTGCCAAACAAGGAACCCTGTTGTAAGACTAGTGAAGGATACTAGCTAATAATACCACAACGAGACCGAATGAAAGAGACCGTACTTTTCATTAACATTGTCTGTGGACTTTAAAGAACAGTTGAGACACAACCTTCATTCTTTGAGTTCCAATAGATACTGAGAGCTATATTCAGCTTAAATAGCAAAATGTGTGGTGCTCTGCAACCGGCTAACAGGAAAACATGGACACTGTCAGTGTTAGGACTCTGCCTTTATCTTGTATATGGCTGCAGTACCTCAATACTACCAGAGGTGCTGCTGTTTTCCCTTGAACATTCCACCGCATCGGCAGAAGTTAATCTCCTTCCCTGACTAGTGCCTGCACCTGTTGCCCTGCTTCATATACCTGCCTCAGTCAGTGTTCCTGGCAGTTCATTGTTTGTTCCTGGCTGCTACTGTTTGTCTCTTATCCTGATGAATTACCTGCACACTAGGAATCATAACAGTCAGTGACAATCCAAGGACCGGTTTTATCGTTGGCCCCAAGCATTCTATGTAAATGTATTTAATTATGTAATATGGTTTTAAGTCAGTGAAATGCTTCATTTTTATTTTTAATAATTAGACTCCTTAGAATAAATTATAGATATTATTTAGAATCAGGTTATATATTTTGAGCCCAGCCCCCCCCCCCCCCCCCCCCATGGAGGCCCAATTCTGTCCCTGAACAAACCTTCAAAAGTTGTCAGTGTCCTTGGCATTCAGGGCTCAGCTATATAACGATATCATCAGAAAATGAGTCTGATCACTTTTTTTTTATTTCGCCACTAATTTTAAAATTTAGGACAATGTCCTCAAAAAGTTGCAAAGTCACCGACAGGAAAACACAGAGTGATGGATTTTCCTAACACCACTTATAGCCCAGTGCTGAGAGCTTTGGAACATAGAAATTCATTTAGCAGTGATGGGTGAGAACAACAAGGTGAGCTTTGGAATATCATTTTCTAAAGAAATACATGCTGTTAAATGATGTCTGTTCAGAATGACAGGACAAGTACGGCAGACAAAGTGAAATAGAGGTTATTGTACTAAAGAAAAGTCCATCCGTTGAACTCAAAAAGTACGTATGTAGTATCACTTAACCACTTGGTGGGAGAGTCAAAAAAACACAGTGATGCAGGAATCTAATTCATGCCAAATAGGTCCAGTTTGGTCAAGGACAAACAAAGGGAAAGCATCATGAATAGAATTGTAGTACTGTGCCATAGAATTTGTGCCTGGTGCTATATAGCATACCATAATACTGGGCTGACGTAGTGCACCTCATTTAGTGTTACGAGCAAATCAAAAATAAAAGGAGCAAATTTGCACCTTGACAAAACCATGTCAAATTCCATAGGGGGGTAAATTTAAAATGTGCAGTTGGGAGTGGACGATGTGTCCTACCTCAACTCTAAATTGCACTATATAAGTAAAGCTGCCCAGTACTGTGTGCTAAATGCAAAAACAGAGAGTATTTTCTCTGCAAGCAAAATAAATAAATCTCTTTGCACCCCTTGCATTGCAACATGGGTTGTCTAGGAGCAAATTTGCTCCCTTTTATTGCTTGGCTCCAACCTCTTGTGGGTGTAGCTGGGAGTGGACGATGTGGCCTATGTCAACCCTAAATTGCACTATATAAGTAAAGCTGTCCAGTACTGTGTGCTAAATGCAAAAACAGACAGTATTTTCTCGCAAAGCAAAATAAATAAATCTCTTTGCACCCCTTGCATTGCAACATGGGTTGTCCAGGAGCAAATTTGCTCCCTTTTTTTGCTTGGCCCCAAACTCTTGTGGGTGTAGCTGAATCTTTCTCTGTGTTGATGTGTGAGAGTGTGTGTGTATCTGTGTGTGTTTGTGTTCCAGTTTGTGTAAGGCTAAATATGACCTGGCCTATGGCCTATTAATTTAACCACAATTTGTCTTTCTTAAGTATGACTATCAGCATAAAAAAATATAATCATTTAAGAGGTTGGTTTACAAAATAAGGGGACTGTGTCTAGGATACAACATTTGTACTTGGATCAAAAACTGGTTAGAGAATAGGGAACATAGAGTTGTGATAAATGGTACATTTTCTAATTGGTCAAAAGTTTTTAATATATTTATTAATGACCTTGGTAATGGTTTAGAGAGTAAAGTTTTTATTTTTGCAGATGACACTAAACTCTGTAAGGTAATAAAATCAGAGCAAGATGTAGCTTCTCTACAGAGGGACTTAAATAAACTGGAGGATTGGGCGGCCAACTGGAATATGAGGTTTAGCATAGATAAATGTAAGGTTATGCATTTAGGGATCAAAAACAAGAACACAATCTATAAATTAAATGGAATTAATTTAGGAGAATCTATAATGGAAAAGGATTTGGGAGTGCTCATAGACAGTAGACTTAGCAATAGTGCTCAATGTCAAGCAGCAGCTGCAAGGGCAAATAAAGTATTGGTATACATAAAAAGGGGCATAGATGCAAGGGAAGACAGTGTAATTTTGCCACTGTATAAATCCTTGGTAAGAGCTCATCTTGAATATGCAGTACAGTTCTGGGCACCACTCTATAAAAAAACATATTTTGGAACTAGAAAGGGGTCAGACAAGGGTGACAAAATTGATAAAGGGTATGGAGTCATTAAGTTATGAGGAAAGAGGCTTCTAACAGGAGATATGATTACTATGTACAAATACATTAATGGTCAATACAGAGAACTTTCATTGGAACTTTTTACCCCAAGAACTATGCACAAAACATGCACTCACCCTCTAAGGCTAGAGGAGGGGAAATTTCACAACCAGCAAAGGAAGGGGTTCTTTACAGTAAGGGCAGTCAAGATATGGAATTCATTGCCAGGGAAGGTTGTGATGGCAGATTCAATAGATATGTTTAAGAAAGAGTTAGACAAATTGCATCCAGGGATACGACCGTTAATTAAAATGAAGGATAGTAGTGGATATGGGGTAAAATAGGGTTACAATATTGGGTCTGGGGGGATTTTCACAACTGAAACAGATTGGCGGTTGCTTACTCTGGATTAATTTAAAATATAAGTGAGGGATCGCAGGAGATCCAAAATAGGTTGAACTTGATGGACTGGTGTCTTTTTTCAACCTCATCAACTATGTTACTATGTTACTATGTTACTATGTAATTTAGTTGTTCAATTATGAATTGAACATTCCCTAAATAATTAGGGGCTGTACCCTATTATCAGGCCGGCATCAGGGCAAAACAAAGAGGGCAATTAGCGAGAAGGGTTTTATTAACCTCATTTTTTTTTATTGAGCTGACCAGAACCATGCTGATGCCTCAAATGGGATTAAGGGCCCTAGAAGCGCAGACCGAAACAGAACACACTGACTGGAAGCTGTTCCTTGTCCAATCCCAAGAGAAGCTTGGAAGAGATAGGAAGAACCTTACTGCGCCTTCCATCACATCTCTCTAACCATTGGCAGACTGTGCGGTGCTCATCCAGTGAACGGAGGATGCCAGGCATCTGGGGTTAGTAATAGTAATCTGAAATGACACACACCCCACAAACACTCCAGTGTACTGCAGAATAAAAGGTGGGCTGCTGGCGAAACATTTGGGAGAAATTTATTTATTGTTGATAAATAATTAACAGTTTGGTGAACAATTTGTGCATTTACTAAGCATGCTGTTTAAGGGTACCTGGCATCCTAGACAAAGCTTCAACCCACAACCCCTGACCATGCTACTGGTGGCGGGGGGGAGTGGCCATGGCATGGATGGTGGTCTGATTCCAAATCCCCCACCACCCTCATCCATTGTTTAGCCTGGAAATGGCGCTTGCACCACTGTTAGATGAGCGCGGCTCCCTCTTCGTGCTACTCTCAGAAGGACTTATCTCCAGATTGACCCTGCAGTCAGGCCTTTGACAAGGTCCCTCAAAAGCAGGACAGTTAGGAAGTATAATATGTCATACTTGAACAGTGAATTCCGGGAGATCCCAGGCAGGGGGCGTGGTTGGAGGGTGGGAGGGGGCGGGGCATGGTCAATCGCGTCATTTTTGTCCCACCCCTGCGGGAAAAACCGGCATATTTCGGGGGGGGGGGGGGGGGGGGCAAAATGACGCAATTCACCGCGAATCACGTAATTTTGGCAAGTAAATTGCAGTATGCGGGATACCTGCCTGCTCTCCTGGGAGTCCAGGAGACCGACCCGGATTTCGGGAGTCTCCCAGACATTCCGGGAGAGTTGGCAAGTATGTAATATGTATGTATGGGTGTATGTATGTATGTATGTATGTATGGGTGTATGTATGTATGTATGTATCTAGCTGTGCGGCCTTCTACCTTGTTATTAATTTATTTTACACCCACGCACCCTCCCCTCTCATTTATATCCCCATTAATTATTAATGTTTTATTTTAGCAAATGTCATCACAACAAAGTGGAGTTATATGACTTTTCTTTAGAGAACTTACAAATGTGAAATATCGCCATGGAGATAAGAACATCTGTGAATCTACATTATCCAACTGATATGGCACAAAGTTTTTACGAACATCAAATACTCACATTTTACATATTTTACAATACTAATATCTATATTAGTTTATCAGACCGGAGAGCAATATTGAAAGTCCAGCAATGTACGACATGATGGTGGAATATAGTTTTGCAAAGTATTTTGTTTACATCAAGCGATACAGATTTGAGAACTTACCCAATCAAAAAATGTAATCTTCAAGGGCTTCTGCAATGTTAAAAAAAATACATGCAGTCTCCTAAATACATGCAATCTCCCAAAAATAAAAGAATAAATCTGAGTTTAATGAAATTATGTTAATGATGGAGAATTTCATTAATCAATGGAAAAAAACAGATCAGCAATCAGTGCTCTCAATTTGTAAACAGGTTGTTTGTGATGCAAGTCCTTCGAGAATGTCTGGTATGAGTGCACAATCCTCTCCTATTCTACAAATACAACATGTGGTACCGTGGGCACTCCGCCACCCACAGTAAGATCCACTCACTCTGTACACCTCCATATACACTAGAGATGGTCACTGACCCCCGTGTTTTGGTTTTGGATTCGGTTTTGGATCTGGATTACCGTCGTGTTTTGGTTTTGGTTTTGGTTTTGCAAAACCGCCATTGCGTGTTTTGGTTTTGGTTTTGGTTTTGTTTGGTTTTGTTTTGCTATTTTTTGGGAAAATCCATGTTTTTGGGCCTAAATTAACCCAATTTAGTGCTCCAACTGTTTTAGAGACAAGTAATCTAATTGTTGAGGTAATAAATCATCCCAAAAAACAGTTTAATTCTTCGTTGGTAGGCCTATTCTACACACAAAACAGATTGTCTTCCTCTCCATCTATGCATATTGGCAATGCAGCCATCGTCTTTGAATGTATATTACACCCTACACTTATAGTTAAATATGTAAAGAAATGGAAAAAGCCAGTTTGGTTTCTGTCTCTCAAGGCCCCCCTCCACTTGTATAAAATACCAAAAAATTCAGCCATTATAGACTGTACAATATTAATTGACATGGAGAAAGCCAGTTTGGTTTCTGTCTCTCAAGGCCCCCCTCCACTTGTATAAAATACCCAAAAATTCAGCCATTATAGACTGTACAATATTAATTGACATGGAGAAAGCCAGTTTGGTTTCTGTCTCTCTAGGCCCCCCTCCACTTGTATAAAATACTAAAAAATTCAGCCGTTATATACTGTACAATATAAATTGAAATGGACAAAGGCAGTTTGGTATCTGTCTGCATCAGATCCTCTCTCCACTAGGAGTAAAATAGAAAACTATTCAGCCGTTATATAATCTAGAATATAAATAGAAATTGAGAAAGGCAATTTGGTATCTGTCTGCATCATAATCATCAACATCATCATTAGCGCCCTCGTCGCCTACACAAATCTCCCCCTCATCCTCTTCTAATTCCAAAGTGGCATCCTCAATTTGGGTATCACCGGCTACACTCGGGCTATTAAGGCACACATCAGCAGAATGCTCACGATTAGACATCCCACTGTTGGATGGACTCTCCACAGGGATTGTTATCATTTGTGAATCAGAGCAAATATTCTCCTGTAATGCCTCACTGTTATCTTGCAGCTCGGCTTTGACGCGTAACAGTAGTTGTGCACCAATTGTAGGCTGGGTAACTTTTTGGGATCTGCCACTAATAGCCAAAGGTGAAGGCCTCATTCTCTCTTTGCCACTGCGTGTGTAGAATGGCATGCTTGCAATTTTTTTTTTATCGTCACTTAACTTTTGCTCAGTTACACTTCTTTTTCGCTTCAATACAGTAAATTTTTTTTTGGTTTTTGTTTTTTGCACTAATTTGAAAACACTCTGTTGTTTGACATCGCCTTGGCCAGATGACGTACTGGGAACACTAACATCAGGACTGGTGACAGAACCTGGTTGCTCATTTAGATCATATGTGGACTGCTTTGAATCCATTCTGAGCGCAAACCACTGAGGAGTGCTAAAAATTATTGAGTAGATACTGCTGACAGATATGACTTTTGACAGCCAGAAATATTAATGCACAATTAGAGAGGACACCCCAAAAACACTGAGGAGTGCTTAAAATTATTGAGTAGATACTGCTGACAGATATGACTTTTGACAGCCAGAAATATTAATGCACAATTAGAGAGGACACCCCAAAAACACTGAGGAGTGCTAACATTTATTGAGTAGATACTGCTGACAGATATGACTTTTGACAGCCAGAAATATTAATGCACAATTAGAGAGGACACCCCAAAAACACTGAGGAGTGCTAACATTTATTGAGTAGATACTGCTGACAGATATGACTTTTGACAGCCAGAAATATTAATGCACAATTAGGGAGGACACCCCAAAAACACAGAGGAGTGCTAAAATTTATTGAGTAGATACTGCTGACAGATATGACTTTTGACAGCCAGAAATATTAATGCACAATTAGAGAGGACACCCCAAAAACACTGAGGAGTGCTAACATTTATTGAGTAGATACTGCTGACAGATATGACTTTTGACAGCCAGAAATATTAATGCACAATTAGAGAGGACACCCCAAAAACACTGAGGAGTGCTAACATTTATTGAGTAGATACTGCTGACAGATATGACTTTTGACAGCCAGAAATATTAATGCACAATTAGGGAGGACACCCCAAAAACACAGAGGAGTGCTAAAATTTATTGAGTAGATACTGCTGACAGATATGACTTTTGACAGCCAGAAATATTAATGCACAATTAGAGAGGACACCCCAAAAACACTGAGGAGTGCTTAAAATTATTGAGTAGATACTGCTGACAGATATGACTTTTGACAGCCAGAAATATTAATGCACAATTAGAGAGGACACCCCAAAAACACTGAGGAGTGCTAACATTTATTGAGTAGATACTGCTGACAGATATGACTTTTGACAGCCAGAAATATTAATGCACAATTAGAGAGGACACCCCAAAAACACTGAGGAGTGCTAACATTTATTGAGTAGATACTGCTGACAGATATGACTTTTGACAGCCAGAAATATTAATGCACAATTAGGGAGGACACCCCAAAAACACAGAGGAGTGCTAAAATTTATTGAGTAGATACTGCTGACAGATATGACTTTTGACAGCCAGAAATATTAATGCACAATTAGAGAGGACACCCCAAAAACACTGAGGAGTGCTTAAAATTATTGAGTAGATACTGCTGACTAGAGATGGGCGGGTCCGGTTCTCCGAGAACCGAACCCACCCGAACTTTGGGTATCCGAGTACCGAGCTGAGCAGCTCGGTACTCTCCCGCCAATTCCGAATCCAAATCGAGGCCGAACGTCATTGTGACGTCGTCGGATCTCGGGACTCGGTTCTCGCGATACTTCAACTTTATAAATACACGCCTCCACAGCAATCCATCGCCATTTGACAGAGGGAGAGAGCAGGGTGTAGTCATAGGCTAATTAGAGCAGGGACAGAGAAAGAATACAATATTGTTCTTGCAATTGCTCTAACCAAAATCGCTAGTGCAGAGAGGAGGATAGAGGTTTATTATTTTTTCTTCATATTTGGCACTCCCCAGCGCTTTTGGGTTGTCCCCCATAATTGTGCATTAATATTTCTGGCTGTCAAAAGTCATATCTGTCAGCAGTATCTACTCAATAAATGTTAGCACTCCTCAGTGTTTTTGGGGTGTCCTCTCTAATTGTGCATTAATATTTCTGGCTGTCAAAAGTCATATCTGTCAGCAGTATCTACTCAATAATTTTAAGCACTCCTCAGTGTTTTTGGGGTGTCCTCTCTAATTGTGCATTAATATTTCTGGCTGTCAAAAGTCATATCTGTCAGCAGTATCTACTCAATAATTTTAAGCACTCCTCAGTGTTTTTGGGGTGTCCTCTCTAATTGTGCATTAATATTTCTGGCTGTCAAAAGTCATATCTGTCAGCAGTATCTACTCAATAAATTTTAGCACTCCTCTGTGTTTTTGGGGTGTCCTCCCTAATTGTGCATTAATATTTCTGGCTGTCAAAAGTCATATCTGTCAGCAGTATCTACTCAATAAATGTTAGCACTCCTCAGTGTTTTTGGGGTGTCCTCTCTAATTGTGCATTAATATTTCTGGCTGTCAAAAGTCATATCTGTCAGCAGTATCTACTCAATAAATTTTAGCACTCCTCTGTGTTTTTGGGGTGTCCTCCCTAATTGTGCATTAATATTTCTGGCTGTCAAAAGTCATATCTGTCAGCAGTATCTACTCAATAAATGTTAGCACTCCTCAGTGTTTTTGGGGTGTCCTCTCTAATTGTGCATTAATATTTCTGGCTGTCAAAAGTCATATCTGTCAGCAGTATCTACTCAATAATTTTAAGCACTCCTCAGTGTTTTTGGGGTGTCCTCTCTAATTGTGCATTAATATTTCTGGCTGTCAAAAGTCATATCTGTCAGCAGTATCTACTCAATAAATTTTAGCACTCCTCTGTGTTTTTGGGGTGTCCTCCCTAATTGTGCATTAATATTTCTGGCTGTCAAAAGTCATATCTGTCAGCAGTATCTACTCAATAATTTGTAGCACTCCTCAGTGTTTTTGGGGTGTCCTCCCTAATTGTGCATTAATATTTCTGGCTGTCAAAAGTCATATCTGTCAGCAGTATCTACTCAATAATTTGTAGCACTCCTCAGTGTTTTTGGGGTGTCCTCCCTAATTGTGCATTAATATTTCTGGCTGTCAAAAGTCATATCTGTCAGCAGTATCTACTCAATAATTTGTAGCACTCCTCAGTGTTTTTGGGGTGTCCTCCCTAATTGTGCATTAATATTTCTGGCTGTCAAAAGTCATATCTGTCAGCAGTATCTACTCAATAATTTGTAGCACTCCTCAGTGTTTTTGGGGTGTCCTCCCTAATTGTGCATTAATATTTCTGGCTGTCAAAAGTCATATCTGTCAGCAGTATCTACTCAATAATTTGTAGCACTCCTCAGTGTTTTTGGGGTGTCCTCCCTAATTGTGCATTAATATTTCTGGCTGTCAAAAGTCATATCTGTCAGCAGTATCTACTCAATAATTTTTAGCACTCCTCAGTGTTTTTGGGGTGTCCTCCCTAATTGTGCATTAATATTTCTGGCTGTCAAAAGTCATATCTGTCAGCAGTATCTACTCAATAATTTTTAGCACTCCTCAGTGGTTTGCGCTCAGAATGGATTCAAAGCAGTCCACATATGATCTAAATGAGCAACCAGGTTCTGTCACCAGTCCTGATGTTAGTGTTCCCAGTACGTCATCTGGCCAAGGCGATGTCAAACAACAGAGTGTTTTCAAATTAGTGCAAAAAACAAAAACCAAAAAAAAATTTACTGTATTGAA
The DNA here is from genome assembly GCF_038048845.1 of Mixophyes fleayi. Classification (NCBI taxonomy): domain Eukaryota; kingdom Metazoa; phylum Chordata; class Amphibia; order Anura; family Limnodynastidae; genus Mixophyes; species Mixophyes fleayi. Next base: position 320,353,893 of record NC_134405.1, on the reverse strand, counting down.
GCGAAAAAGAAGTGTAACTGAGCAAAAGTTAAGTGACGATAAAAAAAAAATTGCAAGCATGCCATTCTACACACGCAGTGGCAAAGAGAGAATGAGGCCTTCACCTTTGGCTATTAGTGGCAGATCCCAAAAAGTTACCCAGGCTACAATTGGTGCACAACTACTGTTACGCGTCAAAGCTGAGCTGCAAGATACCAGTGAGGCATTACAGGAGAATATTTGCTCTGATTCACAAATGACAACAATCCCTGTGGAGAGTCCATCCAACAGTGGGATGTCTAATCGTGAGCATTCTGCTGATGTGTGCCTTAATAGCCCGAGTGTAGCCGGTGATACCCAAATTGAGGATGCCACTTTGGAATTAGAAGAGGATGAGGGGGAGATTTGTGTAGGCGACGAGGGCGCTAATGATGATGTTGATGATTATGATGCAGACAGATACCAAATTGCCTTTCTCAATTTCTATTTATATTCTAGATTATATAACGGCTGAATAGTTTTCTATTTTACTCCTAGTGGAGAGAGGATCTGATGCAGACAGATACCAAACTGCCTTTGTCCATTTCAATTTATATTGTACAGTCTATAATGGCTGAATTTTTTAGTATTTTATACAAGTGGAGGGGGGGCTAGAGAGACAGAAACCAAACTGGCTTTCTCCATGTCAATTAATATTGTACAGTCTATAATGGCTGAATTTTTTGGTATTTTATACAAGTGGAGGGGGGCCTAGAGAGACAGAGTGACCCCAAACTGTCTTTCTCCATGTCAATTAATATTGTACAGTCTATAATGGCTGAATTTTTTAGTATTTTATACAAGTGGAGGGGGGCCTAGAGAGACAGAAACCAAACTGGCTTTCTCCATGTCAATTAATATTGTACAGTCTATAATGGCTGAATTTTTTGCTATTTTATACAAGTGGAGGGGGGCCTTGAGAGACAGAAAGCAAACTGGCTTTTTCCATTTCTTTACATATTTAACTATAAGTGTAGGGTGTAATATACATTCAAAGACGATGGCTGCATTGCCAATATGCATAGATGGAGAGGAAGACAATCTGTTTTGTGTGCAGAATAGGCCTACCAACGAAGAATTAAACTGTTTTTTTGGATGATTTATTACCTCAACAATTAGATTACTTGTCTCTAAAACAGTTGGAGCACTAAATTGGGTTAATTTAGGCCCAAAAACATGGATTTTCCCAAAAAATAGCAAAACAAAACCAAACAAAACCAAAACCAAAACCAAAACACGCAATGGCGGTTTTGCAAAACCAAAACCAAAACCAAAACACGACGGTAATCCAGATCCAAAACCGAATCCAAAACCAAAACACGGGGGTCAGTGACCATCTCTACTGCTGACAGATATGACTTTTGACAGCCAGAAATATTAATGCACAATTAGAGAGGACACCCCAAAAACACTGAGGAGTGCTTAAAATTATTGAGTAGATACTGCTGACAGATATGACTTTTGACAGCCAGAAATATTAATGCACAATTAGAGAGGACACCCCAAAAACACTGAGGAGTGCTAACATTTATTGAGTAGATACTGCTGACAGATATGACTTTTGACAGCCAGAAATATTAATGCACAATTATGGGGGACAACCCAAAAGCGCTGGGGAGTGCCAAATATGAAGAAAAAATAATAAACCTCTATCCTCCTCTCTGCACTAGCGATTTTGGTTAGAGCAATTGCAAGAACAATATTGTATTCTTTCTCTGTCCCTGCTCTAATTAGCCTATGACTACACCCTGCTCTCTCCCTCTGTCAAATGGCGATGGATTGCTGTGGAGGCGTGTATTTATAAAGTTGAAGTATCGCGAGAACCGAGTCCCGAGATCCGACGACGTCACAATGACGTTCGGCCTCGATTTGGATTCGGAATTGGCGGGAGAGTACCGAGCTGCTCAGCTCGGTACTCGGATACCCAAAGTTCGGGTGGGTTCGGTTCTCGGAGAACCGGACCCGCCCATCTCTAATATACACGCACATTACACTACACTCCTAAGACTTCCCTGCTGAATTCAGCCCACCAGGATTTACCATGGTTCTAGCCCACACTGCATCCAATCAGTACAAAATAGAAACAGAGAAATATTTCTGCCACAAACAGTTAAATGTTTGCAATGTGTAAATGATTAGCAATCTAAAAAAAATAAAAAATACAATGACATGCCAAGTGAGCAGACTGCAGCCCGTGGAAATATTCCCCCTTAGGCCTGAACCTAGGTGCCCGCCCCACAAACCGTCTGGAAGCCCCAGGTGCCTTCCTAGGTCATGTTATATTTGCAAGAGCTGTTTATTCAGTGTCATTATTTTTCCATTTACAAACTATTGACTGCATTTTATAGAAAAAATGGAATCACTTTATATAAGGTATAATATATGATAGACATAAACCATACTGCCTAACATTCATGGATAAAAAGTTTGACAAACATAAACCATGATCCTATTCCATCCAGCCATGCTCCCAATTGATTATGGTCATGCCTCCAATGTGTTAAGAAAGAGGATAATTTCTATGTGACAGTTTCCTTCTCTGTTAGGTATCATTATGCGGTAGCCGCCGATCCGTTCTCTTGCTGGCATTCTCTTATTACGCAGTCTGGCCAGTACAATTGATTTAGTTCATTCAGGTTATATATTTATACAAATACAAACGTAAGTGAAGTGTGTCTCTTCAAATGCTGTCTTGTTCCACCCAGTGTGCATCAGAATGTCACGGTCTCTGCTCTCAGGGGTCCCAGCTCTCACTGTTCTGAAGTGAAAGTGGATCTGTTTCTATAGGCTAATAATTTGCACATTTTGGTTTGTCTCTGAGGGACTTGTTATATATCAGCGGTGTTATCTTCATATTTTACGTTTTCCCTACTGGGCTGTTCTACTCCCGGATAAGACATAACGCAAAAAGGCTCAACTTCAGCAATATTGATGTGGTACAAAATACACCATTATTCTGTGTTACAGTCATCTTCTGTTTCAACACAGTGAATCAGTGTTGCTGGAATGTTGAGATTTCAGACTGAATTTGTTATCTTTAGTGTAGTAACTCTGTCATGTATAATACAGTAAATGTATAATAAACAAGATTAATAGATAACTCCACCCAAACTAAAGTCTTCAGACATATTGTCCGATGTTACACCCTGAAGGTTCCAATTGTCCAGCACTGTGAGCTTTATGAGGGACCCACCAAATCAGAAACACCGGACTTGTCTATCTTACAGGACTACAACATTTTGTTTAAGAATGGAATTATTCTATAAGAGCCTATATTAATAATAATTTATTAACATTCAAATTACTATTGTATTATTTTCATCACCCATAGCAACCAGACAACATCATCATCAGCTATTTATATAGCGCCACTAATTCTGCAGCGCTGCACAGAGAACTCACTCACATCAGTCCCTGCCCCATTGGAGCTTACAGTCTAAATTCCCTAACATACACACAGACAGAGAGGTCAATTTAATAGCAGCCAATGAACCTACTAGTATGTTTTTGGAGTGTGGGAGGAAACCGGAGCACCCGGAGGAAACCCACGCAAACACGGGGATAACATACAAACTCCACAAAGATAAGGCCATGGGCAGGAACTCTTGAACACAGTGCTGTGAGGCAGAAATGCTAATCACTAAGCCACTGTGCTGCCCATATAACACCCATAGTTATATATAAAACGGGTGCTACCCTACCTATGTATCCTACTTGCCCCCCTCCCATATCATTTGCTTATTTCCAAGAATCGGGACAAAAGGACAAAGTGTGCAATCCGTCATGGCAACACAACCCCCGCATCTACACATCATGCCCCTTCACTATTTCCCCCCCCCCACATTCTCATTCCCTACACTAACCTTTTATTCATCCCAAGCCCCTCCCCTTTCAACCACAGCGCCCCTCCCCCCCTTCCCCATTGGACCTTGTGCACTGCAGACCCTGCACCCACTAAAGATACACCACTGTCTAGAGTGTTTGTTACTGAATAGATATAGTGACCTTGTTGTATCATATTGGACAGACAGCTAAAGAAGGCTTCTAATGTATAGGAGTAACCACTGAGTCCAGTATATTGTGGGTCAGCTGTCAGACAATGGAGCCTGTCCCATTGGGCAGATAAAGGTATGGCCTGAGTGGGTCAGGATTGGGGGAAATTTTGGCCCAATATTTTAATCGGGAACGGTGGGGAGTATATGTTGGAATACTATACAAATTTTGGGCTCATTTTCTTTGCCTTACACTTTCATCTTATCACTATGTTGTTAACCTGCCTTATAGTTTTTGATGACAGTGGGTTCAGAAAGTTGGTTCGACAATTGAAGATAGTTTTAGAATAGCCAGATCAAACACGGTATTCTTGTAGCCTGATTCCAGACATTTCTGTATGATCTAGGTCCTTACTTCTTGCTACTTTAGAATCCACATTATAAAAACGCTCCCGAGAGTTTATACGAGGTAAGGTTCTGAAACAACGATTACCCTGACAATCATTTGTCTGTTTCCTTTCTTGTGCCAGACTTTAAAAAAAACAAAGCTTAAACAGTTACAATGTTCCCTTAAGTGATTAAATTAAAATGTTGTGTGCTGCAAAGGATTACATTCTGCTTGTTGTTCAGTCTGTAACGGAACTCACAAAGGAAGTGTTATTACAGAAAATATTTTTCCTTTTATAAGATCAAATTAATTATATTGACAAACACCCATGTGAACATTTAATTTACCTTGCCTTGAAAGTTGCAATAACATTGTAGGCAATTACAATATTGTGGGGTACATATATATGAAAATGTTTTGGGCACTGCTAATACATATTCTATATAAGATCTATTACATTATGGTTAGCGTGCTTGGGGACTTAAATTCCACACTATAAAGAGGGTTGTTTACTAAAATTGCTCAAAGGTGTAAACCAATCAGAAATGATCTTTTTATCTGTAGGCATGGAGATGGGTTACGTTATGTTATGCTCAATCAAACTCTTTCCCACAGCCTTCAAATCTTTAGACGCTCTTTGAAAACCCATCTCTTTTTTAGAGGTGACCTTATCCCCGATAACACTATTCACACTAAAGCACCCTCACAACTCCCAATTTTCACTCTGAGCCACACTCACTCCTCTTGTTTCAGGTGCACCCTCTTCCCCTTAGAATGTAAGCTCTCTAATGAGCAGGGTCCTCCATACCCTTTGATTTCATGTCTGATTTTATTTTGTCTACCTTGTATGTTTTATGTATGTCCTGTTTTCCCTACTGTGCGGCGCTGCGGAGCACTGTGGCACCTTACAAATCTATGATAATAATAATAATAATGTTAGCATTCAACCTATTTGTTTAATTACTTTTTAGTGAATACAATTCACACACTTCCCTCTCACTCCACTCTTCAAAATATGTTACTTAAAAAAAAAAAATCCAGTGGAAAAAGATCTTCTCTTGTCCTGTTTTTGATACAAGAACAATCCAATATAGACCCATCTAAACCCAACGGGGAAAAATTTATCCGAAAAGGAGTTAAAAGGAAAACCCCATCCCCAACTAACAGAACATTATAGCACTTAGAGGTATATACTTGAAATGGGGATTTCAATTATGCTGGTACAACGTACTTGCCAACTCTCTCAGAATGTTGGGGAGACCAACGAATTCGGGGGACTTCTCTCAGACACCCGAGAGAGCATGCAGCCTCCCAAATCCTGGCCATGTCCTAAGGAATTGGACAGGGCCAAAATGATGCGATTTGCGGTGCCACTCGTTTCTGCACTTCCCACTTGACCGCCAATCCGAGCTCTCCCCATGTGGGGAGTCAGAAAACTTGGCAACTACCGGTATGTGGTACAACTCCATATTCAATTACCCTGTGAATTTCGCCCTTCTGTATACTTGATGCCATTCTCATAATCTGTTCCTACTCTCTATGTGTAGAAAACCCTCACACCTCACACCACAATGCTGTATATAAATGTAGTTTTACAACATTCATTGTTGTCACTGACAGTACATCTATAATCCTCCGAACATAACGGGGAAGTTTTTCTAGAAATAGAGGGCAACAATAGACATCCATGACATGTAAAATGTATACAATGAATATAGCAATATTGAATTATGAAAAGCAGTAGTGAGAATGCAAAATGCCATATTGAAGGTAACAATGGGTTTTTGCTGTCAGTAGGGAGTTTTTTTTCTATTATCACTATCACAGTAAGGCGATAACAGCAGAAATAATTCTTTCTTAATCGAGTAACAAATTTTTTTCAAATGAAATACTGTTTAAAAAATATTTTTTAAAATAAATTGCACCTATTTCAATATTTTATTTTGCTTTATTTGTGGACCTGAAGCCCAAATCTGTGCTCTCAGTTCCACTACGCTTGCGCACAACTGGAGAGGCGTGCCCGGCCAAGCGGTAAGTTACCTTTAATCGTTTCGGGACTGTATTGCCAGGGACGCAGTGTATCTTTCATGTTGGCTCTAGTCTCCCTTTAATTTACTATATGCATATCCATTAATATTACATATGCCGTGTAAATATTGTAGCAAGGCTTTTGAAGAAATGCTGACTCAAATGTTTACATATTTTATCACAATGCTATTTATTTTTCCAAGCTAGGTTTGCCATATATATTTTATTACTTTGACACATAATATATGTCCGTGGAGACCATTTACCAATATTTTGGACAACTCATTATAACAGATGAACTGTCACAGATTCTCCTGAAGACTTTGCTGTGATATCTGCTGACTGAGTTCATTTTATAAACTCTTTTACAGTCATAGAGGATTTAAATGGGACATTTTTTTTAACACGCAGAGAAAGAATACAAAAAAATAATTAATTCCCCTGGATTTAATTATATTTTGTTGCTATTGTCGGGCAATAGGCATTGGCTTTTCTTGTGTCTGTGAGAGCGTAACATTAAACATTGTGATAAACCCCAAAAAACTATTTGGAGCTTCACTTGTTTTATGGATACACAGTTCTATAATTAAATTACTCCTCTGCAAGATGAGATGACAAAAATGAAGATAAATAACAGGCACAAATGAGTATGCATGAGTGGGACCCGCTACTAATAAGACATTTTATCACGCACCGCGTCACACTAATAGATGCTTGAGGTACATAACTAAAGCTGAAAAATTTACAATATTACAGTGTTAATAAAAACTTCCATTGAAAATTGACAAACTATTAATAGAACAGCTTTTGTTGAAAAAGCAAAATCTTTAAAGAAAAAACGGCATACAGTGATGGTGACGTCACTAGTTCATCGTGGATTAATTGTGGCTGCATTCTTATGAGTAATTCTTAAGCCAATCCAATGGCCGCCTTGTACTATGTGCTCTTCAACCCTTTCGCTGTCAGAGACTTGTGCCATTTTTTTTAACACAGGTATCAAAAAATGGACTGTGTTGATCATTATTATTATTATTATTATTATTATTATTATTATTAATATTTATTTATAAGGCGCCACAAGGCATCCGCAGCGCCGTACAGAGACAAACAAAATCACAATACAATGGGAGACAGCACAGTACAGTAAACACAGCAACTCAGTACGCTCAATGCACAGCTAGAGAGGGCGGGGAAGGGGGAGGGAGGATCTGCAAACGACGGGGCCCAAGAAGGAGGGCGCGGAAGACAGGGAGACCCCCAGGGGGGAGGAGGGAGCGAGAGTGGACGTGGGGTGGAGGACCCTCGAGGAGGAGGGCTAAGTAGCTGGAGAGTAGAGTTAGAAGTGGTGGAAACAGGAGGAGAGATGGCCCTGCTCAGAGGAGCGTACAATTAATATTATTATTAATAATAATGTTTATAGGGCAACATATAAGGTCCTTAGTGCCATACAGAAGGCAAACAACAAGACAGTACATGGTATAACAGTACAATACAGCAAACAAATAACACTACAACTCTCAACACAGCTACTGGGGGGCAAGGGGTATATTCAGTGCAGGCTGAAACCTGTGCCCATTAAATGTGAGCGCAATTAACAAGTTTAGAGCCACGGAAAGGGGTGCGCAGACAATGGAGGAGTGGAGTCAATGGGAAGAAAGCCTAAGGAGGAGGTGCGCAGTGTAGCTGGTGAGAAAAAGTTATAGGTACTGAGAACAGGAGGGAAGAAGGTCCTGGTCACTAGAGCTTACAATCTAAAAGGAAAGGGGCAGACAAACAGTTGACATAGGGGTGATCCACTGTAAGGGGATCTGAAGGCAAGATTCAAGAGTGGGAGAGACGGAGGGTGAAAGAGGGTGTGGTATACTACATGGTGACATGGTTAAGTGGAGGACTGGTAGGCTTCTCTGAACAGGTGGGTTTTCAATGACCGTTTGAAGGTATAAAGGCTAAGGTATAGACTGACAGAACAAGGGAGATCGTTCCAGTGGCGGGGGAAGCACGGGAAAATGGGAGTGAGATGTAGTTACCAGAGGGGAGGAAAGGCGAAGGTTATTGGCTAACTGGAGAGGGTGGGAGGGAGTATGTATAGAGATGAGGTTGGAGATGTAGGGAGCAGTGAAATTGCAGAGGGCCTTGTATGTGAGGTTAAGGAGTTTGAGTATGATTCTCGAGGGTAAGGGGAGTCAGTGTAAGGTTTGGTAGAGAGGGGAAGCAGATGTGGAGTGGCAAGAGAGGAAGATAAGTCTAGCTGCAGCATTAATTATAGATCGAAGAGGAGCGAGATGAGAGCGGGGGAGGCCAGTAAAGAGAAGGTTGCAGTAGTCAAGATGAAGAATGATCAGTGAGTGGATAAGAGTTTTGGTGGCATCCTGGGAGAGGAAGGGTCTGATACAGGCGATGTTGCAGAGCTATAAGCGACGGGATTGGGCAAGAGATTGAATGTGAAGGGCATAGGAGAGGTAGAAATGACACCCAGGCAGCACAGTTGGAGAACTGAGGAGATAGTGGTGTTGTCAACAACAGAGGTCGAGAGGAGAGAAGACTCTTGATGGAGGGAAGACAATGAGTTCAGTTTTGGCCATTTTAAGTTTGTGAAGTAAAGGACATCCAGGATGAGATGGTGGAAAGGGAACTGGACACCCGAGAGAAGGGAGAATGGTGGAGATCAGAAAATGAGAGGTAAAGTGTCAGAACCCTGTGGGACTCCTATGGAAAGGATAGATGGGGGGAGAAATCAAAGGTAGAAACAGAAAGGGAGCAGTTGGCGAGGTAGGAGGTGAACCCTGAACGGATGGTGTCAGAAAGGTCAATGGTGTGAAGGGTGTGGAGTAGGAGAGGATGATCCACGGTGTCAAAGGTCGCAGAGCAGTACAGGACAATGTACAAGGGAGAAATGGCCCCTAAATTTGGGTGAGTGAAGATCATTGGTGACTTTGGTTAAGGCAGATTCTATGGAGTGTGGGGGGTGGAAGCCAGATTGGAGAGGATCAAGGAAGGAGTTGTCAGAGCGTTTCCTGCTGAGACAGTTGTAGACAAGCCGCTTAAGTAGTTTGGAGGCAAAAAGGAGAAGAGAAATGGGGCGATAGTTAGAGAGTGAAGTGTTGTCAAGATTGGGTTTTGTAAGTATGGGTGAAACAAGAGCATGTTTAAAGGATGAGGGGAAGATTCCAGTGTAGAGGGAAATATTGAAGATGCAAAAAAGGTGGGAACAGGCAGTGGGGGAGAGAAAGCGAAACAGGTGAGAGGGAATGGTATCCAGGGGGCAGATTGAGGGTGGAGAAGATAATGAGATAGAATTGACATAGTTACCCGTACTGGAGATGAAGCAGCACAAGAGGTGGGGGCTGGAGGGAGAGGAAGGTGGCAGTAGAGTGATGGGAGGAGAATTTGTGCCCTACAATTTTGGAAGTGAAAAGGGGGGTAAAGTCAGTGGCAGTAAGGTAGGATGGAAGGGAAGAAGGGTGGGGCGGCAACAGAGTGTATTGAAAGTGGCAAAAAGGCAGCAGGGATTTGAGGACTGTGAAGAGATGAGAGACTTACAGTAAGAATAACTTTTTAGTTACTAGGGAATTGTATCTTTGTTTTATTTCCTGTGCATCTAAAAGTGTGCAGGTGCTTAACATATGCACACTCTTACTGTACAATGACTGCATGCATATGCCCCTTCCCCAATCCACCCTTGAAATCGTAGGCTATCAGAGGAGTCCTTTGCTTTTGAAGATGAATTGCACACACTTGCGGTCACTCGTGTACAGTCCTTTCTAGGCATGCGGAGAGCAATTTAACGCATAGTATCAGCATAGAAACATAGAATTTGACGGCAGATAAGACCCGCTTGGCCCATCTAGTCTGCCTATTGTTTTATTAACCTAAGGTAACCTCAAACCCTATTTGATCCTTTACTCTTTATAAGGATATCCTTATGTCTATCTCAAGCATGTTTAAACTGCTCTACTATATTAGCCTCTACCACCTCTGATAGGAGACTATTCCACTTATCCACTACCCTTTATGTAAAGTAATTTTTCCTCGCATTTCCTCTGAACCTACTTCCCCCCAGAACTCTTCCTTTGTAGAATGTTCCCCTCCTGTACCTTGTTATAACCCTTGATATATTTGAAAGTTTCTATCATGTCCCCCATTCCCTTCTCTGCTCCAAACTATACATATAAAGATCTTTGAGTCTTTCCAGGTAAGTTTTGTACTGTAGACCATGCACCATTTTAGTTGCCCTCCTTTGTACAGTCTCTAGTGTATTTATATCCTTCTGGAGATATGGCCGCTAGAATTGAACACAGTATTCTAGATGAGGCCGTACCAATGACCTATACAGTGGCATTATTACTTCACCTACTGATTCCTCTCCCTATGCAACCAAGCATCTGACTTGCCTTCCTCATTGCTTTGTTACATTGCTTACCTGCCTTTAAGTCACCTGAAATAGTGACTCCTAGATCCCTTTCCTCCTCAGTAGTTTCCATCATAGTGCCATCAATACTATATTTAACCTTTGGGTTTTTGAGACCCAAGTGTATGATATTGAATTGTTTGGCATTAAACTGTAGTTGGCACTCTCGACCATTCCTCTAGTCTACCTAGATCTTCAATCATTTGCTTTACCCATCCTGGTGTGTCTACCCTGTTGCATATCAGTACTTATGTTCCTTACTGAATCAGGCCCCCTCTATGTGTACAAACCATTGCGTTAAGGCATTTCTAATTTTATTTTTGCTCTCAAAGTTCCATGACCTCTATTACGGCATATTATCACTACAAGTATTTGTGTCTCCAGAATAATCTACAGAACAGTATATATTATCTACTATATAATGTATAAATTGTACATCAGTTTTGATGTAATCAGGCCAGTATTCAATAAGCTTAGTATAACAAGGAACAGCATTACCCAGTGTGTCTAAATGTCCACTAATATTTAAATTTATAATGTGCAACTGATGTTGTTTCCTCTAATACACAGACATCAACCTCACCCATTTCATCAAATAGAAATCTGTTTGCTCTTGCACTTAGCACTGACATTTTGGATGAATTAACCTGGGCTACATTAATTGATGTAAAAAGACTGTCTTAGATAAACCATGAAGGTTAATGAGTTGGTCAGTGTTAAGCTAATATTTCATAGCAGCTGTTGTAAAAAGTAAAGTATTACTTTTTGTCTCTATTATATTAATATTTTAATATATGTCACAACTGACGCCGGCAAGACCTGGCACTAATTCTACAGTCACCAGAATACACAAGCAGATTAATAGCTGCCAGGTCTTGCTGGGATCAGTACTGTCACATATAAAATAATATTTTTAGACTTTAAACTCTAATTACCCCGACACCCCCTGTCTAAGGGTGTTGGGAGGAGTCACGTGTCGATCAGAAGTTTTTTATGTTTTTTTTTTAAATATATATTATATAGCATCAAGTTGATGATGATGACTGGTGTCTCTTATGGGCCGCATAATGTGCTTTAACTATCTTGGTGCGGAGGCATTCTAACACACTATTTTGAGCTGCATATATCTTAATAACCAGATAAAGATGCCATTTTTGCTGTATGTATTTTACATGCACGTTTTGGACACAGATGTGTCCAATTCTGATTGAGCCCCTAGTATGTCAAATAAAGTAATACTGTATATAAAAAGGCCACAGTTAATAGCCCAGCACATACATCTCCAATACAAACTAAAACAATCAGCGCTGAGTGTGATTCGGCAATTCCTCACCAATAACACATGGATTAATATAAAAATAACATTTAATAAGCATGTATTGACAATGGACCTCTGATGAAATCACCATCTGGTGATGAAACGCGTCAGGTCACGTGACCAGCTGAACTAACTGTCACTCACCGGACTGTGAGTGCTTCTTCCCGTATATTTAGGAACCGTGGCCGTCCTCCATCCTGAGGGTCTGCGCATGCGCAGCCCTTTCAAACCCTTCAGTACCTGTTCCTTTAACTTAATTAGCAGATCAGGCAACACTCCCTATATTAAGCACCTGTGGTCAACACCACGTGGCCTGATCTTGGAGTCTCATTCCCCATGAGCCTCTGAAGGTGTTCCTGTGTTTCCTCGTGTATTCAGCGCTGCTGATTCCTGTGGTTTCCAGACCACTTCTACTCCTGTGGTTTCCAGACCACTTCAACCCTCCTGTGTTTCATCGTGACTGTTAGCTGATTCCTATCCGCTGCCTCCGTGCACTACAGTCTTCAATCTACTTCAACTCGCCTGTGTTTCATCATGACTGTTTGGCTGATTCCTATCCGCTGCCTCCGTGCGCTTCAGTCTTCAGCTCATCTCATCTCTCCCGTGTTTCCTCGAGACTGCTACAACTGATTCCTATCCGCTGCTCTCCGTGCTCAACAGTTCCAGCTCAGCTCTGCTCTCCCGTGTTTCATCGTGGCTGCACCTGCTGGTTGCTATCCGCTACCTCCGTGTACCTGCAGAGTCCTGCTGACTGCTACTCCTCAGTTCTACTCGTGTCTACAACTGCTGATCCGCTCTCCGTGCTTCTCTGTGTTCCTGCTGGTCTCTACTCGCCAGTCTGCATCGGATCTGCGCCTCACTGCTTTCATCTCGTCTAGACCATCGCTACTCTTCAGGGTTCTCCAGGAGTCCAGTTCTACATACTACTGCTTCCTGAGTATTTGTTCCCCTGCTGGTCTACCTACCTGTGCGCTGCACCTACTTGATTACCGCTTCACCCTTCAGGGACTTCGCATCCTGCCGGCCTCCAGCCGTTCAGGTATCTCTGCACTCCTGTCTGACAGCCTGCTCCTGAATCACGGTATGCATACTTCTCATTGACTGTGCTGGTGTATTGCATATCTTGCTGGACTGAGTTTGTTCTCCTCTGGAGTTTACTATCCGCTGGGACTATTACCACCATTGACTGTGTTATCTTTTGCCCGGATTGTTTCAGTGACTTTCTACTATTGCAGTGCTGTTCAGTCATTACTATATTGTGCATGTTATTGTGGATCAAGTTTAAGGTGCCCGTGTATCCTCTGTATTGCAGTCTCTCCCCGTGCTCCTCCTCACATATATATTCAGTGGTACAACTTGCTAGAGGCAGACCACTGATCCCTGTTTCCTGTGTCACCTGTTCCAGTATCCTCTCACATAGCAGTGGTACAACTTGCTAACGCAGACCACTGACTCCCCGGATACCTCCACTTGGATTTCATTCCTTCACTCAGACAGCGGTACAACTTGCTATCCGCAGACCGCTGACTCTCATCACCTCCTCGTTTCTGTTGGACATTCCTCCTCACTATAGCAGTGGTACAACTTGCTACCGCAGACCACTGACTACCCTCACGTGTCCTTTGTCCATACAGTTCCTCGTGTATTACTACATCCATATTACCAGTGCTGCTAGTCATAGACTTTCCTGAGCATCTCTATCATCTGCTATTTCCTGTTCCGTGATCACCCTGCTACCAGAGTACCATATTACCATCTATACTGCTCTGGTAAGCCTATCACCTGGTGATCCCTGGGTAAAGACTCCTAGTGCCCGTGACAGTAAGATCAGGCCATGACAGACCCAGATACGGAACCTACAGCCAAAGAGATGCTGCAGCATCTGGTCACCCGTGTGGAGCAACAGGATGCTCGCCAACAGCTGTTACTTCAATGCTACCAGTCGTTAGCCTCCCAAGGACCATCTGGACAGCCTGTTACAGCTAATGTTGAAGCTCCTGTGCTTTCCTCCGTTTCCCCAGTGCCATCCCAGGTGTCTACAGCTCCCACACTTCACCTGCCTACTCCGTCAAGGTACGATGGAGACCCCAAAACTTGTAGGGGTTTCCTTAACCAATGCTCAGTTCATTTTGAGCTCCAACCTCAAAATTTTTCTACCCACCGTTCCAGAGTGGCCTATCTTATCTCATTGTTTTCTGGACAAGCTCTGGCTTGGGCCTCCCCTCTGTGGGAGAGAAACGATCCTGTATTACAAGATAGTGCCAAATTCATTTCTATGTTCCGAAGTGTGTTCGATGAACCAGGTCGTGTGACCTCCGCTGCTTCCAGCATTCTTCGTTTACGTCAAGGTTCTCATACAGTAGGCCAGTACGTCATTCAATTTAGGATATTAGCCTCTGAACTTCAGTGGAACACTGAAGCATTAATTGCCGCCTTCTGGCAGGGGCTCTCCGATAAAATTAAAGATGCACTGACTACCCAAGAGCTTCCTTCGTCACTAGAAGATTTGATCTCTCTTTGCCATCGCGTAGACATGAGGTTTTGTGAAAGAGAATCTGAGAAAACAACTTCAGTTAAAGCACCTCTTCGCTCAACCCCTCAGTTTCGTCCAGCTTCACCTTCCGTGATTCCCATGGAGATAGGACGTTCCAAATTATCTTTAGAAGAGAGGAAACGAAGAGTAAAGAATAGACTTTGTATCTATTGTGCTGATTCCACACATATGCTCAGTGCTTGCCCTAAGAAATCGGGAAATGCCAGGCCCTAACTAGTTCTGTAGAGGTGAAGTTAGGGTCCCTGGAGTCCTCTCCATCTTCTATGAAATTAAAAGTCTGCGCTTTTGATGTTACGATTTCCTTTGCTACCAAATCCTTTGAGTCTCAGGCACTGATTGATTCTGGAGCAGCAGGAAATTTCATTTCTAAATCCCTAGTGAATCAATGGTCCCTACCAGTGATTACTTTGAAAACACCGATTACTGTGACTGCTATAGATGGATCACGTCTCATCAATGGTCTCATCACTCAGAGTACGTCTCCAGTAACACTTCAGATTGGTGTGCTACACCATGAAGAGATCTCGTTTTTAATTCTTCCAGTTACGACAAGTCCGATTGTCTTAGGCCTTCCATGGCTTCAATGTCATTCTCCCCAGATTGACTGGCGCACTCCTCAAGTTACGTCTTGGGGAGCTGAATGTCATCATCGTTGCCTTTCTCAAGTCAATTCTCTTAAAGTACAGCAATCTTCCATCTCATCTTCCTCACCGGGACTCCCTCCTCAGTATGCTTCATTTGCCGATGTTTTTGATAAAGCTCAGTCTGAACGTCTTCCTCCTCATCGTTCTTGGGATTGTCCGATCGATCTTCTACCTGGCAAGACTCCTCCTAGGGGTCGGGTCTATCCACTTTCGTTACCTGAAACTCAAGCCACATCTGAGTACATCCAGGAGAATCTCCAGCGAGGGTTTATTCGACCTTCCACCTCTCCCGCTGGAGCCGGATTCTTCTTCGTAAAAAAGAAGGATGGATCACTATGCCCCTGCATAGATTTTCGTGGACTCAATGCCATTACTATTAAGAATCGGTATCCCATTCCGTTGATCACTGAGTTATTTGATCGCATCAAGGGAGCTCGGATCTTTACCAAGTTGGATCTTCGTGGTGCTTATAATTTAATTAGAATCCGTTCCGGTGACGAATGGAAGACAGCGTTCAACACCAGAGATGGGCATTATGAATATCTAGTAATGCCTTTCGGGTTGTGCAATGCCCCCGCCGTTTTCCAAGGCTTCGTTAATGAGATCTTTCGGGACTTATTATATGTATGTGTCGTTGTCTACCTGGACGACATATTGATCTTCTCACAAGACCTGCCTTCTCATCACCAACATGTGGCAGAGATCCTTTCCAGACTCCGGGAAAATTCATTATTCTGTAAACTAGAAAAATGTTCATTCGAGTTGCCCCAGATTCCATTTTTGGGGTATATTGTTTCCGGAGTTGGCCTGAAGAAGGATCCAGACAAGGTGAATGCTGTATTACATTGGCCCCAGCCAACTACTCTTCGTGCTATCCAGCGTTTTTTAGGTTTCGCCAATTACTATAGACGCTTCATTCAAGACTTCTCGTCCATTGCATCTCCTATTGTGGCCCTGACTCGTAAAGGGGCCAATACTAAGCAATGGTCATCCGAGGCCCTCCAAGCCTTTCAAATTCTTAAAGAGTCCTTCTCCTCTGCTCCCATTCTTCGACAGCCTGATGTGACACTTCCCTTCTTCCTAGAAGTAGATGCCTCTAATGTGGGCTTAGGAGCCATTCTCTCCCAACGCTCGGAGCAACAAAAATTCCATCCTTGTGCCTTTTACTCTCGGGGTCTCCTGCCTGCAGAGAAAAATTACACGATCGGGGACAAGGAGTTGCTGGCTATCAAAGTTGCATTAGAGGAGTGGAGATACTTATTGGAAGGAGCTCGTCACCCGGTGACGATTTTCACAGATCATAAGAACCTGTCATATCTACAGTCTGCCCAATGCTTGAATCCTCGTCAAGCAAGATGGTCTCTTTTCTTTTCCCGTTTCGAATTAATCATAACCTTCAAACCAGCTGCCAAGAACAAGAAAGCTGACGCTCTATCTCGAGCTTTTGTGACGTCCTCTGACGTTGAAGAGGTTTCCAACCATTCTATATTAGACCCCAAATGTATCTCGCTGGCTGCTTCGTCCACCAAAGTGCTACCATTTGGGAAGACCCTCGTGCCTCCTACTCTGAGGAGGAAAATCCTTTCGTGGTTCCATTCTTCTCGTTTTTCTGGACATGCTGGTGAACGCAAGACCTTTGAGATTCTCTCTCGAAGTTACTGGTGGCCCTCGATGAGGAGAGACGTCAAAGAGTTTGTTGCTTCCTGTGAATTGTGTTCTCAGTTCAAATCCTCCCGCAGAACTCCAGCGGGGTTGCTGCAACCACTACCCATTCCGGCCAAGCCCTGGACCCATATTAGTATGGACTTTGTTACTGATCTGCCATCTAGTAAAAATTGTAATACTATTTGGGTAGTGGTAGACAGATTTTCGAAGATGGCTCATTTTGTCCCTTTGTCTGGTTTGCCTTCCTCGTCTACTTTGGCGGAACATTTCGTTAAAGAAATCTTTCGTATCCATGGATGTCCATCTGAGATTGTGTCAGATAGAGGAGTACAATTCGTTTCCAGATTCTGGCGGGCCCTTTGTAAAACCTTGGGCATACGATTAGCACTCTCATCTTCTTACCATCCGCAATCAAACGGACAAACTGAACGGGTCAATCAAGATCTCGAGACCTTTATAAGGATGTTCTCATCAGCCAATCAAGACAACTGGGTAGAATTGCTTCCTTGGGCTGAATTCGCCCATAACAACATGTACCATGAGTCATGGTCCAAAACTCCATTCTTTGTGGTTTACGGTCACCATCCGTCTTTTCCGGAATTTCCTGCCCTCCCTCCCACCCAAGTTCCTGCTGTAGAGACTGTTTGTCAGACCTTCAAAAACATCTGGTCTCAGGTCAAAACCTGTTTAAAGAAGACATCTGACAAATATAAGTCTTTCGCAGATAAGAAGAGGCGGGCTATTCCACCACTAAAAATTGGAGATCGTGTCTGGTTATCTACCAAAAATATTCGTTTGAAGGTCCCATCTATGAAATTCGCTCCTCGTTTTATTGGTCCATATAGGATCATTCAAGTAATAAATCCGGTTTGTGTCAAACTTCTACTTCCTAAGAATCTTCGTATTTCCAATGCCTTCCATGTGTCCTTGCTCAAACCTCTCATCATCAACCGTTTCTCGACTCCTCCTTCAGCACCTCAGCCAGTTCAAGTTCATCAGGAGGAAGATTTCAAGATTACTCAGGTATTGGACGCAAAAATTTCGCGAGGAGTTCTCCGTTTCCTCGTTCATTGGAAGGGCTTTGGTCCTGAGGAGCGTTCATGGATCAAAGCTGAAGATCTCAACGCCCCAGCTCTTCTTAAGAAGTTTTATTCCAAAAATCCGGACAAGCCCGGTTCCAGGCGTTCTGTGCCCACCTTTAAAAGGGGGGGTACTGTCACTCACCGGACTGTGAGTGCTTCTTCCCGTATATTTAGGAACCGTGGCCGTCCTCCATCCTGAGGGTCTGCGCATGCGCAGCCCTTTCAAACCCTTCAGTACCTGTTCCTTTAACTTAATTGGCAGATCAGGCAACACTCC
Organism: Mixophyes fleayi; assembly: GCF_038048845.1. NCBI lineage: Eukaryota > Metazoa > Chordata > Amphibia > Anura > Limnodynastidae > Mixophyes > Mixophyes fleayi. The sequence continues at coordinate 320,335,519 of NC_134405.1, read as the reverse complement.
CTATATTAAGCACCTGTGGTCAATACCACGTGGCCTGATCTTGGAGTCTCATTCCCCATGAGCCTCTGAAGGTGTTCCTGTGTTTCCTCGTGTATTCAGCGCTGCTGATTCCTGTGGTTTTCCAGACCACTTCTACTCCTGTGGTTTCCATCAACCCTCCTGTGTTTCATCGTGACTGTTAGCTGATTCCTATCCGCTGCCTCCGTGCACTACAGTCTTCAAACCACTTCAACTCTGCTGTGTTTCATCGTGACTGTTAGCTGATTCCTATCCGCTGCCTCCGTGCACTACAGTCTTCAATCTACTTCAACTCGCCTGTGTTTCATCGTGACTGTTTGGCTGATTCCTATCCGCTGCCTCCGTGCGCTTCAGTCTTCAGCTCATCTCATCTCTCCCGTGTTTCCTCGAGACTGCTACAACTGATTCCTATCCGCTGCTCTCCGTGCTCAACAGTTCCAGCTCAGCTCTGCTCTCCCGTGTTTCATCGTGGCTGCACCTGCTGGTTGCTATCCGCTACCTCCGTGTACCTGCAGAGTCCTGCTGACTGCTACTCCTCAGTTCTACTCGTGTCTACAACTGCTGATCCGCTCTCCGTGCTTCTCTGTGTTCCTGCTGGTCTCTACTCGCCAGTCTGCATCGGATCTGCGCCTCACTGCTTTCATCTCGTCTAGACCATCGCTACTCTTCAGGGTTCTCCAGGAGTCCAATTCTACATACTACTGCTTCCTGAGTATTTGTTCCCCTGCTGGTCTACCTACCTGTGCGCTGCACCTACTTGATTACCGCTTCACCCTTCAGGGACTTCGCATCCTGCCGGCCTCCAGCCGTTCAGGTATCTCTGCACTCCTGTCTGACAGCCTGCTCCTGAATCACGGTATGCATACTTCTCATTGACTGTGCTGGTGTATTGCATATCTTGCTGGACTGAGTTTGTTCTCCTCTGGAGTTTACTATCCGCTGGGACTATTACCACCATTGACTGTGTTATCTTTTGCCCAGATTGTTTCAGTGACTTTCTACTATTGCAGTGCTGTTCAGTCATTACTATATTGTGCATGTTATTGTGGATCAAGTTTAAGGTGCCCGTGTATCCTCTGTATTGCAGTCTCTCCCCGTGCTCCTCCTCACATATATATTCAGTGGTACAACTTGCTAGAGGCAGACCACTGATCCCTGTTTCCTGTGTCACCTGTTCCAGTATCCTCTCACATAGCAGTGGTACAACTTGCTAACGCAGACCACTGACTCCCCGGATACCTCCACTTGGATTTCATTCCTTCACTCAGACAGCGGTACAACTTGCTATCCGCAGACCGCTGACTCTCATCACCTCCTCGTTTCTGTTGGACATTCCTCCTCACTATAGCAGTGGTACAACTTGCTACCGCAGACCACTGACTACCCTCACGTGTCCTTTGTCCATACAGTTCCTCGTGTATTACTACATCCATATTACCAGTGCTGCTAGTCATAGACTTTCCTGAGCATCTCTATCATCTGCTATTTCCTGTTCCGTGATCACCCTGCTACCAGAGTACCATATTACCATCTATACTGCTCTGGTAAGCCTATCACCTGGTGATCCCTGGGTAAAGACTCCTAGTGCCCGTGACACTAACTCACTCGAGAAGTGTCTATTGAGCAGTGTGCTGTTAGCAACGAGAGACCGGGGTGTCTCCAACCATTTACTACCCTGGATGTGTTCTAATATCAACATTTATTAGACCGGGACCAACCTTTTATTTCTAAAGAGGTTTTCGACTGAGACATCTGAGACATCCGAATTCCAACGGTCCGATGGTGAAGCATTTACGCAACCGATAGGAACAATTCCGGGGACCCATTATAACACGGTATCGTACTGCTTGTTTGCTAAATACCGGATAAAGTTGTTAAACCTATCTTATCTTTAGCGATTGATTCGCCTATCCAGGAACCCTTTGTTTGGGTTTGATGCAGTGGAGACTCTACTGACTCTAATAGTTTATACATCGGTTGAATTGCAGTAACATCTATGTGTCTCATATATCACTAACTTTCATCTTGGTGAGTTATTTCAGCCAGTTGTATAGATCAACCATTACACTGGCTAGTCTGCGCTTTTGGTTGATTCGTTTACAAAGAATCACTATCGGTCTACCAGGCACACTTGCTACATAGACTTCAGGAGGGTTTTATTTGATGAACATTATCAGCTCGAGTCCGATTATCTGAGACATTTTTTGATATAGAGTCTTTCTGGGAGTGATATATTGGCCAATATATATTTTCTAACACTCCGTGTTGGACCATCATCGATTATTGACTCATTAGAGCACTGTTATTTTTGTATCAGCTGGTCATCCTAGGATAAATGTGTTATCTGTTTTTTATACATGCTTATTAAATGTTATTTTTATATTAATCCATGTGTTATTGGTGAGGAATTGCCGAATCACACTCAGCGCTGATTGTTTTAGTTTGTATTGTTCCAATTGAGACTCCACGGGTCTTTTCAGCAGCGGGAGTGGTTTGGCTGTTTCCTCATTAAGCTATAATTGGTTGGTTGTTGGATATCTCCTCCATTGCGCCAGGACAATTTGTGTGTTTATTTTACATACATCCCCAAGCCCACCCATGCAGCTCTTGCCAACATAACAGTCCCACTCTTACCATACCCAGCTCCATATCACATTGTATCGCCGACCTCCACTATACAATCCTTTGCCACATAAATGTCTTAATGCTATGTATACTCCCTGGTGCTGTACAATGCAAATCGGGCAGAACCCAACGGTTAATTAGTAAAGAAAAACTAATGTAGCATCTTGGTTTCAGAATTGCAGTGGAGGCGCTGTACTATATGAAAAACATAGTCATGTAATTCAGGGGCTGGCTGGCAAATTTCAGCCTTCGGAAGGGGGCAGGGGGCATCGAGACTCGGCTCAGCAGCCTTTTAGGATTTTAAAGAAGAAAAATGCAGGTAGCCCAATATCTGGCCCAAGGTAAGCCACTATGGGATCAGCCCGGGGAACAGATGCCCCGCTGCCAACCCAGCCTAGCCGGCCCTTGGTACTATTGCAGAAGACTGCTAACATCCGACTAGTCATCATCATCAGTTATTTAAATAGCGCCACTAATTCTGCATCGCTGTACAGAGAACTCACATCAGTCCCTGCCCCATTGGGGCTTACAGTCTAAATTCCCTAACATAGACACAGAGAGTTCAATTTAATAGCAGCCAATTAACCTACCAGTATGTTTTTGGAGTGTGGGAGGAAACCGGAGCACGCAGAGGAAACCCACGCAAACACAGGGAGAACATACAAACTCCACACAGATAAGGCCATGGTCAGGAATCGAACTCATGACCCCAGTGCTGTGAGGCAGAAGTGCTAACCACTAGGCCACTGCGCTGCCCCACTGGACTTTTCCAGGTATACTGATGAATGGTGATTTGGATAGTTCACCCTCTGGTATTTTATGATATCCATGAAATTTGGGTCATAATTAACCCAGAAAAGTTGGCCTGAATGCATTGATGAACAAAACCGTGATAGGTTTTTTTCATTTCTAGTTCTTTTAAATGAATAAAATGTCAAATATTTTTCCAGATATAGCTAGATATGTACTGTACTTTTGTTTTAGCTCATTTATGAGAAGCATTTTTGGTGTCATTTAAATGCTAATTGGTTCTGTTTATAAATTATTTGAAGTGTGTGAGCAGACAAGATCATTCATTCAGTCATTATTATAGCATAATAGCTAATGAGCAGCCTAACTAAAATTAATTGCCACCTTGGCATGTATCCTTTCTGCAATAACATAAAGTTATACATGAGGAGTATTTAACTCGCTGTGCTACAGCGTGCTCTAAAGCTATTAGCGGAGAAATATCATATAATACAGCTAATTTGGAGTGGTAATATATGAAGCAGATGGTCACTCATGGGGCAAAACCCCAAAAATATTTGGATGGAGTGTCCAGGCAGAGAAAAAAGGGGTAGATTTATCAATCCCTCTACAAAAGGAAAAATGGAGGTGTTGCCCATAGCAACCAGATTCTAGGGGTTAGGTTTACTAAACTGCTGGTTTGAAAAAGTGGAGATGTTGCCTATAGCAACCAATGACATTTTAGTTATCATTTGTTTAGCACATTCTACAAAATGATAGCTTTTTAGAAGTCTCGATATATCTACCACTTAGTCTCCTGGGGACTGATTCATTAAGGTCTTAACTTAAGAACTTCTTATTTAAGTCTCCTGGACAAAACCATGTTACAATACAAGGGGTGCAAATTAGTATTCTGTTTTGCAGTTTCTTAAGTTAAGATCCTTAATGAATCAGGCCCCTACTCTGTGACATTGCACATTCCTACAGGTCACTGTGGCTCCATAAACAATCATTAAACTGGAGCATTAGGAAATTATACTAAATATAGTCAAACTAATGGGCCTTATCTAGAGTTTGATGCATTTTGCGCAGGAATGTTTGCGCAAATATTCTGTCATCCAAAAAATAATACTTACGTCTGTATGTTGAGTTGCACATATGTCAAGAAATGTCAGGGCAGCAGTATTTGCATTACCATATTAAATTTAATGGAATACATCCCCAATATCTACAGGCACACACTTAGGGAAGTTTCCAGGCAACTGGAAACCCCTCCAACCCTCCAGGCCAGGAATAGGATTCCCTGGAACGTTAATGAATTTGGCCACTGATAGTACAGATCCCTCTGTGTGTGCCTACTGTCCCCTTCTCACGTTAGGTGCCACTGATCTGTTGTTTACATCTTAAAAATCCAATCATCTTTACTCATGTTGTCCAAATGGAAATGACAAATAAATAATGTGAATAGACAGCTGAGACTTGACTTGATATAGCCATGATGCTAATAAATTAACTACCATCACCTGAAGAAGTCAACCAGAAGCAGCTAGGTAGTGCATCGGGTGTAATCATCATTATGGCCTATCTTTACAAATAGAGGAATATAAACAAACAGTCACGTGTTTTCGAAACTCAGTCCACTTTTTAAATGGATTGCGGCAATCTTTGTCACTTATTTAATTTACATTAAAATCGGAACTGTATCAGGTGACGGAGGCATAAAAGTGGTACCGTGTGTAAAAGGCGTAAATGGCGGGCGCTTAGGTATAATCTGCCCCCATTATCGGGGGCGGATGCTTATACTTAAGGCAAAGCTTGTCTGTAAAACATTCCTATTTAAAATCTGCCCTGCAATGTCGCCAAATAATGGCGACTTGTAGAATGTGCAGATTGATACATTTACCACTTGATTTTATATCTTAAAATCATTAATGGGGAACACAGGATTAAATTTCACCAGTCAAATGCCCCTGCAGATGTGTAAAAGTCTAATTCTGTCACCAGAGGGCTTGTTGATACACTCACATGAACACACCCTTTCTGCACTCAAGTTACAATTACCGCAAGTCTAAGATACACATAATCTAGATACGCATGCGCAGTACAGAAATGCGTATATGTATAACATAAAAACTGAGTACACCCAACTCTAAATCAGTCCCTTGTCACATGTTATTCGAATTAAATAATTCCATGTTTAATGATACATAATTTTTTATTTTTTTTGTTAAAGGAGTTGTCACCCTATAGACATGCTCAGCCCCAACAATATACCCCTTCAATAGGTGCATTCAAACTCATGTGAAGTCCTTATATGCTATTATATATTGTATATTTGTCTGTATATAGAGCTCTTTCCTCTATTGGGTGTCAATGCTGACAGTGCACATCTGCAATCCGCTAATGGACAAACGGCTCAGGTGTGGAGACCTGAAAGGGTCAATCCATAAACAGCAGGGATTGTCCAAAGGTGGACAAACAATCTAATGGAAAGTATTAAATTGATTGTTTTCCTTTAATCTGCTAGATGGAAGTATATGAACCTTGGCAAGTTCATCAATTGATTTATAGGTGGTGGCTGATTACTTGTATTAAAGGCAGTTAATAGTCTTAACACAACTGTGTTAATTGGTGTGGGAATATCAGAGGGATATAATTCATTCTATTTAACAATTCTCCTACCACAGTAAATAGAAATATTACCTATTGGTTTTTATGTAATTATTAAAAGAAAATAACGCCCAAAAAAAGAATAAGGCTTTAATCTACTCAAGATAGACTTGTCTTCAGCTGTTCATGTTTAACAAAAAGTAGATTGGGACTATGAAGCGGTAATCCACACTAACCCACCTTCTTAAACACATTAGAAGGTAAAAAAACTCAATTACATAAATACTGACCCCCTCCCTGGGGCAGAAGAATGCCTATATATTAAAAGTAAAACACTGAAGCGCCAAACATAGTGTAGCATACATAACGTCAGTGTTCCGTAATTAGTGTACTAAATAGCCACGTACCAAAAGTTAAATAAAAAAAGAGTTATCTGTTGCAAACCCGAACTTCTCAGTAGAGACCTCCTCTTCAACCTTGCAATATTGTATCCACGTAGGTGACTTGATTCCACAGAAGAAGCTGAAAATATAGAGTAATATGTTTTTTAACCACAATATATATGATTTCCTATGTGGATTTGCCCACGAGAAATAGTGATTACTTAAGCATGTACTATAAAGACAGCAACTGCCAATAAAATTCCCAATAAGGTTTTATACCCAACATAAAAATGCATCACAATGCTCATACACTCAAAGTGAACATGTCCAAATTTGGAAGTAAGCTCTGACAAGGAGAAGGGTCCCTTGACCACTGAGAAAAAGTCCACAGGTGAGTCTCAAGTTGGGACCCAACACGCTTCTTCTCTCTGACGTTCTCAGGGGTGTAGGGAATGTTCATAATAAGGCAGTAGAAATAGCATCAAACGCTGAACAGTCATTATGTCAATTCCACCTATAAGCAGGAAGAGAAAAGTACATATGATAAACACAATAATAATAATTCATATAAATTCATTTCATAGCCATCACTATCAAATTGATCAATGTAATCTCATGTACAGTAGCATGCAATAGCGATTCTTTTACCTTAATTACATAATGGTGCTGTACTGAAGGACTATCAATTAAACGAGTGCCATTTGTTGGTGGGGAAAGAGATACCAGCGGCACTAAACGGCCCAAGCATCACTTTCAAAAGACCAAAGGAATCAATGGCCGGGTTTAAAACTCCAAAAGCATTACAAGGATAAAGGCAATATAATCAAGCCAGATAACTGGGAACAGTGCCAGTATAATAGCAACACCATCATATATTGCAAATTACTAACCAAAATAAAATTAGATGAATATGAATATATATATATATATATATATATTGACAAAGGGAATGGTTATCCACAGATTAAACACATGCAGGTGTAAGACATGTGTGACAAAGTATGAAATGTGATTTAACTTACATGCTTTAAAGGTGTCTTCTCCACAGCTACAGCAGGCTGATGGAGTGTGTCTGCAGTGAGGAGGAATTACAGAACACCTTCAGAGACCTCCTTTTTAAAGGTAAGGTGGGAGTGTCATCTGTCCGTCAAGCTAGGACTGTGGGAGGAGTGTCAAGTATAAAATTCTGTTTTATACTGCTATGCATGGTGACCGATGCCAAACAGTGGCCGGTGTCTAGACAGTACATTTATGGCTAGCCAGTGATAGGCTGCTTGGTGTCATTCTGATGGAAAATGTATGCTGTGTTATTGTGATGGAACAATAAAAGCACTGTTTTCAACCAGTAGTTCAATGCCGCCAAGAGAAATTGGGCCCCGGTACATCAACTTCATGGGGCCCCCTATAGGTGATTAGCATGTAAACTTATGCGCAGTCAAAGCGGGTGTGGCCATACCATTGGGGGTGTGGCTGTGCATGAATGTGTGCGTTTCTAGCAGGTGAAAAGCACTAGGTCACCCTCCTACAGACAAATGCATTAATCACACATGCCCCCTCTGCCCAGCAGCTTAAAGTACACTAGCCCCTCTCTGCCCACATGCTTTAATTACACTTGCCCCCTCTGCCCACTTGCTTTAATCACACATGCCCCTCAGCTCTAGTCACACATGCCCCCACTCTGCCAAGCAATTATAGTCACACATGCCCCCTCTCTGCCCGGCACCTTTAGTCACACATGCCCCCTCTCTGCCCAGCACCTTTAGTCACACATGCCCCCTATACATATATATATATATATATATATATATATATATATATATATATATATATATACATATATCTATCTATCTATCTATCTATCTATCTATCTATCTATCTATATTTAGATATTGTAATAATCCTTGCTATGTCCCAGTCATTAACCCTGTTCCAGTAACTGTTCATGCTGTCCATGCTACAACTGGGTGACTATTAACTAAGTTTCAAAGGCAGATTTAGGAGAAGCTCTCCAATTAGGAAAATTGCAAATGGTGGGCTGTAAGCACAAGTCTCTTTTATTGATCCTGGCCCGGCTAGAGAGAGCAAGAACCCGCTTCCACTGGGGCATTTATGCCCTCTCCACACAGCAGTTTCCATGTCTTAGACAGCTGGGAGATGTAATCTTCCCTACAGCAAATCACAGGAACACCCAAGGGAATGTTGCCTGTACAGCCCAGCTGTTAATGACCTCGCTAAGACAGCGGCGAGTTTTACATTCACTCAAATAGGCATCCCCATAGCATTATGATGCTTCCACCAACTTTCAGGGTAGAGATAGTATTTTTGGGATGATAAGCCAAACATCGCACATAGTGTTAATGCCCAAAAGTTACATTTTGATGTCATCAGACCACAGAATCTTTCTCATTGTGGTAAGAGGTTCACCCACATGCTTTCAGGCAAAATGTATTTCAGGTTTCATGTGAATTTTTCATAGTATTTTATGTTAATGCTTCTTAATGAATTGATAATGTCAAGATTACTTCAGTCCATAAACACTTAAACGGACTCTAACTTACCCCTGATAAACTACATAGGATGTGGTTGCAATGAGATGGGGAATATTATGCTAATTTTCTGAAGCTGTTCATTGATCCAACCTGTTAAATAAAGGTTCTTAAGATTAATGTAACTCCTTCTCTGGAAGTTACTCTACTACAGCTTAATCCCACCAGAGATTCCGAACGACTGTAGGCATGTGCTGGGCCACATCCTTATAGCAACCAAAGCAGCTATTGCCTAAAACTGGAAAAACTCACTACCTCCCACTATAACGAATGTTATATATAAAATTAAGTTCCACTTTCAAATGGAAAGTATGGGTGTACCTTATTCAACCTCCCATGTTTAAGTGCTTTAAATGACATTACTACGATAAGTGGATAATTCCCTACTTGTGGGATCTAAAGATAACGCTGATCCCCTAGCTTAAATGACCCCCACAAGACTAGAAGACCGCAAGGCTTATGTCTATCATTGACTCACATAGACTGTGTTTGAAGATACGCTATATTGTATTGTGATTGTGCAATTTTATGTTTGTTCCTCTCACTAATCCCAGTTGTTGTTTCCCTCTAGACTTCCATTTTTATTTTCTGTACTCATAAGGCCTGAGTCATCAAGGAGAGCAAAGCAGAAAAAAGGACTAACTTTGCACCTTGGCAAAACCATGTTGCATTGGAGAGAGGTAAATTTAAAATGTGGGGACAGATTTATACCTGGGGTAGGGCATGTCCTAGATCAACTTTAAATTTCAGTGTAAAAAAAAAAAAGATCAAGTATTTGTGTACTAGATGAAACAACAGCCAGTATTTAACTTATGTGCAAAATAATAAACTGATTTGCACCCCTTGCAGTGTAACATGGTTTGTCTCGCAGAACATTTACTCAGTTTTTTTCCATACTTTCCTTAATGGCTCAGGCCCCTGACGTTTTGTAAAAATGTTCTAATCAAAAATATTGATAGAAAACATTACTTCAACTCAGAAAATGTCTGCAAAGTTGCAAAGGACCATTTGTATAAACCAATCAATGAAAAGTCATTTGTAGTTGGAAAATTCCTTTAATTTCAAATGACTACGTGCTTCATAAGAAATATGTAACCCAATTTAACTATATCATCACCTAAAATTTTCATTGTTTACATTACTTGTTTTGCTTTGTTGCATTTTTATTATTGTATTATTATTGTTCCCCGCTAATTTAAGGTTTTGTTTGATGTTATACACTTTGCTTTGCTATAACTGCTGGCTGGTCTTCAAATGATATTCCACATTATCATTCCCTCTTTTTAAATATACATGCAAAAATATATGGTTTAATATGTATATATATATATATATATATATGTATATATATATATATATATATATATAATTAGGAAGACTGTTATTACATTGCACAACTCATATTGTTATGCAGGAGATCAGGCAGCTGCTCTAAGCAGTTTCCAAATAACAAACCATCCAGAATTATAATTAGCTGAGATATCTGCCACTTTTATAAAGAAATAAATCATCATATTTAATTTTTTGAATCACACCATAATCACTAACATCTCGTGATGTCTTCCATGACCTGATAGTGTCTTAAAGATTAATGAAGGGCACTGATAGTCAATGAGTAATTTATCTATACTAATTCAATATTCCCATAGGGTACCATAATGATATTGTACATTCAACCGCACAATAATAATGCACTGTACATGTTTATTCACATGGCAATAACAGTGCACTAGAAATTAGGATCCTATTTTCTAAGAATAAATAACAATATAAATATACCTTTAAAACAAGCTTAGGCATCATGGAGCTCACCAGTATTGTGGAAACAGAATTCCTAACATGCCATACCCAAGGAATGTTAAGACATCTAGTCCCAGCTTAATACCCCATGCTTTAATACAATACATTAAGACTCAGGGGTATATTTACTAAACTGCTGGTTTGAAAAAGTGGAGATGTTGCCAATAGCAACCAATCATATTCTAGCTGTCATTTTGTAGAATGCACTAAAGAATAGATAGCTAGAATCTGATTGGTTGCTATAGGCATAATCTCCACTTTTTCAAACCTGCAGTTTAGTAAATATACCCCTCAGACTTTAATAGTCATAAGGCCCCCTCCTACATGACGCAATTTAAATTTTTAGCTGGTCAGATTAGGATTTTTTAAAAAAAAAATTCAAGGAAAATTTAGTATTGAGATTTAATGACGAATTATGTCATATGCTCGGTTTCCCTTCTATTCTCAAGTCCACTTGACATGTTAACATTCACATGGCCATGGAGGTATATGCAGTGGGGAAATCTACCTACAACTACTACTCACATGAGTTTTAAGGTCTCAAATTATGGTATTCATATTGACCCAAACATCCAGAAGCCATCTAAGAAACCTCTTAAGGAAAAGGAAACCACCTATATAAAGAGAGACCATAAACAAATTTAACTCAAACCATTGAGTTAACCTAAACAACTAGAGGTCCTACCAACATATTGTAAATTACAGGGACATTGGAGAACGTATATAATATAGCTGGACTCACAATTAATGAATGCTCATATAGAAAACCTAACTTTGGTGACAGTTGACACCACTTCTGATGCTCCGTAAGTAACCTGCAGGTCAAACAGATGGACCTGTTACAATGGTAACAAACTGGTGGTCTGAATGGAATTGTCACGGTTCTCAAACAGAAGTACAGCTAGGAGTCATGAATTCGGTGAAAAACACTGTGTTTATTTGCAGAGAGGTGATAACAGGTAATAAGGAGCAGTGATAAAATCCAGGTTCCAGCTGATGCAGCAAGTAGCATGAAATGTCCAGAAACAATCAGGTAAGGACAACAGGAAATGACATCAGGATTAGGACAACAATAACCAGCAATGACTGCTGGGAGGATCAGGTATATATAAGGGGAATGAGACACACCCAGGTGCATGAGATAATTAGTGAACATACAGGTTAACTCCTTAAGCACAAGAATAATGCACGATAGCAGCACCTCTGGTGAAAAGAGGTACTGCTGGAACACAAAATAGAAATACAAATAATAGAATGACAAAAAGGCAGGAGCTGCCATGCAAGGCAGCATGTAATGCATACGCTGTAGGCAGATCATGACAGTACCCCCTCCCTTAAGGGCGGATTCCAGACGCCCAATTACCAAAAATGTCTGAAATCATCGGAATCATAGTCCAGAATTGGGGGGCCAGCAGAAAAGTCCTCGTCCATGGGTGGATGAGCAAAGGAGACTATGCCAGCTGCCAGTTCAAGCTCTGTAGACCTTGCTCTCTTCTTTCGCTTTTTCTTTTTGCGAGAATTCCCTGGAACAGCAGTTTGAACCAATTGGGTGGAGCACAAAGAAATCTCTAGGCCAGGTGAGATGGGTGGACCTGCTGACAATACAGAGGCCCCGTAACAAGGCATAGCGGGAGGTGTTGGTGAAAACTTGTTGATCACTGCCTCGACAAATAGTTGTAAGTCAGAAAGAATGGGGTGATCAGACTCAACAAAAGGGTTTGCCCATTCCATAGCCTCTCCTCTAAAATGTGTTAACAAAAACAAAACTTGCCTCTTTGGGTCACTGGCAAGGCTAGGTACTGAGGGGAAATAAGAAGCACAAAACCTCAGTAGAGCACTAAATTGAGAAAGGTGCCCCTCAAAGGTAGATGACAGCTCACACTTGGCACCCTTGGCAACGGATGGTTCGGACTTGGCAGCAGGCTTGACAGGAGACCCGGACTGGGCGGCAGGCTTGACAACAGGCCCGGACTGGGCGGCAGACTTGGGAGCAGGCCCGGACTGGGCGGCAGGCTTGGGAGCAGGCCCGGACTGGGCGGCAGGCTTGGGAGCAGGCCCGGACTGGGCGGCAGGCTTGGGAGCAGGCCCGGACTGGGCGGCAGGCTTGGGAGCTGGCCCGGACTGGGCGGCAGGCTTGGGAGCTGGCCCGGACTGGGCGGCAGGCTTGGGAGCTGGCCCGGACTGGGCGGCAGGCTTGCCAGCACTTTGAGAAGCCTGAGGGCAGACAGCACTTTGAGAAGCCTGAGGGCAGACAGCACTTTGAGAAGCCTGAGGGCAGACAGCACTTTGAGAAGCCTGAGGGCAGACAGCACTTTGAGAAGCCTGAGGGCAGACAGCACCAAGTGGTAACTCGGGCTGGACCGCATGGACTGGCAACTCGGGCTGGACCGCATGGACTGGCAACTCGGGCTGGACCGCATGGACTGGCAACTCGGGCTGGACCGCATGGACTGGCAACTCGGGCTGGACCGCATGGACTGGCAACTCGGGCTGGACCGCATGGACTGGCAACTCGGGCTGGACCGCATGGACTGGCAACTCGGGCTGGACCGCATGGACTGGCAACTCGGGCTGGAGGGACAGAACCCCCTCTGGAGCAGACTGGAAGGGCAGCGCCCCCTCTGGAGCAGACTGGAAGGGCAGCGCCCCCTCTGGAGCAGACTGGAAGGGCAGCGCCCCCTCTGGAGCAGACTGGAAGGGCAGCGCCCCCTCTGGAGCAGACTGGAAGGGCAGCGCCCCCTCTGGAGCAGACTGGAAGGGCAGCGCCCCCTCTGGAGCAGACTGGAAGGGCAGCGCCCCCTCTGGAGCAGAATGGAAGGGCAGCGCCCCCTCTGGAGCAGACTGGAGCTCAGGAACAGAGACAGCGGCTGAAGACTCAAAACTGGACACAGTGGCAGGAGACTCGGAACCGGACACAGTGGCAGGAGACTCGGAACCGGACACAGTGGCAGGAGACTCGGAACCGGACACAGTGGCAGGAGACTCGGAACCGGACACAGTGGCAGGAGACTCGGAACCGGACACAGTGGCAGGAGACTCGGAACCGGACACAGTGGCAGGAGACTCGGAACCGGACACAGTGGCAGGAGACTCGGAACCGGACACAGTGGCAGGAGACTCGGAACCGGACACAGTGGCAGGAGACTCGGAACCGGACACAGTGGCAGGAGACTCGGAACCGGACACAGTGGCAGCAGGCTCCAAGCTGGAGGCAGATGATGTGACCTCAGAGCTGGAGGCAGATGATGTGACCTCGGCACAGGAGACAGAGGCTGGCACCTCGGCACAGGAGACAGAGGCTGGCACCTCGGCACAGGAGACAGAGGCTGGCACCTCGGCACAGGAGACAGAGGCTGGCACCTCGGCACAGGAGACAGAGGCTGGCACCTCGGCACAGGAGACAGAGGCTGGCACCTCGGCACAGGAGACAGAGGCTGGCACCTCGGCACAGGAGACAGAGGCTGGCACCTCGGCACAGGAGACAGAGGGAATGGGTGCCTCAGGACAGGCGGCTGGAGCTGGCAGATTGGGTCTCTTCGCAGAGAACAGGAATGCTGGAGCATAAACAGATTTGGAGTGCCGAGAGGAAACAACAGGAGATGGTTCAGTAAGCTGACGTGGTCTACGGACAGGACAGTCCTGCAAGAAATGTGCATTGCTGGCACAGTAGAGACACAGTTTGTTGGTTACTCTGCGCTGTCGCTCCACTTCGGTCAGAGTGGGGCGTGGCCCACTTGTGAACCGGGCATTAGTTAAACTGCAGTTGTTAGTTAAATGCAAATTTGACATGGTATTATTGCAAGGTGTTGGCGGCACGGATTCAGCAGCAGACAGAGTTGGCTGGGTCAAATCAACAGCATTAGATTTCAGTGAAACAGTCTCTGATAGTCTCCTGAGTGGGTCCAAAAGCAAAGCGGAAAATCCGGCCAGCTGGGAGCGCAACAATATAATGTCCATTTGTAAGGTTTGTAGCAGGGGTAATTCCATGATAGGTAAAACAGACATGTTGCAAAAGACAAATGAAAACTTGATTGCAGCAAAAAGGTCCCAGAATAAAACAAAACTTTCACTTGACTCCAAAGCTGTTTTTTGGGCTGGTTATACTGTCACGGTTCTCAAACAGAAGTACAGCTAGGAGTCATGAATTCGGTGAAAAACACTGTGTTTATTTGCAGAGAGGTGATAACAGGTAATAAGGAGCAGTGATAAATACCAGGTTCCAGCTGATGCAGCAAGTAGCATGAAATGTCCAGAAACAATCAGGTAAGGACAACAGGAAATGACATCAGGATTAGGACAACAATAACCAGCAATGACTGCTGGGAGGATCAGGTATATATAAGGGGAATGAGACACACCCAGGTGCATGAGATAATTAGTGAACATACAGGTTAACTCCTTAAGCACAAGAATAATGCACGATAGCAGCACCTCTGGTGAAAAGAGGTACTGCTGGAACACAAAATAGAAATACAAATAATAGAATGACAAAAAGGCAGGAGCTGCCATGCAAGGCAGCATGTAATGCATACGCTGTAGGCAGATCATGACAGGAATCCAAGGGTTATATTTACTAAACTGTGGTTTTGAAAAGGTGGAAATGTTGCCTATAGCAACCAATCGGTTTCTAGCTGTCATTTTGTAGAATGTACAAAATATATGATGACTAGGATCTGATTGGTTGCTTTAGACAACATCTCCACTTTTTCAAACCCGCAGTTTAGTAAATATACCCCCAAGTGTCTTTCTGAGCTAATGGTTTAGGTATCCTAAGTTAACAGGGGGCTAAGATGTTCATTAGGTTCTGATTTTTCTTATATATGATTGAGGGTTTCTCCTTAATGATAGTCCTTAATATGGGGTCCTGTTTCAAAATATGAAAGTTATATGATTAATGGTATAAATAAGAATTGCCTATCCAAAGTTGTAATGTGAGTCAATGCTTCTAGTAATAAATAACTGGGATATCCCCCGTGTCCAAATTTGCCCATGTATAGGTTGGGGCAAATCTAATGCCCATGGCCATCCCCAATGTCTGTAAATAATAAGTAGTGTCAGAAAAGATAATTATGCTTGAGGATAAAATAAAATCAAGAGAAATGTCAGATTGCCATTCCGAGATTCTCCTATCCTTAAGTAAAAAGGCACGTACTGCATCAATCCCAGTTTGGTGGGTAATATCAAAATATAAAGCTTGGACAAATAATCTAATTAATCCATTATTGGTGAACCAGCAGATGCCCTCAACCAAATTAGGAATATGCATAGTGTCACACATGTAGGATCGCAGAGAGGCAATGTGGCTCTGAAGGAATTGATCAACAAAAAAACAATAAATTAGAAGTGAGGGACCCTATTTCTGATATTATTTGTCAACCTGTGAATGTCTTGCAAATGTTTGGAAATGATAAAAAGTAGATGTGATATTTAATAAAGGTAATATTGTTCCCTGAATATCACACCATCGGACTGAGCATAGTCCAGGAGAATTCTCAGTTCATGTTAGAATCTTTTAGTGGGATCATATAATAGTGGTTGATAAAATTCCTCATCATCCAGCAGGATCTTTAAAGTCTTCAAAATATGCTTATCCTTTCTCTGATTGGTGCTTTTTAATAATATTTTCTCAGATGCGCTTTAAATCTTCTTTGATTTTTATGATAAAGTCCTTGTATAAAATGCACTAACCAACTAGAAGCCTCTACCAGACAGGTACATGTATTTTAAGATAAATTGAAGCACTTTAAAAGTACACATATGAACTTCTATCAATTCAATATGTCACCTCTGAAGAAAACCAATTCCAGGAATTATTGGGTGAATACTTTTGTAACCAATTACTGAATGATTTTGTATATTCAAGTAATAAAGAAAAGTTGTCTTTTCATCATTTGACATTAATAGAGTACTTTGCATTGATGAACGATTTCCTGAAGAAATGTATATTGTTTCCATGATCTAAAAAAATGATGAGCGACCAATGCCAAACAAGGTGACTACTTTTTATAGCCCCTATATTAAGTCAAATGTGTTTATTGGCAAGTGATATATCTCTAATTTAGAAGACATGGATCCAAATGTATTTGCATGTTTATTCTGAAAGCATATAGTCTTTTGTTTGTGAATTACCATAGAGTATATCTGGTGTTCATAGGCCTAGCACCTAAGAAACTGTTTTACTCTGTTCGCCCATTGCTTTTGGGAAGATAATTGAATGAGCAGGATAAGCACTTACCTAGTTTATCACAGAATGCTTTCCAAAATTTAGAAATGAGCTATGAACTTCAGTCAAGGTTATATTTTCAGGAATCTCATTTAGTCATGATATGATTAATAAATAAGTTTTCACCCAAAAAATCTGTGAAGGATTAAAAATGTGTAATTTTGCTGAACAGATCAATAGCGACCTCCCAACTCATTGAATTTGCATGTAGCATCTGGTAGAAAGTTCCTATGATCCATAGAATGAAGTGTGATCTCTCCAGCCAATGCCTCTTTTCTTTGAAAGGCCATTTCATGGCTAGCAGCTCTCTGTTCCCCATGACATTTTTGGATTAGGTGAGGATTGCTTCGAGACTATTGCACTCATGTCTACAGTCCCTCTGAGACATCCACCTCTACAGTAAAGGGGCTGCAAATCAGAATTGGGTTTGAGCAAGGGTCGGAAGGCCCTAGCCTTGACTAGATTCGAGAATTGCTCCCTTTCAAATAAGCGCTTTGACGGTAGAAACTATGAATGAAAAGGTTTTAATAAATGAATAATAGTTATTTTAGAAACCCAAACATCTTTAAACTGATTTAAGATGAAATGGTTAAGCCCATTTTAATGTAGTCTGTACCTTGAAAGGAACCACAAAGACCCATACAAGGAATTTTGTAAATCTTGACCTTCTCTAATTTGGTCTGCAAGGAGTTCTCTCTTTGTAGGTAAAAATTAAAATGTCATTCCAATAAATTAGCACGGAGCTGCCTTTATAATCTCTGAATATATCATATACACCTTGGCCCTTTTGAAATGACTAGAAAAAAAAACAAAACGAAAAATTAACGGTAAAAAGTGTATTTGGTTTTGTTGACTTTCTTGAGACCTTTATTGTCAGTACATGGTTTTAAGCCACCACCTGTAATTTTTACTTACAAATAAGAAACTTGCTCCAGCTGGAGAGTTTAAGGGCCTATTGAACCTCCTCTGTAAGTTTCCTTTTATGAATACTTTCATCGCCAGAGATTCCAGAGCAAAGAGCAGACTCTCCGTGGCAGAATACATCTGAGACGCAGATCTATGGAACTGTCATAAGCCCTAATAGGAGGCAGAATTGTCTAAAATCAAGGTCAAGGCAGGCAGATAACAGGTAATGTTTGGAAACAGCCAGGGTCAAAACAGCAGAGAACTACAAGTAACAGTGCACCCAGGAACCTGAAAGAACGTACAGCGCGTGTCCTGGACTTATGCAGGTACAAAACACTTATCCATTATTCAAAGCTCTGCCATGTGATGCTTCGAAAGTTGGCTCCAGAGAGAGCATAGCACAGTCTAAATTCTACTTGATAGTCTAAATTATCTACCACAAAAACACACACTAGTGTCCATTTTATCTAAGGCCAATTAACCCACCAGTATATTTTTGAACTGTTGGAAGAAACTGGAGCACCCGGAGAAAACCCAGGTAAGTGCGTGGAGAACATGTAAACTATATACAGACATATAAACTTACCGGGTTAGAATGAAAACCCTGGCCCCAGCAAGGTGGTATGAACAATAGCATTTGACAGGAGGATTTCACATTCTAAGTTATTTCAAGAGCACTTTGGCAGTGTGGGAGACCGTGGGTGTATATTAAATACACCCACGATCTCCCACACTGGGTACACAGTGATGAGTTGTGGCTGCATAGTGCATCCCACTGAAAGGTCAGTAGGTAGAACTGTGGCCAGGATTGTGAGAGAAGACTGCCCACAATTTCAGGAGCATGGAGGGAAAGTACTGCCTGCTTTGCATGTAGCATACATATAACAGGCACTATGATTTAAGAGTTTAACTAAACTCTACTCTAAATTTGTCAACTTACCCTTGCAGTGCAACATGGTTTTGCCAGGTGTACAACTGCACCTTCTAGCTGGATTTGCTCCTAACTCTGGGAACCGCCATTCTAGTAGGTTAATCAGCTGCTATCAAAATTGACCATAGTCTGTCTTTGTGTGTGTTATGGAATTTAGTCTGTAAGCTCTAATGGGGCAGGGACTGATTTGAGTTCTCTGCACAGCGCTGCGGAATTAGTGGCGCTATACAAATAAATGATGATGATGAACTCTAAATGAGGTTCATAATGTCTACATGTAACTCCCTAGGACCAAGGTAAGTAACATACTTATTACATTTCTATGACCACAATACATTTACACAACATACATATTAACTTCAGAATATGGCTTCAGTTTCACTTTAATGAGGAGCAAGTTCCTTTATATGAAATAACAGCTAATAACATCTGCATGCATATTTGACGAATTTAAAAAACACAATTAGATCTGTGGATATTCGAGCTAAAGTTTTCATGGTGAGGGAGGCAGGTTTTTTTTATCAAACCACGTCAACTTCCTGTGAGCCTGAAATGATTGATAACAGAGGATAAACTCTTGCAGCGAGATAAACAACAAGGGGCCTGATTCATTAAGGATCTTAACTTGAGAAACTTCTTATTTCAGTCTCCTAGACAAAACCATGTTACAATGCAAGGGATGCAAATTAGTATTCTGTTTTGCACATAAGTTAAATACTGATTGTTTTTTCATGTAGCACACAAATACTTGATAGCTTATTTGTACACTGAAATTTAAAGTTGATATTTGTGTGCTACATGAAAAAACAGTCAGTATTTAACTTATGTGCAAAGCAGAAGACTAATTTGCACCCCTTGCATTGTCACATGATTTTGTCCAGGAGACTGAAATAAGAAGTTTCTCAAGTTAAGATCCTTAATGAATCAGGGCCAAGGTTACAAATGATATCAAACCACCTAACTGGTAGTTGATGGAAATTTGTATACACAGATCTGTAAATTGCACAAAATATCTTTTCATGTTGTATTTTAGGTTTGGTGACCCTTTAAGAAACTGGTTTGCAGTCTCTTTCGGCATTAGTACAGTTGGATGACTGTCAAAACAGATGCAAGGAGTGATAACAAAAAATAGGCCAATAAGCCAACATATACACCTGGTTACTAGTACATCTAACCCTGCTTCACCTTAGTTCCTTGTGAATTGATATCTCCGTCACTCATCCACATGCAAGGGAGCGACAGGATTAAATAGCGGCCGTTCTTTCCTTACTTGCAACTTGACATAGTTAGCTTCAAAATCTTTTCTGTTTCCATTTATTACGTCTAGGCTTTGGTCCTTCAGTTCCCGCCCCAGTTGTTTCATTTTTTTCACCCTGAACTCTATAATTTGTGGGGTGAGCTCTAGCACATTCACACACTCTTTTATTTGATTTATAGAAACGCCTTCTTGGAGCAGATGTTTTAAACGCTCTTCCAACACCGGAACAGAGTAATACAGAAGAGCGGGACATTTAAGGATCAGCTGCCTCATCTCTTCCTCACTGCATTCAAAAGTTGCCTTTGTAAACAAAACCCCCTTTTCCATAGTGCCGCAGGTCAGATCAATGATAAAACCTTTAAGTTTGGACAGAAGCTTCAATACTTCTGCGTCGTGAAAGCCCAAGTTCTGTAGAAACTTCAGATTCTCCTTTATTGCCAGAGAAGACTTGGAGAGGACAAATGGATCTTGACTTATTAACTTAATTAACCAAGTTTTAAAGTTCTCTTTTGTGCCACCCAGACTAAGGTAATTTTCCTCCAGAGCATCGATCATTTTCTTATTGCCTTCAACCTGATTACAAAAGATTTGCGGAGCACTTGTTAAAAGTCTGCAAACAATTCTGTTACGGAGTCCCAGGTCTTGAAAGTATTTTATATTAGCTCGTTGATTTATGGGACTTTTATAAGCAAAGAAGGAATCTGGGAATTTTGTTATTATTGTTATTAGTTCTCCATCCTTAGGACAGACTAAGTTCCATATGGATCTTTGAGTGTTGATCTCTGCAGGGTTTTGTAAAAAAGCTTCTGGACAAGACTCCAGAACACCGGCTACTGTAATCTCATTCGCTCCCATCTCTTTCAAGATATTAGCCGTCTCTTCGACATAAGCCGCTTCCTTAAAGAGTACCCAGTTCTTTAACTGGCGAATCTTCTTAATGTTGACAGACAATTTATAAAGATTGTCTACTGTTCTTTTGTTTTCTTCTCCACATTTTTGGCCACCTGGGCCGGAATACAAAGCGTTATATCTCCTGGTACCCACTAAACTGCTGGATACAAACATTGGTTCCTCTGGTCTGATGTGCCATTTCAGGACAGTGTCAATAATGACTTTCAGCATAGTTACTTTGCAGTTTTTATAATATCAGTCCATTACTGCTGTATTAATGAACAATTATTGCATGTTTTATATTGTATTGATGTATCTTGTACAATTATATGTTCTATTTTGTATTGCTGTAGCGGTGCGGAATCGGTGGCGTCATGAAAATATACAATGATCCTACCTAAAAGGAAAATAACATGAACAAATAAACACATTTGGGTGCAGTTGGCATATTATATAGATAAATAAATAAATATTGGTGCTAGACATCAGTGCAAAGTGCTGAAATTCATCTAATGGTAAAGTTAATATACTACACACTTTCATTGCTGTAAAGTATGCTTTACATACTTTTCCTTATTTATTGGAATTAAAATAATTTGTTTATTTCAATACACAATAAGAAAATCTGATCTCTCCTTAGAAAAAAAAATAGTATAAAAATGCAAAATTCACTTTGTTAGAATGGGCTTAGATAACAAAAGCAAGGAAGATCCAATAGATAATTAAAAAGGTACCAACAATATTATGGTGTATCCCACAGTATTCCAAGGGATTCTATCTTTGTGGATGGAAAAAAAAATATAAAATGTACTACCATCTATATAAGAAAAGGTCCCCACTGCTGATGTTTTACACTGATACATGTGTAACGTGTGTCACATATTGATGCATGGAGTTACATATTGATATATGGAGTTACCTGTGCTTAAATCACAGGACTGTTCTCCTTCCTGTTAGTCCTCCACCACGTCTCATTGACAGGACACTTCCAGCGCTATGATTGGCTAATTCAGTAGGAGACCGGGTCATTCTGGGAGTTGTAGTTTCACATCAACGATTAGGAGCGGTTGCAGTAACATTAGCACTACAAATCCCAGACTGCACCGCGCTGGTTCTAAAACTGGCAAAAAAAAGCAGCCGTGAAATTTTAATCTCCACATTAAATTAAAAGGTGTGCTTCCTCGTTATAGACGTTTCAGAAGTAACGCGTTGTTTGTACTGCTTCTTCTATATCGCCACCTTTCAATTCCTAAAGATGGCTGCTGGTTGCTCTAGAGGCGTTTTGTTGTGATTGGCTATGCAATAACATGTGATATCTATAAAAGTTGTCCTTGAATGTTGGGGCGAGGCGTAGACTTATTTGAACTGTATAAAAATATGGGGATGATGATACAGTCAAATTTAAAAATAAATGGGGTTCTTTCTTTTGGGATGTATGTAAACAATATGAAATGCAGCTTACAAAGGGATTTGTTCCAAAAATAAATCTGAAAAAGAAAACTCACTTTCACTCATGGAACTTGGGGTAACAGTAAATATTATCATATCAATGTGCACACGTGCAAAGCCATCAGAATTAGAGGGTCTGTTTGTTATTGCCTTACTTGCCAACTTTTCCTCGTTGGCTTCTGGGAGATCCCGTGGGAGGTGGGTGTGCGGGGACGGGGCATGACAAATCGCATCATTTTGGCACCACCCCATAAACGATTGTCACAATTTTGGGCAATTACAGCAGGGGGCAGGGCTAAGATGATGCGATATTTGTGTCATTAAGCCCTGCCACTGCCACTTATCTATTGCGGGGGCGAGAACCGGGAGGTTGCCCTGCTCTCCCGGGAGCCCTCCCACAAATGCGGGAGTCTCCCGCAAATTCCAGGAGAGTAGGCAACTATGCGTTAAAGAAATGCAGATAATGAATCTAGAGACTGAAGTGTCTTTTACATTTCTGCCTCCATTACTGAAGTCATGTTGTCTTACTTGTCAGTCTTTGATCAAATCTTGGTCTCCATGAAAATGGCTACCTCCATAGACATCAATACACGGACATAGGACATAATTTTTGAAAGGTGTCATCATGCAACAAATGGCGAAGCCAACCACGTCTTGTACTGGCTCAGCATCAGGGAGAATGCCAGACTCTTCAGGGAGTGAGGGAGATCACCCCTATTTCATGGAGTCTCCCTGACATTAAGGGAGAGTTGGCAAGTATGATTATTGTACAGTGGTACCAATTATTATGTATCATTGCGGAAACACTGCTATTCGGAGCTGCCCTTCTTGGAGCCCTGCGGAGACTGCAAATTTACACTTTTAAAAAAATAAAAAAAATATATCTATTCTGTTTATAAGAATCTACTATATAAATGCCTAGTGGCGTGTGGAAAAAACCCACCAAGCTGCAGCGCCACCTGCTGGGCAGAGTTATACAATGACCTATATATTTCTTGAAGGAGAAGTGACAGTTGGGAGTGGTTGCCGGGGGTGACAGTGGGGAGTTTTTAACACCTTAAGTAGCTTGATGAAGGATGTGGCGATGAAGATGAAGGATGAGGTGATGGAGAAAAATGATGAGGTGGTGACATGTGGACAAAACCACGTTAAAAAAGGGCGCTTGCGTCGGGAAGTAACGCTCTTCCCCTGAGGAGGCCTGAGCTAGGGCCAAATGCATGACAAGAACCTTTTTACCACCTTAAGTAGCTTGATTTGACTAGAATGCATGAGTATCATGCACGGGTTAACTTGTATGATATACTTTCTACCTGTTACCACTCCTTGTACTCTGCAAGTGTTTATTAAAAAGGACTTTTAAAATGCAAAAACCTGCGACAATAAATATGTTCAGTGAACATGTAATAATGCAGCGTCCCGTGTGCTACCAGGTGCAAAACACTCCATCGCTTGGCCCTATAACAGAAATTTGGGGAATTGCCTGGCGATGCTAGACCCCTCTTTTGTGGCCCCCACTCTGCACTTCTGTGCATGCACAGGGGCTGACACATGAACCCCCACCCACTCATTTTCCCCCACACCTATGGACCCCATAGTGCAGTGCTGGACAGTCTGAAACACCTCAAGGGCCACGTGGAGCGGCCCTCTAACCTTCAAAAGGGCCTCACAATATCCTTACTCTCAGTAATACATTCAAACAATACATTTAATCACAGAAAGAGACACAGATCTGTATTAACAACAGCAGGAATTTTAAATAAGTGTTGCAAGCTATAACATTCATGGGAGCTACAGATGAATGCCACCTGTTGCCCATCACTGCCATAGCGGTAGTTCCTCCACTGTGTGTAACGTGCTTATATAGACTTTACCATTGCCATAAGTGTAAACTTGGAGTAAAGGAGCTTGTAAGTTGGCTGGGGCACATTGAGTCCACCCTGGTCACAGTCAAAAGGATGACATGTCCCTTGTGAAGTATCCACAGCGGCAAATTTGCTGTTTTCTAGTTAAGTCGATAATCCCATCTGTAGAGCTGGAGGTTCCTGAATGCAATCGAATGTTAATTCTCTGGTTGTTCAACGGAAGATAGTGGCAAAGGTTCACAAAGAGGTTGGTTGGCGCAGGTGGCGGGACTTTTTTAGGTATCACCTTTGGAAGGGTCAGGGTTTCACTATTTCACATACTGAAGTCTCAAAGATGGATCCTGGGACTTTTTCTTTTATTCATCTTATGCCTTTCTCAGAGGGTTTATCCATGAATGATAGAAATGATCCTGTGCAAACCTATGTGCAAAATGTATCATATTAACGGGCTATGGAACTTGTAAGGAAATACAGTGTTGGTGCTGAATTAGTAAAGGCAGATGCTGAATCAGCTTCTGTTGCCTCTGAATCTAGTGTGTTTGCATTCGCTGGTTTTGTGTTTTGGGGATCAGTTTTTTGTGCACTTATATTTGACAATGTGTTATTGTATTTCATGCCTTTAGTTTGAAATGTTCAGTTCTTTTTTTAGACTGGGTTCTTCACAATATTATGGTCCCACTACCTCACTTTTTGTTCATGTGGTTTTTGACATTGTGGTTTGTGGGTAAGTTTTGCCATTAAAGACATTGCCATTTTAAATTTCCTCTGCAAAGCATGGTGGCTTAGTGGTTAGCACTTCTGCCTTACAGCACTGGGGTCATGAGTTCAATTCCTGACCATGGCCTTATCTGTGAGGAGTGTGTACGGTCTCCCTGTGTTTGCGTGGGTTTCCTCCGGGTGCTCCGGTTTCCTCCCACACTCCAAAAACATACTGGTAGGTTAATTGGCTTCTAACAAATTGACCCTAGTCTGTGTGTGTGTGTGTGTGTGTGTGTTAGGGGATTTAGACTGTAAGCTCCAATGGGGCAGGGACTGATGTGAGTGAGTTCTCTGTACAGCGCTGCGGAATTAGTGGCGCTATATAAATAAATGATGATGATGATGAAAGTTGCCATCTATTGGTGACTTGCAAAATCCGCAGTTTAATACATTTACCGCCAGATTGTCACACGACTGCATTTTGGAAATCAGACTGCTCCATATAAAATAGGACATCCCACTACTGGACTTGAACTTTAGAACGGTTTGTTGGGCAACTTGAACTGCAGAATGAACAATTGTATGGTATTACTGAGTTTTGGAACTCCTGGTAATGATTAAATAAATATAGGCATAAAAACAAAGTGGATCCCCTTTTCTCCAAGGTCTCTCCTTAACAGACAGACTTTTACATACATAGAAATCTGTATGGGCTACATTTGGTATTCAAGAAAAGTAGATGTGGAAAAATTAGGGCAAACAGACACCAAAGGGCTGTGCTTTAGCGCATGCAATATGGCTGCTCTTATTAGACAATTCTGACTACCAATGTGAATTGTAGATGGATGCTTAAAACACAATTCCTGTACGTGTTGTTGCTTACTTTTTAATATTATATTTGTTTCTTTATAAGTGGGGTTCAAAACCTTTTTTTGGACAGACCCAGAGTATGTCATTGAATAATTTTCACTACCTATGGTTTAGTGTTTAATTAAAAATCGGTTTCCTTCTAATTACTATACTGTTAATGAAACTGGGGACTTGCACACATTAATAATAATAATGAAACCTGATGAATATTTAATTAGTTTTTAGTACACTATCCAAAAACATGGTGACATTGTGACCCATACTTTCCAAACTCCAGATTTATAGGGATCAACATTTTCTATAAAAGGCAAGAAAGCTACTGTAATAATCGCTCGGACAGACTGATAGAGGCTGGGAAGGTTCCTGTTGCTGAGAGCCTACAGGAAGAATTAACAGAAAAAGTAAGATGTTCATTTATTCACAGTTAGGACATATACCTCAGTAGTCCTTTTTTACTGCAGGGGTGTTGCTTAAAGGCAGCTGTATGCTGGCTTGGGTTCAAGCCAGCATACAGAACTGCCCTAAGAGTTCATACGGTATACAGTAGGGTACAGTAAAAATAATATGTGTATATCTGCTGTTTTGCCTAATTTATCCCAATGTGTCATCATGATCATCAGCTATTTATATAGTGCTACTAATTCCGCAGCGCTGTACAGAGAACTCAATCACATCAGTCCCTGCCCCATTGGGGCTTACAGTCTAAATTCCCTAACACACACACAGACTAGGATCAATTTGTTAGCAGCCAATTAACCTACCAGTATGTTTTTGGAGTGTGGGAGGAGACCGGAGCACCCGGAAGAAACCCACGCAAACATGGGGAGAACATATAAACTCCTCACAGATAAGGCCATGGTTGGGAATTGAACTCATGACCCCAGTGCTGTAAGGCAGAAGTGCTAAACACAGACATCGTGCTGCCCACTAAATGTATAATTCAAAAGTGTTCAGCAGTATGGTAGGGTTCTGATCTGGATAGACTGTGAGGGTTATTTACATAACATTTGCATATATATTAAGGTGCATATTTTCACTAAACCCTAGCAACCCATCAGACTTGCTCCTGACAGCTGTCTGCAAGTTTACCACTAACGACGGTATACCTGCCAACATTCTCCATTTTTACAAGACAGTTGTGGGTTTCTGAATTTAAAAGGGGGAGTGGCTTCATCTGAAATGTACATAATCTTATTCAAAACAGACATGGTTTGGGTGGATAGGGGTGTGGTTCCCGTGTATTGGAGGTGTGGCCTGATTTGTCCTGATTGTTGGCAGGTATGTGTGGGCCAATTGCAAAGAGATCATCTGATGAGTCTTAGGGGGAGATTCAATTAAGCGCGGAATGTTCACGGAGCCACATCGCACCGATGTTATGCCACAAATCTCTGCTCATTTATCTTTGCACCCCATAGAGGTGAGCAGAAAAATGAGCGAGGTTTCCTACCGTAATGGCTGGCAATGTGCGAAGCCGGACATCGGCAGCAATTGCATCTCCCCACAGAGTGTGCAGTGTATTAAAATTAAAATGCAAGAAAAAAGTGTGTGGCTTCTGAGCCTTTTAGCTAAGCTCAAGTTTAGCAGCCGTCCTGGGGAGGGGGGTTTACTCTCTGAGACAAGTATTTGGTCAAAAATTATTTTGGTCACAGCTTTATTAAACACTTTCTAACTTGTATTTGGCAGACAAGCAGCGTGCAAGGCTATTAAAATTTACCACATTTTTCCAGTTCCATCTGTAAAAATCGGGCGTGTTCTGCCTACCATGTAGGCACCGCAACAACGCCCCTAGGCATAAATCACCCTCAATTGCTGAAACCTGGCATGCTGCCCGTATTTGTCCAATTGCTGAAGCTGGAACCAGGCGTGCGGCCGTCTTCTCGGGATGATACTGCCCGGCCCTGCTGGCTCCCCCCTTTCTATGCCTTGCTCGCCGCTTTCCCCACTCTACCAACTGTGACAAAGCAATTTGAGCAATAAATTATATACACAAAGCATACAATGACAACGACATTATTTGTCAACCATTTGCAAAGATTACACATATAAAATGCTTAATATATAATATATATTTTTATTTTTTACATATTTTTAAATTTATCTTTGAAGAAATACCTGCATGTACTGAAGGGGATGGGTGGGGTTGGCACTAAAAAACTATGTTTAATAAACTTCCTTCCCCCTCTCCTTTAACTGCCTCCTGTCTCGTCCCCTCCTTTCCCTGAGTGGCAGTGCAGGTACTGCTCAGGTGTAACATAGGATGGACTTTATTGTCTGCCCCGCTTTCTTCATGCCACTTGCAACGGGCCACCTAGCAACCATCCTCCTTTATCCCTCTTCAGTGTCATTGCTTCGCCTGCAATTCTTTTATTGTTATTTTTTTTCTGCTACAGGGCCCAGCGATGAAGGCACTTACAGATTTGAACGCAATGAAAAGCTCTGCTCACCCACATATTTTTTTTATTGCACTTTCATAAACGACCTTTATTTATTGTGACATTTCTGTCAAATTGTCTCTTTTCTATTTGTATAAGTCAGGCTGCCTGGGTAAAGCTATAATATGCAGAGGTAAATTATAGATGGCAGTTACAAGAATAAAACACGTGAAAGCACAAGACCGGTAGGCATTATACCATGTTTCCATGATATTATAAAGTAGGTTTAGACTTATGGAGAGTTGGCCACTATGAACTAAGAAAGCTATTTTCTTACAATTTGTAATAATAGAATATTTAACATATTAGAAGCTAATAAGAATTGGCAACCATAAAGTTACAAGGCTACCACACCCTAGAGTTAGCGCATGATGAGGAGTCTAGGCAGCCTTTATGCATAGATTATTATTATTATTATTAATATTTATTTATAAGGCGCCACAAGGCATCCGCAGCGCCGTACAGAGACAAAATATAGATATATAGATAGGGGACAAACCGGGCTTCCCAAATGATATAAATGCAGCCTCTAGGTAATAAGTGGTAGGGGAGGGATCCTACCCCTATAGAGTATAACAACAAAAGATAGAATTACCTGGCGCAAGAAAAATTATAGAAAATATATAGATCAGTACAAAATATTTAATTAAGAATGACAATGCTGGTCAGAACCAGCAGAAAAAGGTCTAAGGGATAGTTCACAGTCCCCAATAGGGGATCAGTATTGAAAGATGCTGGGAAGTATGTATGAGTAAAAAACCGGTCAATCAAAATGTTAGAAAAAAGTTAGAAAAAAGTTAGAAAAGTAAAAGTAAAATATACAGCAAAACAAGGAACAAAAAAGAGGGGGAGGGTAGGCAATAAGTCCAATATGTATGTCCAGTATCACAGTGCAATAATTCCATATATACACAGAAAAAAGGGAAAAAAAAGAGAAAAAGAAAAAACGGGAAAAACAATGGGAAAAAAAAAACCAGGGAATAATTATAGGGGAGAAACAAAAACACTCACTGTTGGTGGAGGGTTGTAATCATGCAGCATAAACAGCAAAAACAGAGTCCCAGTAAAGTAATGAGGGGGAGGGGAAGGAGTACGTCTACTCCATCCTCTAATCTCCAGCCCGACGTGAGACAGGTACCTGTATCTGGTCCTATGCATCCTGGAAATCTTCGCGCATGCGCCCCTTCTTCCGGAATCCGATGTGCAGTAAAAGTAGCAGAATGTAGTCAAAACATAGAGGGAGATGTTCTAAGTAGTGAAAATGTATGTATGTTCTTATACTAGCATCATCATCATCAACTATTTATAAAGCATCACTAATTCCTCAGCGCTGTACAGAGAACTCACATCAGTTCCTGCCTCATTGGAGCTTACAGTCTAAACTCCATAACACATCATCATCATTTATTTTTATAGCTTCAGCAAATTCCGTAGCGCTTTACAATTGGGGATAAACACAGTAATAAACAATACTGGGTAATACAAAGAGCTAAGAGGGCCCTGCTCGCAAGCTTACAATCTACAGGTCAATGGGAGTTGGGTACATGAGGTTAAATCTAAATACTGCATTTTGGTCCAGCCAGATCGCAAAGGTAAAAAGTGATTCATATGCTATGTGATCCAGTCACACAGCAATGTTGGTCTGGGGTCAGAGGGTTGTTGTCTTGTGTTAACTGTGTAGAGGGTGGTAATAGGGTAACCTAGTGAGGTCAAGAGGGTGGTTGAGGAATATTATAAGCTTGCCTGAAGAGGTGGGTTTTCAGTAGAGATGGGCGGGTCCGGTTCTCCGAGAACCGAACCCACCCGAACTTTGGGTATCCGAGTACCGAGCTGAGCAGCTCGGTACTCTCCCGCCCATTCCGAATCCAAATCGAGGCCGAACGTCATTGTGACGTCGTCGGATCTCGGGACTCGGTTCTCGCGATACTTCAACTTTATAAATACACGCCTCCACAGCAATCCATCGCCATTTGACAGAGGGAGAGAGCAGGGTGTAGTCATAGGCTAATTAGAGCAGGGACAGAGAATACCATATTGTTCTTGCAATTGCTCTAACCAAAATCGCTAGTGCAGAGAGGAGGATAGAGGTTTATTATTTTTTCTTCATATTTGGCACTCCCCAGCGCTTTTGGGGTGTCCCCCATAATTGTGCATTAATATTTCTGGCTGTCAAAAGTCATATCTGTCAGCAGTATCTACTCAATAATTTTTAGCACTCCTCAGTGTTTTTGGGGTGTCCTCCCTAATTGTGCATTAATATTTCTGGCTGTCAAAAGTCATATCTGTCAGCAGTATCTACTCAATAATTTTTAGCACTCCTCAGTGTTTTTGGGGTGTCCTCCCTAATTGTGCATTAATATTTCTGGCTGTCAAAAGTCATATCTGTCAGCAGTATCTACTCAATAATTTTTAGCACTCCCCAGTGGTTTGCGCTCAGAATGGATTCAAAGCAGTCCACATATGATCTAAATGAGCAACCAGGTTCTGTCACCAGTCCTGATGTTAGTGTTCCCAGTACGTCATCTGGCCAAGGCGATGTCAAACAACAGAGTGTTTTCAAATTAGTGCAAAAAACAAAAACCAAAAAAAAATTTACTGTATTGAAGCGAAAAAGAAGTGTAACTGAGCAAAAGTTAAGTGACGATAAAAAAAAAATTGCAAGCATGCCATTCTACACACGCAGTGGCAAAGAGAGAATGAGGCCTTCACCTTTGGCTATTAGTGGCAGATCCCAAAAATTTACCCAGCCTACAATTGGTGCACAACTACTGTTACGCGTCAAAGCCAAGCTGCAAGATAACAGTGAGGCATTACAGGAGAATATTTGCTCTGATTCACAAATGACAACAATCCCTGTGGAGAGTCCATCCAACAGTAGGATGTTTAATCGTGAGCATTCTTCTGATGTGTGCCTTAATAGCCCGAGTGTAGCCGGTGATACCCAAATTGAGGATGCCACTTTGGAATTAGAAGAGGATGAGGGGGAGATTTGTGTAGGCGACGAGGGCGCTAATGATGATGTTGATGATTATGATGCAGACAGATACCAAATTGCCTTTCTCAATTTCTATTTATATTCTAGATTATATAACGGCTGAATAGTTTTCTATTTTACTCCTAGTGGAGAGAGGATCTGATGCAGACAGATACCAAACTGCCTTTGTCCATTTCAATTTATATTGTACAGTATATAACGGCTGAATTTATTAGTATTTTATACAAGTGGAGGGGAGCCTAGAGAGACAGAAACCAAACTGGCTTTCTCCATGTCAATTAATATTGTACAGTCTATAATGGCTGAATTTTTGGTTTTTTTAAAAAAGTGGAGGGGGGCCTATAGAGACAGAAAGCAAACTGTCTTTTTCCATTTCTTTACATATTTAACTATAAGTGTAGGGTGTAATATACATCCAAAGACGATGGCTGCATTG
The DNA here is from genome assembly GCF_038048845.1 of Mixophyes fleayi. Lineage (NCBI taxonomy): Eukaryota > Metazoa > Chordata > Amphibia > Anura > Limnodynastidae > Mixophyes > Mixophyes fleayi. The sequence goes on along the minus strand of NC_134405.1, from coordinate 320,303,856 downwards.
CCAATATGCATAGATGGAGAGGAAGACAATCTGTTTTGTGTGTAGAATAGGCCTACCAACGAAGAATTAAACTGTTTTTTTGGATGATTTATTACCTCAACAATTAGATTACTTGTCTCTAAAACAGTTGGAGCACTAAATTGGGTTAATTTAGGCCCAAAAACATGGATTTTCCCAAAAAATAGCAAAACAAAACCAAACAAAACCAAAACCAAAACCAAAACACGCAATGGCGGTTTTGCAAAACCAAAACCAAAACCAAAACACGACGGTAATCCAGATCCAAAACCGAATCCAAAACCAAAACACGGGGGTCAGTGACCATCTCTAGTTTTCAGAGAACACCTGAAGGTATGTAGACCAGCGGAAAGTCTTATTGTGCAAGGGAGGGAATTCCATAGAGTAGGAGTAGCTAGAAAAAAGTCCTGTAAACGGGAATTGGAGGATGTAATGGACGTGGATGAGAGACACAGATCCTGTGCAGAACAGAGGTGTCGAGTTGGGAGATATTTTGAGACAAGTGAGGAGATGTATGTTGGTGCAGTTTTGTTCATGGCCTTGTATGTTAATAGAAAGATTTTATATTGGATTCTGTAAAAAAATGAATGATTTAGCAGAGGAATAACGATTTTCAAATCTGGCTGCTGTGTGCAAAATAGATCGTAGGGGTTTGAGTCTGTTTAAGGGAAGACCAGTAAGGATGGAATTGCAATAGCTGATGCGGGAGATAAGTACATGAATTAAAGTTTTTGCAGTGTCTTGTGTAAGATATGTGCGTATTCTGGAAATGTTTTTTAGATGTATGCAATATGATTTAAATATAGAGTTGATGTGGGAAACAAAAGATAATTGCAAGTCAAGGATCACACCTAGGCAGCGAGCTTGCAGGGTAGGATTTTTGTTCATGTTGTCAACAGAAATAGAAATGTCAGGTATGCTTTTGTTGGTGGGTGGGAATATTATTAACTCTGTTTTTGAAAGACTGAGTTTGAGTTGGCGAGAGGACATCTAAGATGAAATGGAAGAAAGACAGTCAGTAAGGCGGGACAACACAGATGGCGAGAGAGCAGAGATAAATTTGGGTATCATCCGCATAGAGATGATACTGAAATCCAAAGGAGCTTATTAGTTTTCCGTGAGAAGTGGTGTAGATAGAGAATAGCAGAGGACCTAGCACTGAGCCTTGTGGTACTCCAACTGATAAAGGAGGCGGAGCAGAGGTGGATCCAGAGAAATTAACACTGAAAGAGCGATTAGAAAGGTAGGATGAGAACCAGGATAGAATAGTGCCTTGAAGTCCTAGGGATTGTATGAGAAGAGAGTGTCCAACCATGTCAAATGCAGCAGAGAGATCCAGGAGAATTAGAAGAGAGTAATGGCCTTTGTTTTGTGATCAAATCATTGACAACACACACAAACACAGACCGCATTAGACTACGGTCAATTTAATAGCAGCTAATTAACCTACCACAGGGGCAAACGCAGGATTTTTAAAGGGGGGGTTTCCAAATGGTTGAATTTGGAACAAAGCAAAATAAAACATAAAAAATCATTCCTACTACACACTAAAATACTATACATTAAAACAATCTAAACCCTTCTTTAAAATGAGTATTGACACTCCGTATTTAAACTAGCAATGATACCGCACATCAAAATAGCATTTCTTACGCACATTAAAAAAATGAACAACCACAAAAATAAAGAAAAAACATTGATACCATGACACAAGTTTGGACTATATTACATACATACATATATGCAAAACATACTAGTAGGTTAATTGGCAGCTAACACATTGACCCTAGTCTGTCTCTCTCTGTTTGTGTGTTGTATGTTAGAGAATTTAGACTGTAAGCTCTAATGGGGCAGGGACTGAAGTGAGTTCTCTGTACAGCGCTGCGGAATTGATAATGCTATATAAATAGCTGATGATAACCAATATGTTATAGGATCCACTATTTTAGCCTGCTACGTAAAGCTTGAAAAAAAATATACCTTACAGTCACAGTAAGCCAAGTCAGTCTAGTTACTTGTGATTGGCTGAGATTTTCCAATTCATATCTATGGGCAATGCATATTAATGGGCTTTCTGTGGAAACTGAGATGCACAGTTATATAAATGAGTGGCAAAAGGGAGATTCTGCTCAGCAAAGTAAAAGCATCTAAAATCTTTGGAATTGATGATTTACCTCATGATGGCAATTTGAGCTGGACAAAATGAAACTTTCACAGATCTCCCCTCTTATCTTGTGAAACTGGGCAAGATTTTACAGTGAGAAAATATGGGAGAAATAGGCAAAGATGACAAAAGTTTTAACATGTGTGTGTTTCTGTTAGGGATGTGCACCGGCGACTTTTGAGGTCTCGTGTTTTGTGTTTTGGATCCGGATTTTCGTTATTTTTGAGGTTCGGATTTGTCTCGCAAAACACTTGACGAAAGGTCTCGGTTCGGATTTAAGGTATTGGATTCGGATTTTTTTTGAAAAAAACATAAAAAGTTTAAAAATCAAGTTTTTGGGCTTATTTTCACTCCTAGGCTATTATTAACCTCAATAACATTCAATAACAAGCATTTCCACTAATTTACAGTGTATTCTGAACACCTCACAATATAGTTATTAGTCCAAAACGTTGCAACAAGGTATCTTTCTGGACTGCGTAGAGGAGTGGGTCACCACAATATATATTAAAAACCCTGAACTTTTATGATTCGCACCAATAATTGTACCTGGACTGCGTAGAGGAGTGGGTCACCACAATATATTAAAAACCCTGAACTTTTATGAATCGCACCAATAAATGTACCTGGACTGCGTAGAGGAGTGGGTCACCACAATATATATAATAAGAAAACCATCAACTGGTTTGATTCGCACCAATAAATGTACCTGGACTGCGTAGAGGAGTGGGTCACCACAATATATTAAAAACCCTGAACTTTTATGAATCGCACCAATAAATGTACCTGGACTGCGTAGAGGAGTGGGTCACCACAATATATATAATAAGAAAACCATCAACTTGTTTGATTCGCACCAATAAATGTACCTGGACTGCGTAGAGGAGTGGGTCACCACAATATCTTAAAAACCCTGAACTTTTATGAATCGCACCAATAAATGTACCTGGACTGCGTAGAGGAGTGGGTCACCACAATATATATAATAAGAAAACCATCAACTTGTTTGATTCGCACCAATAAATGTACCTGGACTGCGTAGAGGAGTGGGTCACCACAATATATTAAAAACCCTGAACTTTTATGAATCGCACCAATAAATGTACCTGGACTGCGTAGAGGAGTGGGTCACCACAATATATATAATAAGAAAACCATCAACTGGTTTGATTCGCACCAATAAATGTACCTGGACTGCGTAGAGGAGTGGGTCACCACAATATATTAAAAACCCTGAACTTTTATGAATCGCACCAATAAATGTACCTGGACTGCGTAGAGGAGTGGGTCACCACAATATATATAATAAGAAAACCATCAACTTGTTTGATTCGCACCAATAAATGTACCTGGACTGCGTAGAGGAGTGGGTCACCACAATATCTTAAAAACCCTGAACTTTTATGAATCGCACCAATAAATGTACCTGGACTGCGTAGAGGAGTGGGTCACCACAATATATATAATAAGAAAACCATCAACTTGTTTGATTCGCACCAATAAATGTACCTGGACTGCGTAGAGGAGTGGGTCACCACAATATATTAAAAACCCTGAACTTTTATGAATCGCACCAATAAATGTACCTGGACTGCGTAGAGGAGTGGGTCACCACAATATCTTAAAAACCCTGAACTTTTATGAATCGCACCAATAAATGTACCTGGACTGCGTAGAGGAGTGGGTCACCACAATATATATAATAAGAAAACCATCAACTTGTTTGATTCGCACCAATAAATGTACCTGGACTGCGTAGAGGAGTGGGTCACCACAATATATATAATAAGAAAACCATCAACTTGTTTGATTCGCACCAATAAATGTACCTGGACTGCGTAGAGGAGTGGGCACTGGGCACCACAATAAAATATATAAAAAACCTTCAACAGGTCTGCATTACACTACACATACGGCTGCTCCTCCATCCTCTCCATCATATACATGTTGGAGTTTTAGCATGTGACAACCTCTTGTTTTTGATAATGTCAGTGCATTTTGAATATTTTTCAATTTGCCCCACACCACTGAATGTACTTTATCTATGATACGCATCTATCTATCTTGACTGCGTAGTGTGGTGGCCCCGGTACACAATTTGGTACCGGGGCCACAATACCTCCATCAACCCTCTAAATCCCACTCCACTGATGGCGGACACCGGGCGCACGTCTAACACCAACATTGCAGTTACAGCCGCAGTTATACGCTTTGCAATAGGGTGACTACTATCGTATTTGGTGGTCATGGCAAACGACTGTTGGACGGTCAATTGTTTGGTGAAAGACTTAGCGGTCTTACGACTTCCCCTCTGGGAAGATGACCGACTAACAGCAGCAACAGCAGCAGTGGCAGTAGTAGGCGTACCGCTGCAGGATTCCTCGGATGAATCCCGTATTGAGGAGGACTCAGTCTGGCTGGTGACTTGGGCTGCAGGACTGAATCTGATGGAGATTGTGGAGGAAGTTGACGAGGAGGGTGTTGCTGGTGTGTATCCAACTGGACCACGGGATTTAGGTGTCCCTGTACCAATGAGGGTCCTAGCCCCAGTTCCTGAACTAACCACTGAACTATGAAGGTTATTCAGGTGACGTATAAGGGAGGATGTTCCTAGGTGGGCAAGATCCTTACCCCTGCTTATTTGAGCTTTACATAAGCTACATATTGCCATACATTGGTTGTCTGGATTTGGATAAAAATAACTCCAGACCGAAGAGGTGCATTTTTTGGTCTTCTGACCAGGCATGACGATGGGCTTTTTCATCCCATGGACATCAGCTGTTTCCCCCCCTGGTGCCTCATTTACAATAACCACATCACCATCCTCATCATCAAGTTCCTCCACAGCGCCAGCTACATCATCAATAGCCTCCTCCCGAGCCACCTCTTCCCGTACAGTGATGGGAAGGTCAGGCTTGACAACCACCAACACGCTTGGACTCGCCTTGGGGATTTGTGATAATTTCTCTTTAGAAGGCAGAGTTGTTTGCTGTTTTGTTGCTGACAGCATAACTCTCTTCAATTTTTTGTAGGGGGGGGGAGGAGGAGGAGGGCTAAGATCCGTGGGTGAAGCTGAACCACTAGTCATGAACACGGGCCAGGGCCTAAGCCGTTCCTTGCCACTCCGTGTCGTAAATGGCATATTGGCAACTTTACGTTTCTCCTCAGATGATTTTAAGTTTCTCTTTTTGCTACTTTTTCTTAACTTGGGCTTTTTGGATTTTACATGCCCGGTACTACGAGATTGGGCATCGGGCTTGGAAGACGACGTTGATGGCATTTCATCGTCTATGTCATGACTAGTGGCAGCAGCTTCAGCATTAGGAGGAAGTGGGTCTTGATCTTTCCCTACTTTATCCTCCAAATTTTTGGTCTCCATTATATGTAGCACAAGATACTGCAGAATGTGTGAACTTGGTAATATTGCAGTACCAATGGACTTATAATGCTGGATTGGTTTTGCAAATTTGGTTATAATTATTATATATATTTTTTTTTTTTTAAATTTTTTATTTTTTTTTACTTTTTTTTTATTTTTTACAAACTTGGGAATAATGGGGAAATAACTATGCCCTTAGAAGCACAGAGCACAGGACACAGCACCACTGGACTGAACAGGACACGGCACAGGACCCAGCAGCACTACGGAACTCAGCAGGACAGAGCACAGGACACAGCACCACTGGACTTTTACTGCTGAATGTGTGAACTTGGTAATATTGCAGTACCAATGGACTTATAATGCTGGATTGGTTTTGCAAATTTGGTTATAATTATTATATATATTTTTTTTTTTTTTAATTTTTTATTTTTTTTTACTTTTTTTTTATTTTTTACAAACTTGGGAATAATGGGGAAATAACTATGCCCTTAGAAGCACAGAGCACAGGACACAGCACCACTGGACTGAACAGGACACGGCACAGGACCCAGCAGCACTACGGAACTCAGCAGGACAGAGCACAGGACACAGCACCACTGGACTGATACTGCAGAATGTGTAAACTTTGTAATATTGCAGTACCACTGGACTTTTACTGCTGAATGTGTGAACTTGGTAATATTGCAGTACCAATGGACTTATAATGCTGGATTGGTTTTGCAAATTTGGTTATAATTATTATATATTTTTTTTTTTTTTTAATTTTTTTATTTTTTTTTACTTTTTTTTTATTTTTTACAAACTTGGGAATAATGGGGAAATAACTATGCCCTTAGAAGCACAGAGCACAGGACACAGCACCACTGGACTGAACAGGACACGGCACAGGACCCAGCAGCACTACGGAACTCAGCAGGACAGAGCACAGGACACAGCACCACTGGACTGATACTGCAGAATGTGTAAACTTTGTAATATTGCAGTACCACTGGACTTTTACTGCTGAATGTGTGAACTTGGTAATATTGCAGTACCAATGGGCTTATACTGCAGGATTGGTTGTGAAAATTTTGTGGTAATTAAAAAATATTAAAGTAGTTTTTGGTATTTTATAAAAAAAACTTTTTTTTATTTTTTTAAACACAGGGGAATATTGGGGAAATAACTATGCCCTTAGAAGCACAGAGCACAGGACACAGCACCACTGGACTGAACAGGACACAGCACAGGACCCAGCAGCACCACTGACCTCAGAAGGACAGAGCACAGCACACAGCACCACTGGACTGATACTGCAGAACACAGCACAGCACAGCACAGCACAGCACTAAACAGCACAGCACTAAACAGCACAGAACTAAACAGCACAGAACTAAACAGCACAGAGGACCACCTAACACACCCTCCCTCTACCCTGATCAATGCCCGAGTGAAGATGGCGGCGACTAGCGGGGAATTTATAGGATCCGAGTATCGCGAGATCCGACAACGGGATTATGAGTCAGAGCCTCAGTTTCACTTTTGAATTTGGCGCCAATACCCGGATCTGTCTCGGATCCGACTCGGATCCGCAACGTTCGGGTGGGCTCGGATTTCAGAAATCCGAGCGCGCTCATCCCTAGTTTCTGTGTGTATCTTGTCTGTGTGCCTTATGTGTGTAGTGCTATCACGTTATTGGTGTGTTTAGAGGGGGTGTTTTTGAGGGTTGGTGTGTGAAATTGTGAGTACTATACAATATTGCTATTTACCGATCTATAGATGTATAAGATGTAAATTTGGCCATAGTGATCTCTCACCTTTCACCAGGCCAGCGCGGTAATCCCTGCAGATATGAGAGGGAGGAGCTGCTGCGGCCGCGCATGCGCAGCAGCTCCATTGGGGATTCTGAACTGTACAGCAGCCAGCACCGAGCAGAGGCTTCTCAAAGAAGCGTCCGCGGCGGTGCTGTCGGGGCATTGTTTTGCATGTTAATACATGCTGTTTTGTGCTTGTTTGTTCACGGAGGGGAGGGGTTTCTGGAGAACCAGAAACCCCCCCTGCGTGCGCCCCTGTACCAGTATGTTTTTGGAGTGTGGGAGGAAACCGGAGCAAATGGATGAAACCCACGCAAACACGGGGAGAACATACAAACTCCACATACCGTATTTCCCCATGTATAAGGCGCTCCCATGTATAAGACGCACCTTACTTTTGGCCCCGAAATTTGGAAAAAAAATATTACGGTAGCTGTCAAAAAAGGCAGGGAGAGTGTAATGGCCGGCTGCTTTGATAGTGATCAGAGCAGCCGGGCAGCACACTCTTCCTGCAATCGCTGCCACTGTGCCTCTGTCCCCTCCTCCTGGATCCCCGCTGACACTCTGCCTGCTGGCTACTGCATCCCCGTTGACACTCTGCCTGCTGGCTACTGCATCCCCGCTGACACGCTGCCTGTCTCCGCCTGCTGGATCCCCGCTGACACTCTGCCTGCTGGCTACTGCATCCCCGCTGACACGCTGCCTGTCCCCACCTGCTGGATCCCCGCTGACACGCTGCCTGTCTCCGCCTGCTGGATCCCCGCTGACACTGTGCCTGCTGGCTACTGCATCCCCGCTGACACGCTGCCTGTCCCCGCCTGCTGGATCCCCGCTGACACTCTGCCTGCTGGCTACTGCATCCCCGCTGACACGCTGTCTGTCCCCGCCTGCTGGATCCCCGCTGACACTCTGCCTGCTGGCTACTGCATCCCCGCTGACACGCTGCCTGTCCCCCTCCTCCTGGATTAACCCCCGCTGCCCCTTGGGAAAAAGGTGCGTCTTATACATGGGGAAATACGGTAGATAAGGCCATGATCGGGAATTAAACTCATGACCCCAGCGCTGTCAGGGAGTAGTGTTATTTTTTTTTTTTCCATTACTGTTTCTTCTTCTTTATTTGTTTTTGTTTCATTAACATATATTTATATAGCACCAGCAAACTCCACACTGATATTGAAATATAACCACTGGCAGACACTGTGGGAGTACAAAAGACAGACAATGTACTATCACCTCTCAGTCTAGATTTAAAAGCTAATGGATGTAAAGGTCTGGGTATGTCAAGTTGACACATACATGTTTTTATTTCTTGCCAATTGTTAATGTATTTTTCCCTCTGGCTGACACCTGCGACGATTTTGATTTGCAAGAAAAGAAAAAGAAAACATTTTTGCAAATGAGGGGACTGTCTTAATGGTGAGGTTAAAAATTATTTATGCCTCCATAGTGACACTTACCAGCATCGCTTTGATGGTGAAGGCAATATAGTGGTTGTATACAGAAGCTTTCAGTCCCAACAGTGTGATTGATTTCTTACAGGGGTCATGAATTATGCACAGCAGTAAAGTGACAACTCTTAAGATTTTTTTTATTACTGGGAATACAATACAGCTACTGCATAATAAGAATATATAAACACGGCACACTTGCCAACTTTCAGAGCCCCCCTACAAGGGATGCGGAGAGGAGCTCTGGGAAGTCTTAATGATATGACTTGCATCAGGATGCCTCATCCACCGCAGTGTGGTTATGGAAGACAGGCCATCATGCCATGGTGGACAGAGCGTAATGACGCGAGTTGAGTCATTCTTCTGAGTTCCGCTCACCATTCCTTATTCTGGCCAAGCATTAGGGGGATTTCCAGAACCTCTTGGGAATCCAGTAAATTATTACTATTTTGGGATTCTCCTGTATATTCTGGGAGAGTCCGCAAGTATGAAACAAGGACTGGCCTCACTTTTTTGGAATAAAGATGTTATTGGTCTTACCAGATCCCTGTGGTGTATTGCACCAATAAAAATAAACAATACAGAAGTGGAAGTTGCTCAATCAATTTATAGGCTGATAGCAGGTGCCTGAAAGGGTGGAGCTATCCTGAAAGGAACAAACACAGAGAAAAATCCCCCAGCACACTGCTATAGCCAGCAAAGGAGCTGCCATTTCTACTTGTACATAAAAATGCAAAAGTCTCGCTCACATTTGCAAATGTATGTTTAAGCCACCCTCCACTCCACAGCGCTTTTGCTAATAGGGTGGTCCTAACTCTAAACAATGAGAGTACCATATATTTGGGACATACATATGTGTGTTATTAAATTGAGAGTGAACTTACCAAGAGGTACCCCAGAAGCAGTGGCAATACTACACCAGCACTCCCCCCAGCTACTGACACCAACATGCCTCTCAGACAAACAATACAGAAGTGGAAGTGGCTTAATCAATTTATAGGCTATAGCAGGTGCTTGAAAGGGTGGGGTTATCCTGAAAGGAACAAACACAGGGAAATATCCCCCAGCACACTGCTATAGCCAGTAAAAATAAACAAGATTATAAAATGAGATTCAAGGGGTAGATGGTTCGCATTTACGGTGGCGTTCCATGGTTAGCGGGTGTCCTTAGAGCCTCTTTCTCCATACAAAAAAAGTGGGATTTTTTGGGGGTGTTTAGATTTTGCCGGATATGGAAATAGGAGTTTAAAAGCAAACAAATACCAATTTAATAAAAAATATTCAAACATGCAAAAGTAAATTTATCAAGCTGCAGGTTTGAAAAAGTGGATATGTTGCCTATAGCCAGGACCGGATTAAGGGAATGGAGGCCCCTGGGCTAAGGGGGCCTCCATTCCCCCATGAGGGCCCCCCCGTGATCTGAGCTGCCCCCCTGGTGAGCCGAGCCGCCCCCAAGGCACTTACCTCCTTCTCCTGGCATTGCAGTCCTTCTCCGGCGTGCTGTATGCTCTTTACTGAGGAGATCTCGTGAGAGTGAGACTCACGAGATCTCCTCAGTAAGGAAACTACATCGCGCCAGGGAAGGACCGCAGTGAAAGTGCTCAGCAGCATTGATCGGCCCGGGGGCGCCCCCGCCCCCCGACCGATCAATACTGCTGCTGAGCACTTAAAAGGGCCCCCTGGATGCCCGAGGCCCCTGGGCTGTAGCCCAGTTAGCCCTATGGTTAATCCGGCCCTGCCTATAGCAACCAAGCAACCTCTGCCTGCCTCTCGCCCATCAGGCACATCTATGTGGTCTGTGGCTTGAAAATATCAACATCGAGCTGCCCCTGAACACTGTCATGTTTGACATGTGTGGCTCGATTCATTAAGAAAAGTACAGCATAATAAAAGGAGTAACTTTGCACCTTGGCAAAACCATGTTGCATTGGAGGGGGAGGTAAATTTAAAATGTGATGACAGATTTATAGTTGGCGTAAGGCATGTCCTAGATCAACTTTAAATTTCAGTGTGAAAATACAGCTATCAATGATTTGTGTGTTACATGAAAAAACAACCAGTATTTAACTTAGGTGTAAATAATAAACTGTGCACCCCTTGCATTGCAACATGGTTCTGTCCAGGAGAAAACTTACACATTTTTTGGCTTAGTTTCCTTAATGAATCAGGCCTGTGGTGTCACTAGCATTTTATTAATGCCATTGGGTGACCACCTAAGCAATCTGTGTTGGCAGATTTTTCTAAACACTAAAAATAGTGGGAACCACTCACTCATTTCCATGTATGTAGTGCATAGTTGCCAACATTGGAAACTTGTGTCCCGGGAGGCAGACGGGTGGGTGGGGGCGGGGCTCAAATAATCGTGTTGTTAGCCCCGCCCCCAAAGCCGTCATAATTTTTTTGACCAATAAAAAATTGGGGGCGGGCCACGATGACGCGTACACTGCACCACTAAGCCCAGCCCCCTCCATTTAATTTGCTGAGCCGGCTGGGAATCGGGAGAATTGCCTGCTCTCCCGGGAGTCCAGGAGACCGAACCGGTTTTCGGGAGTCTCCCGGACATTCCGGGAGAGTTGGCAAGTATGATGTAGGGGCATCAACTCCAAGGGTACTGAGCAATAAATACTGTTTATCAGGAAAGTGGAGAGCTTAAATGTACAACAAGGCAGGGAGTTGAAATATCTCCTTTAAATAAATATATAGAGTATAATTTCCTCTACTAGCAGATATAATCAGATTGGCTACTATTATAGTTACTGGATGGATTCGCCCAATAGGCCAGAGCCTAGGATGTCAGACCACGGGCAACACTATGCTCACTTTGCACATCATTGTGATTATTTATTTATACTCATTTCTGTGCATTTATTTGCAGCAGATAGGATGAAGCCGCAGAGAGCTCCAGCGGTAGTTCAGGCTAGGAGTAAGTAGCAGCTTTCATAAACGAGCCTCACAGATTGCCTTTTCTATATTTGCTTTCCATGCACGAGAAAGTGATTATTTCACAGCTTTTATTCAATACACTGTGTCTCCAGCCTTAAGCTTTTTGTTTTTATAAAATATAACCACTCACATCTTCCACCTAAGCACATTTTCACCCAGGTACTTCATTTAGCAACAGCCATTTTTACAAGCGTATAATTCCTCTTAATGTACATATAATGGCACAATCATAAATTTAGCAAGATGTCTGCATCCATCTAATGTGTAGTTGTATCCTGTGTGAATAAATGATACCGTATCTCATTTTCTCTCACTTAATCTCTGGTTGTCAATAACGCAACACACCACAGATTGAAATATCGCCCCATTCTTTTCTACTTCATCGCTAATGGCTTTGGTTTGAAAACTCACAAAGAAACTTTAGAGGACATTAAAAAACGGCTTAACCCAAACCGGTATGTAATCAATGCCAATGCAGCGTTGCCTATTTAGTTAGGTAGTTTTAGAAAGCAACTATTGATTTGACACCCGCTGAGCTTGCCTGCTCTGCTTTTCCAAATGCTTTCAAGAACGAAAGGGTTTGCAGACGTTTTGCTTTGTATTTTTAAAATGATATGGCTTTTAAACACAAAAAAAAACGTGTTTTTTCATAGCACAAATTGCAAACATAATCAAAAAGACTTATTTACAAGCCACGAAAGTGCAGGCACACAATGCTTTTTTCTTTGTGTTGTCTTGCACATTTCGATATCCTCATCTACTTCCTGGTCTTTGATATTTAAAAGTTAGATGCTCAAACCTTTGCAGCTTTGCAGGTACTCCAGAAAACATGCATGGTGGAAAATGCCATTGACAGTTACAGTGCTGTGAATTCATATATATAGACTAGAAATTTACCATGAGATCAGGTAGTGAGAAATCTCTAGTCTATATGTATGAGTGCACAGCACTGTAAATGTCATTTGTGTTGTGGCTCTTGATAGAGCAAGTCCTTCGTCATCTAATAAGGTATTTGCTTTTAACCCCTGACATATTCCCCCGATTCTTCCTTTATCACACATTAAGCCCCCAACCCTCCCATTATCAAGCATTATTCTCCACCCCTCCCCTTGTCACACATTATGCCCCCCCAACCCTCCCCTTGTCACACATTATGCCCCTACAATCCTCCCCTTGTCAAACATTATGCCCCCCCACCCTCCCTTTGTCACACATTATGCCCCATGACCCTCCCCTTGTCACACATTATGCCCCATGACCCTCCCCTTGTCAAACATGCCCCATGACCCTCTTGTCACACATTATGCCCCCCCCCGACCCTCCTCTTGTCACACATTATGCCCCTATAATCCTCCCCTTGTCAAACATTATGCCCCCCGCCCTCCCCTTGTCACACAATATGCCCCATGACCCTCCCCTTGTCACACATTATGCCCCATGACCCTCCTCTTGTCACACATTATGCCCCTACAATCCTCCCCTTGTCAAACATTATGCCCCCCGCCCTCCCCTTGTCACACAATATGCCCCATGACCCTCCCCTTGTCACACATTATGCCCCATGACCCTCCCCTTGTCACACATTATGCCCCCCGACTCTCCCCTTGTCACACATTATGCCCCTACACAGGGCCGCCATCAGGGGGGTACGGGGGGTACTGTTGTACTGGGCCCGGGCTCACCAGGGGGCCCGGTACAACAGCTCAGCACAGACTTACCTGGGGCCCGCCGCTGGTCTCCGCTATTCTGTCTTCAGCCTGGCTGTCACCGTGACAGCCAGGCACCAGGATCCGATCGCAGGGGTGGAGGATTCATTCCCCCTGCGATCATGTGCTCTGCCTGTGACAGATCACATGATCGCAGGGGGAATGATTCCTCCACCCCTGCGATCGGATCCTGGTGCCTGGCTGTCACGGTGACAGCCAGGCTGAAGACAGAATAGCGGAGACCAGCGGCGGGCCCCAGGTAAGTATGAAAGTATGTGTTGCTCATGGGGGGGGCGCACATGAGGGGGGGGGGGGCCCGGGTGGCACGGGGGGCCCGTACTGGGCCTGATTTTTTCTGAAGGCGGCCCTGCCCCTACAACCCTCCTCTTGTCACACATTATGTCCCCTGACCCTCCCCTTGTCACACATTATGCCCCCCCGACCCTCACCTTGTCACACATTATGCCCCCTGACCCTCCCCTTGTCACACATTATGCCCCCCCCACCCTCCCCTTGTCAAACATGCCCCTTGACCCTCCTCTTGTCACACATTATGCCCCCTGACCCTCCCCTTGTCACACATTATGCCACCCGACCTTCCCCTTGTCACACATTATGCCCCCCGACCCTCCCCTTGTCACACATTATGCCCCTACAACCCTCCTCTTGTCACACATTATGCCCCCCCGACCCTCCCCTTGACCCTCCCCTTGTCACACATTATGCCCCATGACCCTCCCCTTGTCACACATTATGCCCCCCGACTCTCCCCTTGTCACACATTATGCCCCTACACAGGGCCGCCATCAGGGGGGTACGGGGGGTACTGTTGTACCGGGCCCGGGCTCACCAGGGGGCCCGGTACAACAGCTCAGCACAGACTTACCTGGGGCCCGCCGCTGGTCTCCGCTATTCTGTCTTCAGCCTGGCTGTCACCGTGACAGCCAGGCACCAGGATCCGATCGCAGGGGTGGAGGATTCATTCCCCCTGCGATCATGTGCTCTGCCTGTGACAGATCACATGATCGCAGGGGGAATGATTCCTCCACCCCTGCGATCGGATCCTGGTGCCTGGCTGTCACGGTGACAGCCAGGCTGAAGACAGAATAGCGGAGACCAGCGGCGGGCCCCAGGTAAGTATGAAAGTATGTGTTGCTCATGGGGGGGGCGCACATGAGGGGGGGGGGGCCCGGGGGGCCCGTACTGGGCCTGATTTTTTCTGAAGGCGGCCCTGCCCCTACAACCCTCCTCTTGTCACACATTATGTCCCCTGACCCTCCCCTTGTCACACATTATGCCCCCCCGACCCTCACCTTGTCACACATTATGCCCCCTGACCCTCCCCTTGTCACACATTATGCCCCCCCCTACCCTCCCCTTGTCAAACATGCCCCTTGACCCTCCTCTTGTCACACATTATGCCCCATGACCCTCCCCTTGTCACACATTATGCCACCCGACCTTCCCCTTGTCACACATTATGCCCCCCGACCCTCCCCTTGTCACACATTATGCCCCTACAACCCTCCTCTTGTCACACATTATGCCCCCCCGACCCTCCCCTTGACCCTCCCCTTGTCACACATCATGCCCCATGACCCTCCTCTTGTCACACATTATGCCCCTACAATCCTCCCCTTGTCAAACATTATGCCCCCCACCCTCCCCTTATCACACAATATGCCCCATGACCCTCCCCTTGTCACACATTATGCCCCATGACCCTCCCCTTGTCACACATTATGCCCTCCACCCTCCCCTTGTCACACAATATGCCCCATGACCCTCCCCTCGTCACACATTATGCCCCATGACCCTCCCCTTGTCACACATTATGCCCCCCGACCCTCCCCTTGTCACACATTATGCCCCCCCCGACCCTCCCCTTTTTAAACATGCCCCTTGACCCTCTTCTTGTCACACATTATGCCCCCCCGACCCTCACCTTGTCAAACATTATGCCCCCCACCCTCCCCTTATCACACAATATGCCCCATGACCCTCCCCTTGTCACACATTATGCCCCATGACCCTCCCCTTGTCACACATTATGCCCTCCACCCTCCCCTTGTCACACAATATGCCCCATGACCCTCCCCTCGTCACACATTATGCCCCATGACCCTCCCCTTGTCACACATTATGCCCCCCCCGACCCTCCCCTTTTCAAACATGCCCCTTGACCCTCTTCTTGTCACACATTATGCCCCCCCGACCCTCACCTTGTCACACATTATGCCCCCTGACCCTCCCCTTGTCACACATTATGCCCCCCGACCCTCCCCTTGTCAAACATGCCCCTTGACCCTCCTCTTGTCACACATTATGCCCCCTGACCCTCCCCTTGTCACACATTATGCCACCCGACCTTCCCCTTGTCACACATTATGCCCCCCGACCCTCACCTTGTCACACATTATGCCCCCCCCAATCCGCCCCTTGTCAAACATGCCCCTTGACCCTCCTCTTGTCACACATTATGCCCCCTGACCCTCCCCTTGTCACACATTATGCCCCCCGACCTTCCCCTTGTCCCACATTATGCCCCTACAACCCTCCCATTGTCACACATTATGCCCCCTGACCCTGCCCTTGTCACACATTATGCCCCCTGACCCTCCCCTTGTCACACATTATGCCCCCCGACCTTCCCCTTGTCCCACATTATGCCCCTACAACCTTCCCATTGTCACACATTATGCCCCCTGACCCTCCCCTTGTCACACATTATGCCCCCCGATCCTCCTCTTGTCACACATTATACCCTCCCCTAAGCAGGAGATTGTGACACATTATGCCCTTAACCAGCTACATTATTTGTTTTTTTTAAAACCTCTCAGCTTTCCTGCTGACCTCATATCCCTAATTTAAGTGACCAGCACAGGACAAGTCGAAAGAGAAATAGTTTAGCAGGCATTCCATTATGTAAGATAAAAGATGGAGACACACTTAACATGCATATTGATATGGAGACACACACCAGTAGAAGTGAGCAAAGTGAGGTTTTCCATCGGAATATTCACCTCGGGCTGCATTTGGCTGCGGGACTTTCCAGGTTTCTCTGGCGAACTTTCGCCTTACGTTTTCTGAATAGAATTTCCTTTATAATTTTGGCCATGATCGGACATCTCCCTTAATACACCCCAACCACAGCACAGAGCAGAATAAACTGACACTGTTATCGCTCTAGCTCTATTTATAGGCTATAAATTGCGCAAAAATGCAGAACTTACAAATACAGAGCAGAATACCAATTTTCCGAAATGGAGAGGTCAAAGCGGAAATCGAAATTTATTTTCCCAGAACTTTGCACCAAGGCCTGCTTCACCCCCAAAGTATTTTTTGATGAATGCTCTATGCCTAGCATGCATTCTGTTTTGTAAAATAAAGATGGTGCCAATCACTTTAATTCGGCAAAAGAGATGAGAAAACATTATTGAAAAAATTAATTCCTAAGACACTATTAACTAGACAATTAATGATTTGATGTTTTAACAGCAAACACTGCAATGTCTATCAAACTAATATTTAACAGAAGAGTAGAATCTTTGCTAATATAAAGTAAGTGCTATATATTTTTCATACATTATCACTAAGGGCCTGATTCATTAAGGTTCTTAAATGAAGAGGATTCTCATTTCAGTCTCCTGGACAAAACCATGTTACTATGGAAGGGGTGCAAATAAGTGTTCTGTTTTACACATAAGTTAAATACTGAGTTTTTTCATGTAACACACAAATATTTGATAGCTTATTTGTACACTGAAATTTAAAGTTGATATTTGTGTGTTACATGAAAAAACAGTCAGTAGTTAACTTATGTGTAAAACAGAACACTTATTTGCACCCCTTCCATTGTAACATGGTTTTGTCCAGGAGACTGAAATGAGAATCCTCTTCATTTAAGAACCTTAATGAATCAGGCCCTTAAAGTTATTATATATTTCTCAGAAAAATATCACCTGCACAGAATGGAATCTGAGTTTCTGGGCAGACATTAATAATGTAACAGTAATAGCCAATAAAGACATCTGCATTCAAACCTGTCCAATGAATGCCCAAAAATAATCAAAATCCCAAATTAAAGAAATGAATGTATCCTTATAAAAAAAAAATTACTTTATTGCTAAAAGCAGTGATTTCTTTTATTAGAGTGTGTGAAAATTACATGATAATGCACAACTTCTCTTAGCCAAATGGACCAATTAGTACAAGGCAGCATCTACTAATTGCAAGAGGGATTTGATGAATAGACCCCCAGTCTCCGTCCTTTGTTAGATAGGATCATTAGTGTATCTGGGGCACCTTTTTCGTGCTCCTTACGGTCTTGCTCCAGGAGGAATATTTTTATTGTAATTCCCTCCGGAAAGGTGACCTGAAAAAATATATACACAGAAAATCCTACATAAAGAACCTGCAACACATATGAACTGAATGTATGAAATATTTGATGAAAAAAAGATAAAACAATGAGCTGTATAAAGATAGAATGCATCCGTAAAGGACCCTAAACATAAATGGTCTTATTTAGATTAGGTGCAAATTTTGCCTGGGTGCAAGATATGCAGCCAAGCAAACCATGTTGCACTGCAAGGGAGAGAAAACGGCAATGCGTTTTTGCATGCTGGGCAAACCGCAGACTGGTGTTGTTGAATCGAATTTCATAACATAGAAGGCTAATAGTACCAAGCGCAGCAAACCAAAGTAGACATGGAGTAGGTGTTATAATGTAACATCATTGTGTCACATCCAACACTGTTGGGGCCGTGGGTGACATCACACGGCCCACCTCCTTTCATAGTTCATTGTCTGACCTTGCTAAGGGAAATGTATTATACTGGGCTGTTCGGGGGTAGTCAGCATATCAATGTACAACGCTTTGCAAAGTACATTGCCCATGCCCACATACTTACAGCACCCCCCTTAACAGCACCGATAACAGCGCCGCACTCGCCGGTGACATCATCAACTCTCGCCGGCGTCTTCATTCGTCGCGATGCCTCGCAGTCGTTGGTCACATCAGTCGGGAAGGAGCCTGGTCGGGAAGGAGCCGTTCGCTGTGAAGACGTCGGGGTAGGTCTTGTCGGAATAATGATCATCATTATTCCGTACCCCACCCGTGTTGTTTTGGTACTTAATCAATAGTATAGAAAGCTGCTAGTATGAGTCGCAGCCAATAGGCAATGAAAAGATGCAGGCTCTGTGATGGTACAATGCTGGCATTGCTATCTGTGCACCAAAGCTCTATCTTGGATCCCAAATCTTCTGTTCCCTCTGCCAGCAGATTGCTGCATTACGCTGTCCACCCCTTGATATCCTGCTGGTTCCCTGTATTCAAAGAACTTTCCCCTGCTTCCTGGATCATCTGATGCCTGCATCTCCTGGCCTCTGCTCTGCTCCTTAAAGCAAATCTTCCTTGGTTCCTTATATCCTTGCACTCCTTTCTCTGAGCATTTGATAGCCTGGCCCTGGGCTCTCATAACCCTACACTGCCCTTCCCTTAATAAGTGCAACCCTTGAGCTTTGATTTGCCCCATAGTTCTACTCTCTTGGTCCCTTGAATTGTCTGCTCACTAATACCTGCTTCCCCTGGATCCCCTACAATATGTGTTTCCTGACCTTGCTTCACACAGCTCAATTCGCAGAGTATATCCAACTCACTGGGTTGACTGCGTCCACTTTCCTGCCCCAGGATCTCCTGTTCCCTGACAATCTACAGCAGGTAGTGTCAGCCCTGTGCCATGGTCAGGTAAGTTTACTGATATCATTGCATGAAGAACATGTGCCTAGGGGCAGCACCTATGGCTGTTGAAATTGAAAGAAAACATGTAATAGGCAGCAAGCACTTTTTTTGCCTTTGCATTATTTATCATGAATTCCCCTAATTGTCCCTAAAACTAATTTAAGTCAAATTTGAACTTTGTTAATACACTGCAGTCAACACACACTCCCAGCACACGTAAACTGACTCTCTATTAAAAGGCAGCTGGTCCTCCTCCACTTGTGTCTTTATCTCAGTGATGGGCCACTTTGCCTACCTTTAGGGCCTTCAAAAGGACCGCACAGAGGAAGGAGGTAGAGCACAGTGCTCTCCTTTCTCGTACTTTGCGTATGCTGTGTGACCACTCAGCATTGTGCAGAGGAGGTCATGTGACACGGAAGTCAGCTTCCATGATCTGCCTTATTCTCTGCTCTGTAATAAATTGATCAGGACCAGCTGCCTGGGGGGTTGCACGTGAAGATTCATGGGCCGCTGGAAGCCGGCGGACCGCACTGCTTTAGCTGCCACCCTAAGGGGTATATTTACTAAACTGCGGGTTTGAAAAAGTGGAGATGTTGCCTATAGCAACCAATCAGATTCTAGTTATCATTTTGTATAATGTACTAATTAAACGATAGCCAAAATCTGATTGGTTGCTATAGGCAACATTTTCACATTTCCAAACCCGCAGTTTAGTAAATCTAGCCCTAGCAAGTATATTTACTAAACTGCGGGTTTGAATAAGAGCAGATGTTGCCTATAGCAACCAATCAGATTCTAGCTGTCATTTTTTTAGTGCATTCGACAAATTGACAGTTTGAATCTGATTGGTTGCTATAGGCAACCACTTTTTCAAACCCACAGTTTAGTAAATCTAACCCTAAGGGGCATATTCAATTCCGGGTTCGCGGCCGCACAGGTCCCGGTACCGCAACATCGTGGATTTCTATGCGCACCCCATAGGGATGCGCACAGAAATCCGCAATATTGCACTACCGTAATGCCGCTTTATATGCGCAGCCGTGCAGAATCGTGGCTGCAAATAGAAATTGAATATGCCCCCAAGTGTTTAATCATATCAAATAAGAAAACTCTTATATGACATATACCGAAAACATATGTGTTTGGAATAGGCATATTTAAATTTGTCACATTGTTGATTATTAAAAGACAAAACCATTAATTATTTAACAAACTCATCGGGGATGTTGCGTGATTTATTTAATTCTACGAGCACAAAGTGCTGAAACATCACGCAGAAGGTTTGAAATTAAATTTTGAACCGTATTAAAAAAAAAACAACTTAAATGTTATTAAAGAAAAAAAAAAATACCGCTGGGACATTTACAGGATCCCTCATCAAATTGGGATATAATACAGAAAAGCAAAATGTTAAGTCTTGTCTCGGAAGCCAATCAGTTGAACAATCCAAACATTCTGGGTTTTATCTCTAACATAACGGAGATGGGCTGACAGTGCTTTTGATTTCCTTTATTAAAAATCTGTTCTTCCTTTCAGCGCTGTATTTTTCTGCTCGGTGAAAGGAGACCAAAAGACACATGGAACATTTTTTTTTGATTTCTCCAGCCGTCTTGACAAAAAAAACCTCAGAAGGGATATAAACCTCTCATAACAAGTTTCTCAGTATCGAAAGTTTCTGAAAGATTGTCTCTTCATTTCCCAAGAGAATCTCTTGACCCCAGAACATAATCCTCCATCTTGTTCTTTTTCTTCCACCCTCAACTGAAAGAGCGTGTCTTAGGTTGACAGCTGACATCACGACTACCGTGCAAAATAATGACAAATCGGGGCAGTTAGGGGAATAATTTTATAGATGGGTTTAAAAGAAAGAAAAGAAGAGCTTTGTGTTTGATAATAGAGTCCTGGAGAACAATTTGTTGTTTTTGTTCGGTAAACTGTAGAAGAGACCGGAGTCCAAACCTTTATGATCTTTGATAGTTGCATAATTGCTTTAAAATATTCAAGTGTTGCTTATATGTGTATAAATTCCTGTAAATAATTTATGTTTTCACAAAAAGTTCTGGGGCTAGCTTTACTAAACTGCGAGTTTGAAAAAGTGGAGATGTTGCCTATAGCAACCAATCAGATTCTAGTTATCATTTGTTTAGTGCATTCTACAAAATGACAGCTAGAATCTGATTGGTTGCCATAGGCAACATCTCCACTTTTTCAAACCCGCAGTTTAGTAAATATACTCCTTGATGTCATTACTTCAGCGTTGAATAAAAAAATTAACACACTGCTACTGTAATCTGTACTTATTAAAGAGATTACAAGTACCAACACAACAGACTCCCAGGGCTACAAGGTCAAAAATTGTTAAGGTCAGTCCCCAAACAATTATAAGCAAAAATGACTACATTATGTATATTATGGTGGTGCTGATGAAAATCAAAACATCAGGAGGAAATAAGTTTAAACAATTGTACACAAAAGACCGTTTCTGAAAATAATAAACATTTATTGAAATCAATATTTGGTGCTTTATCACAAAATTTAACAGTCAAACAAGTCAACGTCTATATTAAAAACGCTCAACTCCCTCAAACCTAGCTAGCCTGAAAATAAAACAAAACTGTCAATGTCAAGTTAGTGACAAAAAAATGCACAAAAAACAAAAAAAAATGGAATATAAAATGCTTGGTTAAAGGCTCAAATGCATTGAAATACATAATGAAAACACATAATTAACCAGCTTCACTAATGCTTTGTCATGATCAAGCATACTTGCCTACCTTTGGCAAGTTCTATCCGAGATAGGGGCGTGTCTAGAGGGTGGGAGGGGCGGGGCACGGGGAATTGCGTCATTTTGGCCCCACCCCCACGTCAAATATGCAGTTTTTTCGCGGGGCGCAGGGCCAAAATGCCGCAATTCACTGCGAATCACGTCATTTTAGCCCCGCAATGGCAGGACGCGGGAGATTTGCCAGCTCTCCCGGGAGTCCGTGAGACCGACCCAAATTTCGGGAGTCTCCCGGACATTCCGGGAGAGTTGTCAAGTATGTAATCAAGTAGTGTCACTAGTACATATACACTGTAACAAAATGTTAGTGTCAATACACATCTACATATCAAATTTCTCACTTGATCATTAATTAAATAACATGTATTAAACTACGAGTGCCTGGTATAATGTATGACATCAGTTATTACAATGTTACATGTTTATATATGATAAATCATAAAAACGTGAAGTGCCTAAATGGATATGGTATACTGAAATCGTGAACATTATAATAACACACACACTTAAATGTTGCAGTGAAAATATGTGTTTTGCATTCAATCAGGGTGCTCCATCAGAGAGGATTAAAATATTGATTTCAATAAACGTTTATTTAACAACTAGGGGTAAATTTATCAAGTTGCGGGTTTGCAAAAGTGGAGATGTTGCCTATAGCAACTAATCAGATTCTAGTTATCATTTATTTAGTACATTCTACAAAATGACAGCTAGAATCTGATTGGTTGCTATAGGCAACATCTCCACTTTTTCAAACCACAGCTTGATAAATTTACCCCCTGGTCTTTTAAGTGCAATTGTTCAGGCTTATTTACTTGTTGTTGTTTTTTTCTCTAATAGATTATAAGTCACCTGTATTAAAGCATTTTTCCAGCCGCTTCGTGTCTTTATAAGTCCTCTGGGACGTCCAGTATGTTAACCATATACAGTAGGGGATACATTGTCCCATATCTAATTACTTATATTAAACAGATTATACATCTTTTCTTTACCTAGATACTTAGTTCCCCACAGACACAGAATTTATCCAGCATGGCTGAAAATGTCTCTCTCCATTATTTATCCTTTAAATCATTTATTTATTGTTTGCTTAATTCTACCATTTAGTATGTGCGGTTTAAGTGACTTATAGGTTTTTCACGCTGTCTTTACATAGCGCCAGATTGTTTAATTAGCAAACAATATCCAAAGCACAGTTTAATGGTGGCTCATGGTAAATACACTTATTCTGCTTGCATAGTTTATTACATAGGCCCTAGCTACTTGTGTGACATCATGACATGTAAGTCTAGGCAAGATACCTAAGGATATATAGCACAGGGCAAAAGGTGTTTTGACCTATACATTGAAGGGCCACCACCACCGATAATATTTGTTGGGTTTCACTTAAGATAACCTTCCCCTTGCAAATCATGGAGAGACCTATTTAACGCGTATTGCGCTGGTACATGTACCGCTGCAATACTTATGAAAAAAATAAGCTATAAAAATGCTTTTTTTTATCTATATATTTAATATTTACGTTTTTCCATTTTTCTAAGCTATGTCTAATTTTTTGACCCTTACAGGGCCTAATTTTCGGTCCAAAATCCACACATTACAATGTTTTAAAAAAGCAAAATCGGGACACAAGCTCTTCCCATGATACCACCAGATCCGCCCAAACACTGCCCAGTTCTGCCCAACTCACACCCATATTATGGTGAGGTCATGTCACTTTCTGGATCCACAAACTGAGCCAGTCCCACCCAAATAGGGTATGTTGGGAGGCATGAAAACTGAAATGCATATGGGTACCTTAACTTTATATTTTCTTATTTTTCTATTTGCATTTCTCTAATGTAACCATTAAAAATTTAATGTATAAACATGTTCTTGGGGTAGAGTTTTATATTATTTCTATGATGGTGCTAATTAGCTTGCAGAGTACACCATACAGGAGTGGTGCCATTAATTGCCTTCTCTTCTCCATAATCCCTGAGAGAGAACAGATAGCACAATGGCAGATACAATATTCTGAGTTTGCTCATATGCTGCACAGAGAGATAACATATACACAGTCCCTTGTGCTCGTCACAGACAGTGCTGGAAGTTACAGTCCCTTTAACAACCAAACGCATGAAGTTTGTAAGATCAGCAGCAACAACCCCCTTCCATTTACATATTTTTACCATCTATAATAAAAGAAACAGATAATATAAATGTGAATTTCAGTGATATAACCAGAGGCACGGCGTCATTGGTACCGATTTTGGGTCCTGTACCACCTGGTCCTCCCCCCTCCCCATTACACTTCCTTGTTTGTATGCCAGCTCTGTTTTTATTTTATTTTATTAGTTTTACTATTTTTATGTCATATTTTTATTTCATTTTTTAACCAAGGCAGGCTTTGTTGTCACAAAAAGAATATAATAGGTTGCACCTGTAGCTAGTATTAATAGATCTAATAAAAATTGGTTCTAATGGTAAATGACAATTCCGCCACTATTAGATCCATTTTTCCTGGATCTGCTAGTGCTGCCTGGCCAGGGAGCGTTGAATAATTTCTACTTTGCTTACAATTGGTCTTTCTTCCTCTTAGGTTCCTAGGGTGTGACCGACATCTGGAGGAATCTAATTATGGGGGTGAGCACTGTAGAGCGCAGCTAGCATCATGTAAGATAAAGCCAATGCTTATGTATGATACAACATTTATCCAATTTGTGTTTTTTTTTAGATATATATATAGACAAAATACTTCATGAGTAGCGATGCTCGAAGATTTTGAAACTCCATTGAATTTCCCAAGTGCGATGGCTATGAATATGTTTGCTATACAGTTGCCAATTCATCATCATCACCATTTATTTATTTAGCGCCACTAATTCCCCAGTGCTGTACAGAGAACTCATTCACATCAGTCCCTGCCCCATTGGAGCTTACGGTCTAAATTTCCTAACACACACAGACAGACACACGGACTAGGGTCAATTTGATAGCAGCCAATTAATCTACTAGTATGTTTTTGGAGTGTGGGGAGGAAACCGGAGCACCCGGAGGAAACCCACGCAAACACGGGGAGAACATACAAACTCCACACTGAGGCCATGGTCAGGAATTGAACTCATGATCCCAGCACTGTGAGGCAGAAGTGCTAACCACTGAGCCACCGTGCTGCAAACTGCCCACAATTCGAACTTGCAGTTCAAACTTTCCGGCTCATGCCCACAGTCTGCATTCTAGCATCGCTGTTCCGCGTTTGAGATTTTACTTTCAAGTTAAAATTAGTGCTTTTAAATATTTTTAGTTTTACAAACTAGTGAAATAAGATTTTAAAGTAATAAAAAAGTATTTTAACATTATTTTTTTTAAATCGAACTGCAAACACAACTATGGTCGAAGTTTGAAATTCGCTGTTCACGTTTGACGTTCATTAAGAAAAGTAAAAATGTTTCAATTTAAGCTCAAACATGTTTGAGGCAGCTCACAATGTGCAAAAACGTATTTCAACATAGTCAACCGGACTTGAACATGGTCGATCCCATTGAACTTTCTCCAATTTTGGTTGACTTTTTAAATCTATAATACATTTCAGAAATATCGGCTAGAAACGATATTTGGATGGCTCAATTCCCTTTAGAGTCGGATTAAGATCCAACAGGGTCATAGGCAAGATACCGATTTGGATCTCTCATTATCCATTCCATCAATACCATTATTTACTTACCTAATACATGGTGATATGAGGGAGATGGCAATAACAGAATACGTTTTGTGACAGTACTTGTACCTCTGTGATTCTCGTTAAATAGGCTTTGATTGGGGAAACTATTCTGGCGAGACCCGACAGATCTTACCGGTAGGGTTTACCGCCAACGATAACACTACAGTAATGAATGTGATCCACAACATACTTATCTTAAGAAAGAAATATTAAAAAAAACAACTATGTATTCTAAAAAGTAGTGTGTAGGTTCAAATTCAGGAGTCTTCTGGACCCCACTTAGATTTAGGTTATTATTCAATTAAACAAACAGTCCACCATGCTTGCCTAATGGATAAACCGGCCCTGCACACCTCTACTCATGAAATAAGCTTAAGGGCTAGATTTACTAAACTGGGGGTTTCAAAAAAGTGGAGATGTTGCCTATAGCAACCAATCAGATTCTAGCTGTCATTTTGTAGAACGTACTAAATAAATGAAAGCTAGAATCTGCTATAGGCAACATCCCCACTTTTTTAAACCCGCAGTTTAGTAAATATACCCCTAAGTGTAGTGCCAGCTGCAAAGCGTCCCTGGAAATAGTTTTCAGATGTTTAAATAAAGTTGAATTAATTCAATAGTCTTTAACCCATCTTCTGCCAAGCAGTCACCATAAATGGCACTGAATGGGTCTAGGGCACTTCTGCTATTTACACAGATGATGAAGAGGTGGGACAATAAGCACCCAGCACTTATAACACACCAGTGCTAATCCCTGGCAGGGATGAAATACCAAATGACTCATGGGTTTAGATTTCATCTCCATTCATTCACATTTCTTTGTCAGAAATCTCCCCTGCGTTGGAGATGTGACTGTCTTCATCTTAAGTAAGATAGAATAGTCTGGCTCTACTGCAGTACTCCATAATAAAGAACATATACTTTCCCACTTTCTCTACTGACATCATATTTGTCACCTCAGTGCTATTTGTTAAAAGCGGTGGAATTATATTTTGCACATCGCATCCATCAGTAATGAGACGCTGTTTCCAAAATGCATATCAGAAAAGCAGCAGCGATATCCTCAGTATACGATCTAAAATAAAGCGTACGGTCCTCTTATTGCTGCCGTTTGAGTGGACCTGTCCTGCAGATGTGAAAAGTAAAGTGTCAAAGTTCATATCCAACGCGACCTAAAGGGAAACAATATAGTGCTCTCTAGTGTGGTTCTAGTCTGGTTCATCTTGGAAGGCAAAGTGAACGCAAATTGTGTAATTTTTTTAAAATCGGACAGAAATTGCATGCACGTCTGCCCCTAGTCACGTACAAGCAGATCCCAAGAAACCTTTCCATTTAAATACAGGTATAGCACGGTGGCTTAGTGGTTAGCACTTCTGCCTCACACCACTGGGGTCATGAGTTTGATTTCCGACCATCTGTGTGGAATTTGTATGTTCTCCTCGTGTTTGCGTGGGTTTCCTCCGGGTGCTCCGGTTTCCTCCCACAGTCCAAAAAAAACCATACTGGTAGGTTAATTGGCTGTTAACAAATTGACCCTAGTCTGTCTGTCTGTGTGTGTTACGGAATTTAGACTGTAAGCCCCAATGGGGCAGGGACTGATGTGAATGAGTTCTCTGTACAGCGCTGCGGAATTAGTGGCGCTATATAAGTAAATGATGATGATGATGATAGCTCTGGCTGTACGGTCCATGTAAATTCAGACAGACAGAACACACTGCAGAACACGCATAATGCATATGTGTAATACAAAGTCCCATCAGAGCGCATGAAAAAAAATCATTAAATACATTAACACCTGTTGATAATATAATCATTAATAAAAGTACATTTAAAAAAATATTTTTTATATATATATATTTTTTTTACATGAAATTCATATGTAAGGATGTTCTTAATGCCCTGTACATAAAATTAATTGTTACAGTTTGTCTTGCAAACACATGTCCTGGCATACATATGCATCTGTCATCACTATCAATCAGCACTTACACCTGCCCTGTAGCTGGTAAAGGTGATACAGCTAAAAATCCTGTATCTAAGAGATGCCCAGAGATTGAATCGGACGAATATGCACGCTCTCGACCTTGGAACGCCCTTACTGTACATTGCCCACATGATCCCACCCGCACCTTCCCTTTGTCAAAGATCCTTGAAAAAGACCTGTAAAGTAAAGTAGAGATGTTCACCGACCCCCGTGAACTGGTTTTGGTTTTGAATCTGGATTAGCTTCGTGTTTTGGTTTTGGTTTGTGCAAAACCACCCTCGTGTGTTTTGGTTTTGGTTTTGGATTTTTTAGAAGAATCGCAAAAATATGCTAAAATGACATAATTTTGCTCTTTTTTTGTTCCTACATTATTATTAACCTCAATAACACTAAAGTCATTTGCAGTCAATTTTGACCACCTCACATGTCACAATATTATTTTCATACACTTTCAAACAAAGACTGCAGCGACCTGGCTGGATGGTAAGCGACAGAGCAATGACGCAAACACACGGCAGTTCCTAGTACATCTAGGACACATTCTAGGACACATTAGCACACAGCAGTGGCAGAAAAGACAAATGGGGGTACGCCCGAACCACCCACCCCCCGCTATTTTGGGTCTTAAAAAGGAATTCAAAACTCGCGAGATCCGACAATGACGTTTTGCCTCATTTTCAATTCCGAGGACGTGCGACAGTACCGAGCCGGCTCGGTTCGTACTCGGATCCCCTAAGTTCGGGTATGTTGAGTTCTCGAGGAAGCGAGCCTGAGCATCTCTAGTTGAAAGGGCTGCAAAATTTGGAACTAACTGGACCCCACATTCACCATCTGTACCAGAGTTGTGGAGACTGTGCAGATACCCCGGGGATTTATAACAACACACTCATATCTATCTCCATTTGGTAGGGATCCTCATACTACCATGTTCCAGTTTTTTCTATTTTAAATATTTTTTATATATCTTTTAATATGTTTGATATGTATGCATTTATGTGCAATAAAAGTGTATTTTAGTTATAAACGGTATCACGCTCGATCCGTTTTATTTCTTCCACATCTATACTGAGGGGTTATATCTGGAAGGATTTCTCAGCACTACCATAGAGGGAAGATAAAAGATCCAAAGAAATCTGCTACCATGCTGTTTTCAGTCTTCCTCTTGTAAGTGTTTTCACTTAAGGATTTGAGTGGTGATGGATCAGGCATCAAATCACATTGAAATTATTTGAGCACTGAAGGCGACTATATATTGATTGTCTAGTAAGTAGAAGCACAAAGGAGAGACATTGTGGTGGAACAAATCACACGGATTCAATCCCGTTTAGAAATTTCTGCCTTAAACTTTAAAAACTTTTTCAAGTTCATATATAATTGGTTTAAACAATGTCACGCTATATTATATTCTTATTTTTTCACGTTATACATCTCTTCGAAATAACACGGAGGGAAGGATCACCAAATTGTGATATATGGATCTACCCGTCATTTGAATATAAGTATTTTTTCACTATTTATGTTTGAATATTGTTTATTGTTTCAATTTGTTTTGTGTAAGGTGGTAATATTCATCTACTTGTGGCTTAAACACTTATCAGTCTATATAGAGTTATGAGAATACACTCAGTGGCGCTGATTACTCTTATATTGAGATATAGATACGTTTTTTCAGGAGCATTTAAACTTGTGTGGCCACTGCAAGCATTATGTTAACGTAGGTTTAACGTTCAAGTCATAGAATGTTATGTTAATGGTTTTTTTTATGCAAATTCTCTAAATTAAGCATAAGACATAAAAATTCTAAAGTGTTCTAGAAAAATAAAAAAATATCACATTTAACTATGTCGACCTTTGCTACTATAGAAATTAAAAAGTGATTATCTTAGATTTGATTTATAATCATGCACTAATGAGGCAGACAACATTAATAATGAATATCAAAGTCTTCCTAAGTGATCGGAATTATAATGCTGTAATTCAAATTAGCGTGATTGGGTTTTTGTTACCGCTTGATGCCATGGTTCTGTTGTGCCTAACTTTTTAACCATTATCCAATATCACAACTATGGTGGGACCACAATTGGATATATTTCCACACTCTCTTGTAGAGATCCTTTTCTGGGATTTCTGGGTGAACACATCCGCTACTGTGAAAATTAAAGATATTAGAAGTCACAGACAAACTTCCCAACATTTCTGTACCTGGCATCGGGGCAGGGGGTGTGGGACGTGGCCTCTCCCCCAGAGTGCTGTCTAGCGCTATAAAGCACTAGACAAGATCAGGACAGTTTGGAGGTATGCAAAGAGGAGTGCCAAAGTCATACAAAGGCATGAGGCCTCAGGCTGAGGTGATGTGTCATCCATTATAATATATTTTTATAAATATTTTTGTTATATTTTTTCATATTTGTGAAAAACGTGAAGTTGTCCTACAGCTGTGTTGTTTGAGGGAGGTCTGTATCTCGTGTTTTGCATGAAATCTCGATCACGGTGGGTGGGTGGCAGAGAGATGCTCTAAATTGTTTCAAGGTGGTTGGCAAATTGTTTTTTCTATAGATTTCACAACATTCATCGGGGCATATTCAATTGTTGCGTGTTTCCGCGGCGTTAAAATTACTACCGTTATTACGGTAGTAGTTAGCTGGATTTCAGCTCGGGGCTCAGGGAGCTGAGAGCTGAAATCCAGTGAGGAAACTACCGTAATAAAGTTTTTTCCGCGCACTATTACCGTACTAGCGGAGCGCGAGATTCTCGCCGTTTCTGCCGACAATTGAATATGCTCTTCAGCGTTAAATAGACTAAAAGTGCCTGTCTGTAGGTGATAGGTATACCTTAAGAATGATATTTTAAGATCAGAGAATGATTTAACCCCAGTGCCATTGAACCAAAAAAATATCTTCCGCTATATGTTCCTGTAGATCGGTTGATGGCAATGATGGCATGGTACTTGGAATTAATGCATTCTCTTGACATCTGTCAATAGAAACTTAAAGCGGCAATGTTGGGTTAAGTGTTTAAACACTTAACTTTCGGGGTCCCCACATTGCCGCTTTAAATTTTTCTTGACAGACGTTGCGATGACGTCAGCCTGCAGTGCCGAACACTTGTTCAATCGGAATCAATTGCCGTCAGCATGGTGCTTTCATCGGAAATCTCCAGCGTCAGGTTGAAGGTAAGTCTGTTTATTTTCAAGTCGGTTTTTAATAATTTCGTTTGTTTTTGTAGGGGTTCTCCATGTGGGAATAGTGGTAATCGTAAAAACGATTACCACCAGTTTCATATATAAAAGCCATTTGCTTATGACTTTGTGGTTTAACTTGGCTTTCTAATTTAGATATAATTTACAGCACACACCATTTTACCCGCCTGTTCGTTGTTTGTGGTGTGTTCAATTTACAGTCAGAAAAGAGAACATTTTTCAGTAGGTCCCCATGCTGAGATATTTTTTTTTTAACTGAGCTAAAGAAATTCTTTAGGATTCCTTGAAGTGAACTGCAATGGAAGCACATTAGCGATTTCTCATCCTGTCACATTACCATTCCTGACCACCAAAACACACCTTACCAAGTGAATAATAATTTTAGTAACAAGCCTTTTGCAAATTCATGTCACAAATGTACAGGAAATCAATTTGGTCAGTGGGCTGGAAATACATTACTAAACCTTCATAACCAGCAGGGAAAATTTGCCAGAAATATATTTAAATTCATTGAATTCATTTTCACGCTCGGTTTATAAAAGTTGCAATTTTCCAACTTTCATCGTGCTTTAATATATTTTTCCTCCTGCGTTGTCCAGGCCTGAGTGGATTCATCTTACTAATTAGCTTATATTTTTATGAGCCGGTATACAGTTTATAAGTGATTCATTCATTGTTTGTTCATATTTTTGGCTGCTAATGAGTTATTGGCTGAATCTGAAAGGTCAGTCACACTACATCACATATACGGTCTTACGCAGTCATCTATTTCAGTACATGCCTATGCAAGGGCCATATCATTTTAACATCAATATTTCTTTCATCTTTATCAAAATTCATGATTGACTGTTAACATAAAAGGGATATTTTTATGAATTTAGTGTTATGTAAATGTAATGAACAAGTAAAACATATTTGTTATATTTTTAGTTCAAAGGTCAAACAGTTTTACATGATAAATTGGCCTCTAGGTGGCACTGCTCTAATGTTAAATTAATGTTCTTTTTTTTATTTGCTAATGTTCCTTTTTCTTTGACAAGAAAGTAAGAAGAAAAGTAACACAATTTATGACACTAAACTTTGCTTGTTCTTCAGGTAAGTCTAATCCATACTTGCCTACTCTCCCAGAATGTCCAGGATACTCCCAAATTTCAAGTAGTTCTCCAAGACTCCCGGGAGAGCAGACCTTTCTCACAGATCCCGTATGGGAGTTTCAAAGAAGCGGTTTGCTGTGGGGGTGGGGTCAACAAGCCGCAAAAATCACCACGTCTCCCTGAACTTGGTACTTGACCTCCCTTCCAGTATCTCCTGTAGGGGAGAATTTTAAACTGGTCAAATATGGTCTATTTCTTAGGTGCTTGTGGTTGGTCAAGGGCCAAGTGTAGGTGAGCACAATGCATGGTTGATCTGTTCGTAAATGCATAACTTTGAAACAAAATGAATGACACAGTATCATCATCATTGTCAGGATAAAGCATAAATCTGATATGCTGAAATAGAATATTGGATGTCAGGACCCAAATAAATGTTTGCATGAATACCTAAATTCACCTGATGTTCAATTCAGATAAAGGTGTGACTAAATGAGCCCAGGAACAGGTAATTGAGTTAGGTAAACCCTTTGTGCAGAGACCAGCTTTAGATATGCAGATCAGACATCCATTGTATTTGATCATGTATTTCCCTAGCTAATTTACTTCCCTTCAATAGGTAGTATAAACACAAACTAACCCCTAGGTGTAAATTAGAGAGCTTGCAGTTATTTACAAGGGATAATTCATAACTGCAGGGTAAATAGGTTGTATCAAATGAATCCATTGATAAGCTAGTGTAACAGTAAAAGACGCAGAGTCTGATGTAATGGTGTTTGGAGGTTTTTACATCCCAGTGTGAGGAGATAAGCCTGCCACTTTTAGCAGCTTCCAGGACATAGCACTGTTTGCTTGTGACACTTGAATAGACTTGTAGGTACCGCTCAGCATGTAGCCTGGCTCAATGAGGCCAGGGGATAACATAGCCTATATGTAATACTGTATAGACAGAAAGAATTCAGTTTTAAAATATGCCACTTAAAATCAATAAAAGCAGAGATCAACCACCTATTCCTCAATAGCATGAGGAAGGGCAGCTCATATGGTAAATTAAGAATTCTGACCCACAGAGAAATGGAGAAAAGGAGTGGAAGCTCTGCGAATGCCCTGTACTTAGGCATGTTTGATATGACAAGATGAACCAAGTCATAAGGGATTTGTTAATGATAAGATTGGATCGATGTAACGCTGTCCAGGACAAATATATCACATTGTAGAATTGGTTAATAAATCAGGCAACAGGTAAATTTGGTTTGAAAAGGTGTCCCAGGACACAACCCCGATTAGCATTAACCCTGCCCCTGTGAATGCCGCACCCATTTGAGGTTGCTTAAAAATCTGTGTTCTGAGGGAACAAATTGTCAGACTTTTGGGGATCAATCTATTTGAAGGACTGTCCATTATTTCTGCCTGCCCCAGGCATACAGATTATTATATGTAAGTAATGCTCTGTACGTTATCTCTTTTATTTTAAACTGTTTTGCTTGTTATGTCAAATTTATTATTTGTTTATTCATTATTTTTCTTTATATCTGTATGCCCTGTACCTTTTGTATATTAAATC
This sequence comes from Mixophyes fleayi, assembly GCF_038048845.1. Lineage (NCBI taxonomy): Eukaryota > Metazoa > Chordata > Amphibia > Anura > Limnodynastidae > Mixophyes > Mixophyes fleayi. Next base: position 320,270,336 of record NC_134405.1, on the reverse strand, counting down.
TAAAATTTAATAAGTTGCGTCCTTGATACTCTAAAGAATCCATAGCCTGTGTAGAAGAGAGATTGCTTATCCAGGTTACCCTGTGTGTGACTGGTTGATACATTTGATTAACAAGCTGTGTGTGCTTGTATGTACATTTGTGTAACAGTCTGGAGGTGTGAAGAGTTAACCCTGTGGGTGCTGGTGTGAGTCTTGCTAGTTTGTGGAACTAGGAGCCTGTGTGCCAGCGTGGGACAGTATATTGGGGTCCTATTGCCCATAACCAATAGGTGGTGGCTGTACCTGAAGTGTCTGGGGGGTGTGAGAGCGCTGTGTTTGGGGGCGATTCCGTAGGTCTAAGAACCTGTGTGATAGGTGAGAGAGACTGCGGCCTGAAATCGTGTGTGACCTCATACAGCAAACACCCCAACGTCACGGCAGCTGGGAGCGCGTTCGTGACAATCATCATTTATTTATATAGTGCCAGCATATTCCATAGCGCTTTACAATTGGGGACAAACATAGTAATAGACAAAAGTGGATAACACAGACAGACAGAGAGGTAAGAGGGCCCTGCTCGCAAGCTTACAATCTATGGGTCAATGGGAGTCGGTCACATGAGGTTACGTCTTCATACTGCATTTTGGTCCATCCAGATTACAAAGGTAAAAAGTGATTAGTATGCTATATGATCCAGTCACACAGCAATTTTGGTCAGGGAGTCAGAGGGTTGTTGTCTTGTATGAATTGTGTAATGGGTGGTAATAGGGTACCCTAGAGAGGTTAAGGAGGTGGTTGAGGAATATTATAAGCTTGTCTAAAGAGGTGGGTTTCAGAGAATGCTTGAAGGTTTGTAGACCAGAAGAAAGTCTTATTATTATTATTATTATTATTATTATTAATTTTTATTTATAAGGCGTCACTCAGTGTCCGTAGCGCCGTACAGGGACAAACAAGTACAATACAAGGTGGGACGGCACGGTACAGTAAACAATAAGCACAGTAACTCAGTAAGCTCAAAGCACAGCTAGAGAGAGGGGGGAGGGAAGACCAGCAGGTGCCGGAGCCCAGGAGGAAGGGCGCGGATAACGGGGAGACCCCCAGAGGGGTGGGGGGAAAGGTAGCTGGAGAGCAGAGTTAAAGGTGCAGGAAACAGGAGGAGAGATGGCCCTGCTCAAGGGAGCGTACAATCTAAGGAGAGGGGTAGACAGACAGAGAGACACAGGGGTGAGAGGGAGAGAAGGGGGAATGGAGGCAGATTCAGGGGAGGGGGAAGAGGGGAGGGAGGCAGAAAAAGGTAGGAAGTTAAGTGGGAGACTGGAAGGCTTTGAGAAAGAGGTGGGTTTTTAGAGCCCGTTTGAAACTGGACAGAGTAGGGGATGTTCTGATGGAGGGAGGGAGCTTGTTCCAGTGGAAGGGAAAGCTTGTTCCAGTGTGCGAGGGAAAGAATTCCACAAAGTGGGTGCAGCTTGAAAAAAGTCCTGTAACCATGAATGGGAGGAAGTGATGAGAGCGGAAGAGAGACGCAGATCTTGTGCAGAACGGAGGTGTCAAGTTGGGAGATATTTTGAGACAAGTGAGGAGATGTATGTTGGTGCAGTTTTGTTGATGACCTTGTAGGTTAGTAGTGCATGTTCAGAATGATCCCATGATCCCATATCTTTCTTATTATTTTGGCATGGTATTTAATGGCTTACTTCATTCAATTCCCCGTACTTGGCCCCTTTTCCTATATTTCTAAATAGTTCATTAGCTATCCAAATCTGAGACTATCTCCTTCTTTAGGCCTTTATCGGTCGGCATACAACAAGATATAAATCAAAGCTTTGTATGTTTCAAGAGCAGCAAGGTTAACAAGTTATCCTTCCTTGAACAAAACCATATACAATATAAAGAAACCTGCAATCATATATGTGAACACAACAATAACTAATTGTGAATACTTATATATGTATAGTAGTTAATATGTTGAACCAAAAAAGACAAATGGTATGTGAGAATAACTGATAATTAGAGACAGAAAGAACAATCAATCAAAGCAGAAATACTCCTGTATCTTCACCCTGAATATTAATCAACTGTATAATGAACCAGTTCTAGATAATATTAATAAAAGTAGTAATAGCTGCAGGGGAGGGCTGGCAAATTTTAGCCCGTGGGTCAAAACTCTACTCAGTAGCCTATTAAGAACATATTCAAGGAAAAAAAATGCAGGTGGCCCAGTGACCCAACCCAAAGTAGCCCACTATGTGTTATGACAGCCTTTGTTTTGTGTCTGGCAGCAGTACCTATAATCCATCAGAGGTGCTGCTGCTGTCCTGCTCCTGAACTCTGCAACATGCCAGAAGGAGTGAATCTCCTTGTCTGATGCTAATTAGAACTGCACCTGTTGCACTGCTTTAAGGACCTGCCTCTAGCTGTGCTCTGAGCAGTTCATCCATTTGTTCCTGGCTGCTGCTAACCTGCTCCTTAGCTATTTGGTATATACCTGCTGGACTGAACTTCTGTGTATGACGACTGCCTGCACCTTGGACCTTGCCTGCTTGCCTGAGACCCCAAATCATTTGCCTGTACCTTGGACCACGCTGTTTTGCCTGTTGCCCTGACCTTTTGAACAGACTTCTGGACCTCGCCTATTTGCTATTTCTCTGCCTGGCTATTTGGATTTGTTTGTCTGGTCTCTATTTGATCCCTGGACACTGTCTGCTTTCCTGGACAGCCTTGTGCCTTCTGGACTGGGGTAAACTTATTATACTTGTTCCTGCCGTTTTACTATACAGTCTCTTTTGGAACCTGTTATCCGTGGATTTGAGTTATCTTTGTTAATATATTTACCTGAATAAAGACACTTTGCCTTACACTTCCGTTGCACTTGTGAATGCACTGGGATTCATAACACTATGGGGCTGGCCAAGGGGGTAGATGACCCCTTGCCCCCAGCTCAGCCTGCCCTTGAATAAGTGAATAGTCCTTTGGGTTTATGTCTAGGTCCTGGAAGATGGATCTTTAAAGAAGTATGTCTCCAGATATTATCAGTCTTGAATGACCTTAAGTCAGTGTCTTCTTAATGTAGAATTAGGAAGTACTGTGTTTCGGACAATCTCCATTGAAAAGGTAAGTAAATCTGTACCTCTCCGAAATTCAAGTGACCATAAAGTTCCTTCAAACTGGTGTTTCTTCTTTCATTGGGAGAGTCATCACAAAACATGGAGATGGGATTTCTTTTCCCAATCTGCCTAAAAAGTGATAATGTGTCCAGGGTGTGAGCTTGGAGCCTCATTGGCAATGGCAAAACTTAGATCATTTCGAGCCTTATTCATTAAGGAGGGCAAAACAAAAAATAGAGTAAAGCTGGGTACACGCTACAGGTTTTTCGTCCAATAATCGCCTCAACCAGCCGACATACGACCACTCGTTCGAAAGTCGGGTCAGTGTGTGTAGTGACAAGATGATCAAAAGTCTTCCCAAATGGTCGATTGTCGCCTCAGTTCGTTGGTCGTAACATTCAATATTTTTGTTTCAATCACCTTTAGTGTATATAAATTTACGATCGATCCACGATAATCCTATAATACTTCCTCGAGCTGGTGCTCCGTTGGGGGGGGAGCGTGTGTATATAAATTTCAGATGCCTGTATCTGTCACATGGCACATCAGACATGGATGTTGGTTTCTGCTGTGGACCAATCAGCGATGATGCCCGACAGAATGGAACATTGTTGGTGAAGAATTTTCGAGAATTTTAGCTGAATTTTGTTGTCTTCTGTTTTTTTATGCCTTTTTGGGTGTTAACTATAGTGAAAGTTCTGCCCCTTTATGCTAATGTCTTAGGTATATCGTTACATGACCCGCAAATATTGCTCTTCCATTTATTGTCTAAAACGAGGCTAGTGTGTAAGCAGTCTATAAACCGAGCAATCAGACCATCAATCAGATGTTAAATCAATCAGCATAAAAACCTGGTGGAAAATTAGGCAGTATGTACCCAGCTTAAGTTTGCTCCTGGACAAACCATGTTACAATGCAGGGGTGCAAATTAGTTTTTTATTTTGCACATAAGATAAATACTGGTTGTTTTTTCTTGTAGCACACAAGTACTTGATAGCTTTATTTTTACACTGAAAAGTAAAGTTGATCTAGGACATGCCCTACCCCAACTATAAATCTGCCATCACATTTTAAATTTACCTCCCCCTCCAATGCAACATGGTTTTTTCCGGGTGCAAAGTTACTCATTTTTTATGCTTTACTCTCCTTAATAACTCAGATCCTTATGGTGCAAATGTCTATCAACTTAGAATTCAGTGGCATTCAGAAAGTGGGACTGTCAAAGTCTTATAATTGGATGAATGAAAGTATATTGGTTAATATTGTTTTACTGTGCGATTGCGATTAGTATGCCACGTAACACGTGGCATGGCGCGATCACGCAGTAAAATACGCACGCTCACACTCGCACTCTAACATTTAGTTATTTATGTATGTCATATTTTTATTGGTACCATTCCACAGTGATTTATGAGCAGATAGTATTTAGTTTATTATTAGTTTATATATTATGATTATATGTACACTTTAGTGTTATTTAAGGTTCAGGTTACAGGAAACATGTCATGTTTAGTATCATTTTAATCCCCTATTCATAAGCAGTTGTCCTGTTCATACGCCGAAGAGATCGCACATTGCATACTCTAGTTAGCGATGTTAGGGAAATAAATGTCTAAAGTGATACTGACTGTAATATGTAAATAGACTAGCTTAAACTGGTTTCTGGGCGGGAAAATCATCTGGAATGTTGACCCTCACCCTTGGAGGGGGTTGTTTGAACTAGCCTATGACCTGTTTACACTGGACCCTCCTGAAGCCTGGACCTATAGAAGCAAGCCACGTCATCTGCATTGTTCTCTCTGTAACACTAATTGTATATAATACAGCTCTAGCTGGTATTAGCCCAGTCTTCCCTGACCACAGTATTCTGGAGTGAAGTACTGTAAGCTGGTACCAGTGGAGCGCAGCTTAGCGAGCACATGCGGGTGCGGTTTGTATGTATCTTTTGATATCGGCTGTACTGTATTATAATTATGTATTAAGCTGCTAATTTTTGCATCTGCTAAAATAAATTACTTTGTGCTTTGGAAACACAACACAATCGCTTCAACAATGCTTATTTGAAAACGAGAGAATTACTTTAATAGGGACAGGCATCAATGCAAATCTATCCTTGATGCCAGTGAAAGATGTCTATCTATCTGAGAATATTGTTAACTCTTCCTTTGATTATCACTTTATAAGTTCTCCCACATGAACTTCAGTATTAATAGATCCAGTGTATTCTGCTTGCAGATCTGCTCCTGTCGTGTTAGGTCCAGGTTACAATGAGAGAACAATTAGGGGCTGATTCAGTTCTAAGCTTTGTGCCACGGAGTGCCTGCGGAATGGTCGTGAAGGGACTCCGTGGTAATACAACATCACAGATCTATTCCATAGAGGTGCACAGGAAAATCTGCAATGTTGGGGTCCCGTAATCCCAGGAAATGTGTGCAACATTACGGTGATGACCTGCGGCACATCGCTACGAATTTAATTGGCCGCCTAGAGTCTTCTCTTACTTATCAGCGTCTCCCTGAATTTTTTTTTTTAATAAAGTACAGATATTTGGCAACCCTCTGTACTTTAGAAGAACTCACTGATCCATGGACTTTATAAAGATAACTATAAAAACAATAGAGATAAAAGCATGCTCCCGAGTAATGTACTACCCATCATCATTAATTTCAAGGTTTTCAGTCTTGTGAAACTAATTTCTGGAAGAAAACACACACGACCGTTGTCAATATTGTGACTGTGGGCACTGGACTCTTGGCTGAAAAACCATTGATGCACATCCCCGGATGATGATCACTGTGACAGCTCATTTGTCTCTCTTTACTATTATTCACAATCTCTGCTTTTGAGACTATGGCCCTTTTCAGTTACTTCTACATTTTACATTACTTTCCACATACCCAGGCATACATTGCGTCATAGTGTTACTAATCTCTGTTGGCTTAGTACCCACATTGTACAGAAATGTAAAGATTAATACATAGATTCTGGTGTTCTAGTTATTTCATGTCACTCTCAGCATACATTTGGCATTTAAGCCAAATGAGTGTTTTCCAGGGTAAACATTTATTTAATTTTTATGGGAGGTAAAATTGGACTTGACATCTACACAGTAAACACTTATGTGAAGAGACAACATATTGATAAACACATGCTACATTCACTGTGTGTTAAAGCTGTGCAGTTTCAACCATGCTTGAAAACATTGAATAGTTGACTTATGGGAGATCTCTGAGTGGGGGCGTGATGGGCGGGCTGAAGGGGGTGGGGCACTGCCCCCAGCGATAAAATGATGGTTTAGTCACGGGTCGGGCTATTCACCGCAAGACGCATCATTTTGCCTCCTGACGGCCAGGATGCTTGCCTGCTCTCCTGGGAGACCTACCCGCAATTCCGGAGTCTCCAGGACATTTCAAGAGGGGACAAATATGGTTTCAACTCATTTCAACTTTTTGCATGTGTACATGAAGTCAGCCATCTTCTGGACAGGTATTTTCATTAGTATTAATTAGAGATGCTCACTGACCCCCGTGAACTGCTTTCGGTTTTTAATTTGGATTTGGATTAGCTTTGTGTTTTGGTATTGGCAAAACCGCCCTCATGTGTTTTGGTTTTGGTTTTGGATTTTTTAGAAAAAATGCTAAAATCACATAATTTTGCTCTTTGTTTGTTCCTACATTATTATTAACCTCAATAACACTAATTTCAAGTCATTTGCAGTCAATTTTGACCACCTCACAGGTCACAATATTATTTTCATACACTTTCAAACAAATACTGCAGCGACCTGGCTGAAGGGTAAGTGACAGAGCAATGACACAAATACACGGCAGTTCCTAGCACATCTAGGACACATTGGCACACAGCAGTGGCAGAAAAGAAAAATGGGGGTCCGACCTCCCTCCCACCGTTATGTTGGATCTTAAAAAGGATTCCAAAACTCGTGAGATCCGAGATCCGACGACGTAACGATGACGTTTTGCCTCGTTTTCAAATCCGCGGGTGCGCAACAGCTTGGCTCGGTACTCAGATCTGCTAAGTTCGGGTATGTTCGGTTCTCGGGGAACAGAGCCTGAGCATCTCTAGTATTAATACTAGGGATTAACTGCATGTACTGGCAGGAGTGCGCTCAGTGTGCTCCTGAGCAACTTCCTGTGACATCATCAAACTACAGGAAGTTTGCCAGCTTTCAGCAAATTGCCTCTGAACAAATACATTATCAGAGGGGGATGGGTTGCACTACGACAAGAAACTCATAGTGCCACTGTTTAAAAGTAGCTTATGTATTATATAGTTTGTTGTTCTTTCTAGGAAAATTGTAAAACATTATCATCTTGTTCCAGAAACAGTTTCCCAAAACAAAACATAGCAAACCCTATTTCACAAGCATTGGGGCAGAACATGCTTGTTGTGCTATCAGAATCTCTGGAACATTTATGAAAAAAATGCTTTATAATTTAAATTCATTTTTTTTCAAATGTGAATACTTGTTTTTTGTATATAGTTTAAATCTATTGTTACCTTTTTCTTCCACCAATGGGAACTGATATTATATATTGCAGCGATAAGAAAATCAGCCTTATTGTTGCACTTTAATAAATAAACCATAAACTTAAATTTTGATTGCTTGCTTCCTGGACATTAGCAATGGTTATTTCTTATTTTTTTTTAAATAACATGAGATATGTACAAGTAGCTTTAGATAATTCCTGATATGCGCCACCTATGCAGCCAATCATAGCAGCATAAGAACTGATGGTGTCTGTGAAACTATAGGTGCGCATTTCACAATCAGAATTGATGGAATCTGCAATCCTGTATTGTATACCGCACACGGCACCGTCCGAATGGACAATATCTAAGGTCCTGTACCCATGGCACCACCACTGCCATCTGTAATCCTTCAGGGCTATCCCGTTGTAGGACAGCTCTTTCAGGCTTTTTAAGATACATCCTGAATTTAAGTAAGCCTTCTCTATAGCATCATAGAGACTAGTCTCCTTAGAGAGGTCATTAAAAATTCACCAATTAGTGACATTGATCAAATATTTATTTTTAGCTAAAGCACATAGCCTGCGTTGGCATTTGCCAATTTCTCTTTTTGATTCCCTTCATCCTGTCTCCTGTGTTTTGCCGGCTTTCTGATGGGATTTGAATTTCCTTTTTACTTAATGGCTTGCAGCATTAATAAAGAGCCGAAAAAGTAACATAGATAAGCTGATAAATGGAAGAGTGAAGCCGCAAATCAAAAGGAAAAACGTAGCCATATTGGATTTTCTGAATCAGGACTGTTCCCGCACAGGAAATATGTGTATGCGTAAGGATCAATCCTGAACACTTTGAACTTCATGGAAGATGACTGGCAATTCATCTGCTAACATTAAATGGATGAAATGTCACAGACAGAGAGCGCCGTTCGATATGTGTTTTTAATGGTTATTTGTGCAGCTTTACTTTTTTAACCCAATTTATGCCAGAGGGCCTGAATTGATTTTTATTTGAAGGGGATTATGACACCGGAAAAAAATTAATTATCAGCAGGAAGAAAACCAGAAAAACAAGAGTTTGATTTTGTTTTCTTCCCCCTATAACAGTATGAAAGATATTTTTATAATATTAAATAGATAGAATGTCCATGTAAAAGGCTATTTTAAAACCCATCCAGTTGATGTAGTTGTCCATCACAGCTCTAATAGGTCTTCTTTATTTTTTATTACTGATCAATGCAAACTGGATCTATGAATAACTATGGTAGCACTTACTATTAGATCTATGTCAGCGTGGTTCTAATAGTATTGTCTTTCACAGAATAGGATAGTCGGCTATCCCAGACTGACGTAGATACCGTGAGGAAAGCCGCATATCTCCCAACTTTCTGGAAAGAGAAAGAGAGACACATTTCATACACATACACATATGACACACCACAACTAATGTTCCTCTGTACCGATTTTACGTCAGATCTGGACCCTTATATTGATTCTCCACTAGTATATGTCCCCATCGTATTGATTTTTACCTTGATCAAACGTCCCTCTAATGGTCTCCTCCAGATTATGACAAACCTCCATGACATGATTGTTCCTTATACAATGAACTCCAAAAATGACTATACCCCAGATCATTATGATTGATTCTTCCCAGATCATGTTCATGGCCCTGATTCATTAAGGATCTTAACTTGAGAAACTTCTTATTTAAGTCTCCTGGGCAAAACCATGTTACAATGCAAGGGGTGAAAATTAGTATTCTGTTTTGCACATAAGTTAAATACTGACTGTTTTTTCATGTAGCACACAAATACTTGATAGCTTATTTGTACACTGAAATTTAAAGTTGATATTTGTGTGCTACATAAAAAACAGTCAGGGCCTGAGTCATTAAGGAGAGCAAAGCATAAAAAGGGAGTATCATTTACATCTGGGCAAAACCATGTTGCATTGGAAGGGGAGGTAAATTTAAAATGTGGGGACAGATTTATAGTTGGGGTAGGGCATGTCCTAGATCAACATTTAATTTCAGTGTAATAATAATGTTATTAAGTTTTTGTGTGTTAGATGAAAAAACAGCCAGTATTTAACTTATTTGCAAAATAATAAACTAATTTGCACCCCTTGCATTGAATCATGGTTTGTCCCAGAGAACATTTACTGCTTTTTTGCCTTAATGACTCAGGCCCCCAGTATTTAACTTAGGTGCAAAACAGAATACTAATTTGGACCCCTTGCATTGTAACATGGTTTTGTCCAGGAGACTTAAATAAGAAGTTTCTTAAGTTAAGATCCTTAATGAATCAGGCCCCTTGTCTTTAGTTGATATTTCTTCTCATTATAATGACTCCACAAAATTGATTCTCCCCGAGATCATGAATACCCCTATACACTAATTCCCCTACTCAGTCTCTTGTATCATGAAGTGGCACCAACCATGGCCGCTCTGTTGAGGGCAGCAGCAATGGTCCAGCAACGATTGTCATTCACTGATTGCCTTGACGAATGAGGTGAGTCAACCCACGCCCCCCATGCAGTGCAGCTACCAATAGCGGGATAGTACAATGGAGGATGGATATATGAGGACCCGGAACACCAGGACAAAGTGCCAAAAATGGGACAGTCCTACTGAAGTTGGGATGGTTTGTACTATGAAGTGGCATTATATGGGATTTCTGAGACAATGAGATACATTGTGCAAACTATTTTCTGTTTGGAATGTTGTTAGTGCACTTAGGGGTCTAGGGCCTGATTCATTAAGGATCTTAACTTAAGAAACTTCTTATTTCAGTCTCCTGGACAAAACCATGTTAAAATGCAAGGGGTGCAAATTAGTATTCTGTTTTGCACATAAGTTAAATACTGACTGTTTTTTCATGTAGCACACAAATATCAACTTTAAATTTCAGTGTACAAATAAGCTATCAAGTATTTGTGTGCTACATGAAAAAACAGTCAGTATTTAACTTATGTGCAAAACAGAATACTAATTTGCACCCCTTGCATTGTAACATGGTTTTGTCCAGGAGACTGAAATAAGATGTTTCTCAAGTTAAGATCATTAATGAGATGGCCCTGGCAACAATCTTTATATCACCATCTCAGGACGGCAATAGCACAAGATATTAATTGAAAAAAAGCTTTAGAATAAAGCATTTTTTTCTGAAAAGATTCCCAGCAACATTTTTATTTTATTGTTTTACTAATATTTTCAAACACTTTGATTTTTTTGTTGTTGTTGAAAGTGGAACTGAAAGCCCAAGTCAAGAACCGGGGGCTGCTACATGAAGCCAAGTATCTCAGGGGGTCTCCACTCCTCTTACAGCCCCGTCCCGAAACACAGAGAGAAGGGTGGTATGTGAGTGGGAGGACGAATCACAAGCGGTGTCCAGGAAATTGCAGCTTGTGACTCACTCACCCCCTCTACTGTCATTTTAGGTTGCTTAACAAAATTGATTTATCTGGAAAAATAGCTGAATGTAGCCGTGTAGCAGCTGTAGCTGGGGGGAGAGGGGATTACCACCCTCTATTAGGTGTACTGCAGCTTTAATTACATCAATTACTGATCGTTCTCTAGCATCTCTAGAACAAAGTCGTATAGAAGGTGTAAAAACCTTATCAATTGGCCAGACAGTGAGTCAGTGCGCTCCCGTCTGGGCTTCAGCGCACCCCGGGTCCAAAAGAAGACCGGACTTCACCTCACAGCAATATGCCCAGGAAAAAGAGAGAAAAACCTCCTCTACTGGTGGAGTGAATGTAAACAAATGTAGAATATCACCAAGTAGTCGGTTCACTAGAAGGAAATGACTGGTTTGGTTTCATGAGCTCGCAGATCCAGATGACATTATTGGGCCCGAAGGAATGGAAAGATTTTGTGAACAAATTAACATCAACCCAAAAGATATAATTATGTTGATTCTGGCCTGGAAACTAGAGGCAAAATACATGGGCTACTTCACCAAGGAAGAAAGGCTAAAGGGATTGGCCACATTAAAATGTAACACCACAGAGAAGCTACAGCGTAAATTTCATTATCTAAGCATTCAAGGGAATTATGACACCAACTTTAACAATATTTACATGTATGCTTTTGATTTTGATTTTGCAAGAGACAACGACCAGCAATTTCTGGATATTGATGCAGCAAAATCCATGTTGAAGCTTCTGCAAGGAAGAAGGGGCCCTTATGTACCTCATTTATTCAGTTTCTGGAGCAATGGAAATACAGACACACGAGAAAAGACCAGTGGTGCCTCCTGTTAGAATTTAGCCAGACTTTCCACAACGATCTGAGCAGCTATGATGAGAATGGCTCCTGACTGTTAGGAACCCCTCTAGCCGATACAGCACAACCCGGAGTCTGCTCTGCCAGTCAGGTGTTCACTGGATCCCCTAGTGGTGGGGACAGACTTGGCCGGAGACTAACAGAGGGTCGTGAAGTGCGTACCGGCTGGGGAGAACCCAGTAAAGCGGAGTGAAGTCCAGGCACGGGTCAAGGGCCGGCAGCAGACAGCAAATCCAATAAACAAAGCCGAGGTCAAGGGTCACGAGCAAACAGGAAAGTCGGTAAACACGCCAGAGGTCGGGGTCACAAGAAACACAGGCAGGGTCCAAATCCAGGCAAGGGGTCATACACAGGCAATCCAGCAGAGTATCCACAGTACAGGGACAAAGGGCAGAGCAGGTCAGCAAACTGGTAACAGGAAGCTATAAATGGCAGTGAGGCTGCAGAGCTCACTGCCTTAAATAGTACCATGAGCCAATCAAGACAGAGGAGGACAGGGCTGACAATCAGCCTCAGGAGACAGCTAATTAATTACTAGCTAGAACTAGCATAGGTTAATAACATAAACCAGGAAGCATGTATAAAAATATAAATGAACCAGTTTAAATCACATGAGAGCTCCCTCTGGAGTTGGAGGATGTTCCTACACACTCCTACATCTATGCCACAAGGATAAAAACAGAGCACAGAAACTAAAGCACGTGGCCGGCGGCTAGTTCACGCCAGGAGGCAGCGTACCGCCGCGGCTCATGACAGTACCCCCCCTTGAGGAGGGGTTAAGGAACCCCGACACCCAGGTTTCTTAGGAAATTTTTTAAAGAACTCCTTCAGATGTCTTGTAGTATGAAGTTGTCTTTGCGGAACCCAGGAGCGCTCTTCCAAACTGCGATTCCTCCACTGTACGAGGAAGTGCACCTGAACCTGCACCTTCTTAGAATCGAGAATCTTCTGAATTATATATTTTTGAGGTTTGTTCCGATTCTGTACATGCGAACTTGGAAGCTGGGATTGATTTGGGTATAGCACAGGTTTAAGCAGGGGGCAATGGAATGTGTTGGGGATCCTCAGTGAACCAGGAATTTTCAATCTGAAAGCTACAGCATTAATCTGCTTGATAATGGGGAAAGGACCGATGAATTTAGGCCCCAGTTTCCTACAAGGCTGTCTGAGCCTAATATTGCGTGTAGACAGCCACATTTTCTGGCTCACTTTGAGGGAGCAGGTGGTACGGTGGCGGTTTGAATTTTTTTTTGCAAAAAATGAGGCTCGTCTCAATGATGACTGCACTTTTTTCCAGATGACCTTGAGATCCCTGGCTGTGGATCGAATTTCCGGAATACCAGCGGACTTGAGAGAGCACAAGGAATTGGATCTGGGATGAAAACCAAAATTGCAGTAGAATGGAGAAATTTGAGTAGATGCATGACACGAATTATTGTAAACAAACTCTGCCCAGGGTAACAAGGAGGACCAGTTGTCGTGAAATTCTGAAGTGTAACAGCGTAGGAACTGCTCTAAGGACTGGTTAACCCTTTCAATTTGCCCTTTAGACTGAGGGTGGTATGCAGATGAAAGACTAATCTTGATGCCAAGAAGGGTACAGAAGGATTTCCAGAATTGTGCTATGAATTGGGAACCACGATCAGAAACAATGTCAGTAGGAAGTCCATGGAGGCGGAATATATGCTGGATGAATAGGACAGCCAGATCTCGAGCACTAGGGAGCCTGGTCAGCGGTATGAAATGTGACATTTTGCTGAAGCGGTCTACTACCACCCATATGGTGTTGTGACCTGCGGAGAGTGGCAGATCAACTACAAAAGTCCATGGACAAGTGTGTCCAGGGTTTTGCAGGAATGGGTAAAGGAACCAACTGGCCTACAGGACGATTCCTGGGGACTTTATTCCTGGCACAAACCTCACAAGAGAGGACATGACTTTTGAGGTCAGCAGACAATGATGGCCACCATACAGTGCGGGAAAGAATTTCCAATGTTTTATAAATTCCAGGATGTCCAGCAGTCTGACTATCATGTGCTTCAGCAAGGACCGCTTTCCTTAAATGAACTGGGACAAATAAGCATCCTACCGGAGTATTATCAGGAGCTAATCTGTGAAACCTTTGAAGCTTGATGCTCAGGTTTTGGGTTAACCCAGCATGGACTGTGGAAGAGGGAATGATTGGCTCCGGATCTGTAACTGGAACATGATGTGCCAAGAAGCTTCTAGAAAGAGCATCCGCTCTGACATTTTTAGAACCTGGTCGGTAGGTTATCACAAAATTGAAACAGGTGAAGAATAGAGACCAACGGGCCTGTCTGGGATTCAAGCGTTTGGCTGACTGTATGTATTGTAGGTTTTTGTGATCCGTTATAACAGAAATTAGATGTGTAGTGCCTTCGATCCAATGTCGCCACTCTTCAAAGTCCCATTTAATCGCCAACAGTTCCCGATTGCCCACGTCATAGTTGGCCTCTGCTGAAGAGAACTTACGGGAAAAGTAGGCACACGGATGCAAAGGATGAGTATGAGGGTACTTTTGAGATAAGATGGCACCAGCACCGACGTCGGAGGCATCGACTTCAAGACGAAAGGTACTTCGGGATCTGGGTGTCTAAGGACCTGGGCAGATACAAAAGCTTTTTTTAAGGTTTCAAATGCAGTTACTGCTTGGGGCGACCAATTAGTTGGATCCATCCCTTTGCGGGTCAGGGTGACAATAGGAGCCACAATGTCAGCAAAGCCACGAATGAACCTCCTATAATAATTGGCAAAGCCCAGAAACCTCTGCACCGCCTTGAGATTATTAGGTTGCACCCAATCCAGGATAGCTTGGACCTTGGTTGGATCCATGGAGAATCCCTCAGAAGAGATTACGTATCCCAGGAATGATACCTTCTGCACCTCAAACTCACATTTTTCTAGTTTGGCGTACAGGTGGTGTTCTCGTAGTTTCTCAAGAACTTGTTTGACGTGACCCTGATGCACAGGTAACGATTTAGAGTATATGAGAATGTTGTCTAAATAGACAACCACGGTCAAGGAATTCACAAAGAACTTTGTTAATTAAATCTTGGAACACAGCAGGTGCTTTGCTAAGACCAAACGGCATGACCAGGTATTCATAATGGCCAGAATGTGTGTTGAACGCCGTCTTCCATTCATCTCCTTCTTTGATACGGATGATGTTATAGGCTCCACGAAGGTCGATTTTAGTGAAGACAGTAGCGCCTCTTAGTTGATCGAACAATACAGAGATGAGAGGAAGGGGATAGGTGTTCTTGACTGTGATAAGATTTAATCCTCTGTAGTCAATACAGGGTCTTAGTCCTCCGTCTTTTTTGGATACAAAAAAGCATCCAGCTCCCACTGGAGATTTAGATGGCCTGATAAAGCCTTTCTCCAAATTCTCATCAATATAATCCTGCATGGATTTGGTCTCTGGACCAGAGAGAGAGTACAAGCGTCCCTTGGACAATTTGAATATAAGCTCGATAGCACAGTCAAAGTGAGGTGGTAAAGTGTCAGCAGACTTTTTGGAGAACACATGCCAGTACTCATGATATTGTGAGGGAAGTTGCTCCGGAATAGACTGAATCACTTGCAGAGGCAGAGTCAAGCAAGACTGTGTACAGTAAGAGCTCCACTGGACAATTTCTCCTTTCGCCCAATCCACGACAGGGTTATGACGGGAAAGCCAAGGGTGGCCCAGGATCAATGGAATTGACGGACAATTGATAAGTAAGAAGGTCATTGACTCTGAATGGAGAGCTCCAATGTTCAGTTGCAGTAACGGGGTCTCCCAAGTAATCTTGCCACCAGGCAATGGACTCTCATCTAAGCCACAAACGGTAATGGCAGATTTAAGCTTCACAGTCGGAATCCCTGCGGAGCGGGCAAACCCGATGTCAAGGAAGTTGCCTGCAGCTCCACTATCAATGAAGGCCGACAGGGCCACGGAACTGGCACTGAAAGTGACTTGTGCGGGAATCAGGACAGCATTCTTTTGGGAAACAACTTGCAGACCTAAGTGGACCTTTCCCAGACATGCTCCTTTTCCAGGTTTGTAAGGGCAAGAGCAGGAGAAGTGTCCTTTATTACCACAATAAAGGCATAGGCCGTGTGACCGTCTCCTGTCTCTTTCGTCAAGAGAGAGGCAATACAGCCCTGACTGCATAGGCTCCTCCTCCTCCGTGGGAACCAGGATAAATGCAGATGAAAAGGAGGATGCCTCTTTCTCTGTCTTCCTCTCTTTGAATCTCCTGTCAATTTTAATGGCGAGTTGCATAAGGCTTTTCAACAAGGTGGGGGAAGGATACTGCACAAGTGAATCTTTGATCTGCTCTGACAGTCCTAGGCGAAACAGGCTGCAAAACGCTGGATAATTCCATTCACTGTCAGGCGACCATCTGCGGAATTCAGCGCAGTATTCTTCTGCAGGACGTCGTCCTTGCTTTAGAGCAGGGTTGTCCAACCCACGGCCCGCGGGCCGCATGCGGCCCAGCACACCTGTAAATGTGGCCCAGAAGGAGTTTTGGTTGTGGCAAGGGGGCAGCGCTCTTACTAGAAAAAAAAATCCTGCAAAAAAAAAGAAAAGAAAATACTTACCTTGCGGTCACGTCAGCTGGTACTCCGGCTCCCTCCCTTATCTCTCCCTCCGTGCGGTGCTCGCAGTGAATGTCCGGCGTGATGTCATCACGCCCAACATCCATTGCGGAGCGCAGCACAGAGGAGTCACCCGCGCGAGAAGAACAATCAGCAGCAGAGAATTGGAGAAAAGAAGAGAAGAGGACAGGAGAACAAGCCGATTAAAAGGTAAGTTAAGGGGGATTTTTTTTATTATTTCAAGGGATGCTGACCAGTGAATAAAAGTCACCTGGTCCTGGAGCATCATGGACCTTATCTCCTTGCTACATACTTCTACTTGTAATACTAATGGGGCGTTATATATTATTCTCTTTGGCCCATTATAAGTTGTTATCCCCAGGCCCGGCGCTCCCATTAGGCAAGGTTAGGCAATTGCCTAGGGCGCCGGGCTCTGCAGGGCGCCTCGAAATAAAAAAAAAGTGAAATCCACGGGGAGGAGAGGAGGGAAGGGGCTATTGAATCTTACCTGCATGAAGCTGCTCCTCTCTGCTTTGTCTTCTCCCCTCCGCTCACTGACAGTGACAGGCCGTGATGATGTCATCATCACGGCCCGACAGTGTCTGTGAGTGGAGGGGAGAAGACAGAGCAGAGAGGAGCAGCTTCATGCAGGTAAGTTAAAGAAAGACATGGGGAGGGGTGGGGAGGAAAGCGCAGCGGCGATTTTTAAATGGGGGGGCGGCGATTTTTAAGGGGGATTTTCAAACTGTACCTAGGGCGCCAAGGACCCTAGCACCGGCGCTGGTTATCCCTTAACTAACATAGTGGTGTAATTAGCAAAACAGGTCACAATTTGGGGTCACAGTGGTGTATATGTCAGGTACCGCAGGCCTGGTCAGGGCACCCTGATATACAATGCCTGACTTAAATGATATTGCATCGAAACAATACAAAAAGTGATTATAGTATAATAACTAGAGAGGATTTTCTGAACAGGGCGATTGAAAGGTAAGTATAGGGGGATTTGAAAAAAAGTGATTATATATATATCACTTTTTTTCTCATATATATATTTATAACTATGTTTTCTATGGTTTTTTGGATGATCAGCTATCGTTATTGTTAGTGTATCTTATGTGCGGCCCAAACCAACTCGTCGTCTGCCAATGTGGCCCAGGAAAGCTAAAAGGTTGGACACCCCTGGTCTAAGGTTCTTATTAGTCATACTCTGGAATTCCCGGGAGGCTCCCGAATTTCGGGGACTCCCCACGGACTCCCGGAAGAGTAGGCAAAACTCCCGAAATTCACGGCAGGGAGGGAGCAGGGCTTAACCAGATCATTAAGCTCCGCCCCCTCCATCATTTAATGATGCACAATGTCACCACGCCCTCCTCCTACCCTATGTCACATGACTTTCCCTCTTAAAAGTGGGCATGTATGTTATTAGTCACTCAGACAAATGCACTTAGAAGGTAAAGCAATACATTTATTGTAATTTAAACAATCACATGTTTATTATGTACACACAGTAAATAAATGCCGGGCAGGTTTACCACAACATCTATCCCTTACCACACTAGCTTAAGGAGCTACAGTCACCTGGATGTCCTGACTTAAAGACCCATGGAGTTCTTCTCTTAGCTGCAGCTGTAGGACATTGGTAGAGAACGGAATTCCGAAACCAGCTACACTGTACCTTCCAAGAATCCTATGAAGAACAATGGATGCTAATTGGTTTCCCCACCTCCAAAGATAGGGTAGCAGTCAGCCCCTCCTAAAATTAACCCCTTGCACTACTTTGTGATGTCCCTAGCTGTTCCAAGCTTCATGTAGAGAAAGGATGGGGAGAATGACTGCAGCTCCAGACCCCTCACCTGTATCCTGATCACCACCTGATCTTTACCCATAACCCACCTGGCTTCAATTTGAGAACAATGCATAACAGCATCACTGAATTAATAACCAACACGTTTTTATATTGAGTAACATAGAATGAAGAAGTCTCTTATCTAGGCATGGCTACAATGTCCACTTATCCACATGTAATTAGACATGGCAGTTGTATTCTGTTCAGCTGGGGATCAAAAGCAAGGGCTATAAAAAGTACATGCTATAATCCACATTTTGAGAGAAACGAGGGACAGGCTGGTTAGGGTGATATTAATACCTTGTTTCACCACAAAACACATTTACAATTCATTGGTAACTGCAAGGGGTGTTAAGAGGTTTCTTTCTTTTTTATTTTATTTTTTTATTTAAATTTTGTGATAATATACATCTTTTTGAAACTTATCAATAATGTTCTAAAACTATACCCACGCAAGGGTAATAACAGTGTCAGAAAATCAAACACACAATATTTAAGAAACATGTAAATTAGAAAACAATAGGAGTCAAACACTGTATGTACTATAAGAATGAGGAAACTGTCATAATAAATTTTATGTGAATTGTCCTTGGTTATCAAGCATAGTCCTCTTCATAACATATATTTTGTTCAACAAAATATAATACCTATGTTAAAAAAAAAAATATATATATATATATTAGCCCCATGGACAAATTATTTTAAAATAAGTATTTAGACCTGCAATATTCGAATATCAAAACAATAGTTGCTAGGCATCTGTTCAGTGCATATTATCATCGTCATCATTTATTTATATAGCGCCACTAATTCCGCAGCGCTGTACAGAGAACTCACTCATACCAGTCCCTGTCCCAATGGAGCTTACAGTCTAAATTCCCTAACATACACATACACACACACACACACACACACACACACACTGAGAGAGACTTGGGTCAATTTGATAGCATCCAATTAACCTACTAGCATGTTTTTGGAGTGTGGGAGGAAACCCATGCAAACACAGGGAGAACATACAACTTCACACAGATAAGGCCATGGTCCGGAATCAAACTCATGACCCTGTTGTTGTGAGGCAGAAGTGCTAACCACTAAGCCACCATATCTCTTAGTATATAAGAAATATTCACCTCCTGTAGCTCCTTTAAAACAAAAGGAGAAATTCTCCATCCGTACCAAATCTTTTCATATTTAGTAGTCAAATTACGACTAGTATACATAAACCGTGTCACGACTGGTAGTGGGTGTATAACTGATAGTGGGTACCTGCTGTTGTTGGCGCAACTCAGAGGAAGGCGCGGAGTCTAATGTGCCCCTGGTATTCACCAGGAACCCCCGCAAGGAATTATGGACTCCGCTGCAGGGACACGCAGGTCGCGGTCCTTCCTAGAGTCCACAGCGAGATACAGCGAGGTGTCAGCTGGCAGGGGGGATCCGGAAGTGATGCGTCTGGTTGCATAGCAACCAGACGCGCTGTCAGGCAGACAGGCGGCCGTGCGGACGGCGCCTGACAGTATACCCTCCTCTTCTTCCTCCTGTTTGAAGGAACTTTTTGAGAATTCTAGGAGCGTGAAGGTCCTGCTTGTCCACCCATGATCTCTCCTCTGGGCCAAATCCTTTCCAATGGACAAGAAATTGCTGTTTGCCACGAAGAATGCGAGAGGCCAAGATCCGATTGACTTCGAATTCAGTTCCAGAAGAGGTTTGTATTGGTGGGGGACGACCGGGAGGTCGATAGAATTTATTGAGTACCACTGGTCGTAGTAATGAGACATGAAAAGTATTATGACATCTCAGAGAAGGAGGAAGTTTCAATTTAAAGCATACAGGATTAATGACTTGCATGATGGTGTACGGGCCAATAAATCGAGGAGCCATCTTCATAGAAGGAACCTTTAGTCTTAGGTCCCGGGTGGATAGCCATACTTGGTCTCCCACCTTTAAGAGAGGAGTGGCCCTCCGATGACGATCTGCAAAGATTTTGTGATGCTGAGTAGCCTTGAGTAAAGCCATCTTAGTCTTAGCCCAAATGAGAGAAAACTCCCGATAAAGAGTATCTACGGCTGGAACCGGTGAAGAGGACACTGGAAAAGGATCCGGAAACACAGGATGACTTCCGCCCAAGGAAGGAATTGAGACCATTTATTCTGGTTGTCGGAGGTAAAACAGCGGAGGAATGTCTCGAGATCCTGATTGATTCACTCCGTCTGTCCATTGGTTTGCGGATGGTATCCCGAAGAGAATTTCAATTCTATGTTCAATCTCTTACAAAAGGTTCTCCAAAAATGGGATGTGAATTGGACTCCACGGTCCGAAATGATCTCCTTCGGGCAACCATGTAGTCTGAATATCTCCTTGATAAAATTATCTGCCAGACGACTGGCCGTGGGCAGTCCAGTTAGAGGAATAAAATGTGCCATCTTTGAAAATCGATCAATAACCACCCAGATAGTGGTAAACCCTGCACTGAGGGGTAGGTCTGTGATAAAATCCATGGCCACACTTTCCCAAGGAGCATTGGGGATAGGGAGTGGACGAAGAAGGCCTGCCGGAACTCTTCTACAAGTTTTGTGCTGAGCACAAGTAGTGCAGGAAGCAATAAATTTACCAACATCGGCACGTACATTAGGCCACCAGAAGCGTCGGCAAAGCAGCGATGTTGTCTTCTTTATTCCAGCATGGCCGGCAATGCGGGATGAATGAGCCCACTGCAGGGTCTTGAGCCGGAGATGAGGTTCCACGAATGACCGGCCTGGAGGAGGAGAGGACGTTTTGGTCCTAGTAAGGGCTACGATATTAGAAGGATCAATAATATGCTGAGGAACCAACGGTCTTAAACGATCGGAATCGTCAAATGAGCGAGATAATGCATCGGCACGTCCGTTCTTGGCTCCCGGGCAGAATGTGAGCTTCATGTTAAATCGAGCAAAGAAAGATGCCCAGAGGGCTTGCCGAGGATTAAGGCAACGAGCCTCTTGAATGAACACTAGGTTCCGATGGTCGGTAAACACAGTAACAGGAAATATAGCCCCCTCCAACAGATGTCGCCATTCCTCCAGAGCCACCTTGATGGCCAGTAACTCCTTGTCCCCTATTCCATAATTACATTCACTTGGAAGAAATCGTCTGGAGAAAAACCCACACGGATTGTGTGAGCCAGCCGGAGACTCTTGAAAAAGCACCGCCCCAATCCCTACAGAGGATGCATCTACCTCTAAGAAGAAAGGTCGTTCTTGATCTGGCTGGGACAGAACTGGGGCTGAAGAAAATGCTTTCTTTAACGTTATGAAGGCAGACATGGCTTCCGAGGACCAAACCCTGGGGTTGGCAGTCTTCCTGGTTAAAGCTGTAATGGGGGCTATAATGGTGGAGAATCCCTGAATAAATTGGCGATAATAGTTTGCAAAGCCAATGAACCTTTGAATAGCTTTAAGGCCTTGTGGCTGAGGCCAGTCCAGAATAGCTGACACCTTGGTGGGATCCATACAAAGACCTTGACCCGACACGATGAAACCAAGAAAAGGTACCTGGCTAATCTCAAACACACATTTCTCCAGCTTACAGTAGAGGTGATGTTTCCGGAGTCTACGTAAGACCTCCTTTACTTGTTCCCGATGAGTCTTCAGATCTTTAGAAAATATTAATATATCGTCTAAATACACTACCACAGAAGTGTATAACAGGTCATGAAAGATATCGTTAACAAAGGTTTGGAAGATGGCTGGGGCGTTGCAGAGGCCGAAGGGCATCACCAGGTACTCGAAATGTTCATCTCTGGTGTTAAAGGCCGTTTTCCATTCGTCTCCCTCTTTGATGCGAATCAAATTATAGGCCCCACGGAGGTCTAGTTTGGAAAAAATTTGAGATCCACTGAGTATGTCAAAGAGGTCGGAGATGAGAGGTAGTGGATATCGATTTTTGACAGTGATGCGGTTGAGAGGACGATAATCAATACAAGGCCGAAGAGACCCATCCTTCTTCTTAACGAAAAAAAACCCTGCACCCGCTGGGGAAGTGGATTTGCGGATAAATCCCCGTTTCAGGTTTTCTGAAATATATTGATACATGGCTGACGTCTCTGGACGAGATAAAGGGTAGGTCCTCCCTTTGGGGATGGGTTGGTCAGGAGATAAAACAATAGCGCAATCCCAGGGACGATGAGGAGGCAAGATCTCCGCTTCCACTTTACTGAATACATCTTGGAATTCTATATAGGCCTCAGGAAGGTGGGTTATCTCGGAATGAGCCATTACTTGACATTTTGGAGGCAAGACTCTAGACAGACATTCAAAGCGACATCCTGAACCCCACGACATAACTTGAGCGTGGTCCCAATCCATCTGAGGAGAATGTTTTCTCAGCCACGGTAGCCCCAAGATGAGGGGATTAATGGACCTCGGCAACACCAAAAGTTGGATCATTTCGCTATGAAGTACTCCTACCATCAACCGAACAGGAGAAGTCACGGAGGAGATGGAGCCGTGGGTGACACGACTTCCGTCGACTGCCGTCAGAGATAACGGTTGGGGCAATGGGTTTAAAGGTATTTGGAGCTGCGAAGCTAGATCTGCCGAAATGAAGTTCCCGGAGGAGCCGGAGTCCACAAAGGCCGTGGTGGAAAAGGTACCCTTGGGGGTGCTCAGGATGACAGCCATCTGAAATTCTGGGGAATTTTCTTTAGAATAGGGAGCAACTGTGGATTCTCCTAAAACGGCCTCCCCGCCACCGTTTAGGAGGAAGAGTTTCCCGGTTTCTTAGGACAAACTCTTAGCAGGTGTCCCGGATCTCCACAATACAGACACAGGCGTTGTTTGAAGCGTCTCTCCCTCTCTTCAAGGGATAATTTAGAGCGTCCTACTTGCATTGGTTCGTCCACTGGCAGGATGGGATTTTGGAACTGGGGTGCTAGCCGTGGTATGAACCGTTTGCCAGGAGAGCGTTCCTGCGTGCGCTCTTGGTAGCGCAAATCCACCTTGATGCACATGGAGATGAGAGAATCTAACTCGGCCGGGAGTTCTCTGGAAATTAGCTCATCCTTAATCCGGTCCACCAGACCTTGCCAAAAGGTTGCCACCAGTGCTTCGTTATTCCATTTTAACTCGGAAGCCAGGGTTCGAAATTGAACTGCGTATTGCCCCACGGACAGGTCACCTTGGCGGAGGTTTAACAAGCTAGTAGCTGCAGAAGCAACTCTTCCGGGATCATCGAAGACTTTCCTGAAAGCTTCAATGAAAGAGTTGGAGTTATTAAGAAGTGGACCCCCTTGTTCCCATAAAGGTGAGGCCCAGGCAAGGGCTTGACCACTGAGGAGGGAGATGAGAAAGGCTACTTTGGTGCGTTCTGAAGAAAAGGCCCCTGGGTTGCACTCAAATTGAATGGCACATTGGTTCAGAAAGCCCCTGCACTTCTTGGGATCACCGTCAAACTTTTCGGGTGTCGGGATGCGTACACCGGAGGCCGCTGTAGAGACCGTAACCACACTGGATGCTGTGGATGCCGCAGAGGTTATGGCTGGTGTAGCGGGTGCAGCATTCTGAAATGTATCGAAGCGGGTAGCAATCCCTTGGACACATTGTAGAAGATGCGCTTGGGCTGCTTCTTGTTGCTCCACTCGTTGAGCCAAATGCAGGAGTAGGTCACGAGCAGACGGTTCACCAGACCCCTCCGTTGTCATGGCCAGAGTATACTGTCACGACTGGTAGTGGGTGTATGACTGATAGTGGGTACCTGCTGTTGTTGGCGCAACTCAGAGGAAGGCGCGGAGTCTAACGTGCCCCTGGTATTCACCAGGAACCCCCGCAAGGAAGTATGGACTCCGCTGCAGGGACACGCAGGTCGCGGTCCTTCCTAGAGTCCACAGCGAGATACAAGGAGGTGTCAGACAGGCCGGGTCAGCAACGTTCAGGTAGAAGAGGTACAAAGGGAAATCCAGAAGAATGGTGAGGCAAGCCGGGTCGGTAACTTTCAGGGAGCACAGTACAAAGGCAGAATCCAGATAGGGGTGGTCAAACGGTCCGGGTCAAAAGGGTCACAAGCAGCACGAGGAATGTCAGGAACAATAACAGCAACTGGGATACACAACGCTGGAGACAGGAAGACCTGATACTCTGGCACTGGTGAGAGGGCAGGAAGAGGTTTAAATAGTGTGGTGACCCAATCAGAATCAGCGCTGCAGCGCTGTCATACCTGCCGCCGGGAATCCTTCATAGCGTCCCGTTGCCTAGCAACGGGGCGCATCATACAGCGAGGTGTCAGCTGGCAGGGGGGATCCGGAAGTGATGCGTCTGGTTGCATAGCAACCAGAAGCGCTGTCAGGCAGACAGGCGGCCGTGCGGACGGCGCCTGACAAACCGTTTGTGTCCCACGGTATCATTAACAAGATCTATCCAGACTTTTAGAATAAGGCTCTCCAGATCCATCCACTTCCTGGCAATGATCACTTTTGCCAATATAAACATTGTAGTGATAAGTAGTTTAATAAGTTTATGTGTGTCCTCAGCTAAACCCAGGCCAAAGAAAACATAATTTCAGATTGATGGATCCCATGTCCAGCTGAAACCCACATTTTCATATCATATTCCAAAAATTACCTTCTGTACTCCTACATTTGGGGCAATTAACTGTCTGTTACCAGAGCCGGATTTAGACCTCATGGGGCCCAAGGCAGGATATTGGTTTGGGCCCCCCCCCCTTCATACACACAGTGGCCCCTCACACACACATAATACACACATAATACACACACAGTGGCCCCTCACACACACAGTGGGCCCTCACACACATAATACACACACACATAATACACACAGTGGCCCCTCACACACACATAATACACATACACAGTGGCCCCTCACACACGCATAATACACACACAGTGGCTCCTCACACACACACATAATACACACACACAGTGGCCCCTCACACACGCATAATACACACACAGTGGCTCCTCACACACACACATAATACACACACACAGTGGCCCCTCACACACACATAATACACACACAGTGGCCCCTCACACACACACACACACACAGTGGCCCCTCACACACACATAACACACACACAGTGGTCACACACACACACACATAATACACACACACACACACACACACAGTGGCCACACACACACACACATAATACACACACACATAATACACACTCACACATAATACACACACACACACAGTGGCCACACGCAGGGGAGGACTGGCAGACTTTAGCCCGGGGGGCAAGCACATAGCATTGGCCCATAAGTAGCAGCCCATCCTTAAAGGGTGGTTTTTGGTACAATATATATTTATCTATATAAAAAGAGACTATTTTAGTGTTGCTTAATCCATATATATATTTTTATGCCCAGGCCAAGAGCTGGGTTAAGGCTCTGGGGGGCATGGGCACTTTAGACAGGTTAACCCCCATGTTATAACATGGTTATCATTTTAGACACATACGCATACAATACTGTGTGCACTAGTGTTAGGTGTACATAGTTCTGCCTTCACAAGCAGTACACGGTGAAGCGGGACATACCTCCCAACTCTCCTAAGTGAAACAGTCACCCAAATTCGGGACTGTCCCACCAGATTCACGACAGTTGGCAGACTGTCCTGCTCTCTCCTACCTGTTCTTGTCATGGTCACCACTTGTGGCTGCTGGTTACTTTAGCTCATTTGCTTGTTGTCTGGATCCTGGAATATTGGAGGCCCAATTTGGAAAAAAATGGGTACATAAAATTTAGAAAACTCCAACTAGTCCCAGTCTTAAATCAATAGCACCCACATTTTATAATTAGGCCTCCTTCCAGCCACATCATTAAAATGATGTTCACATTTGCTAAATAGATCTCTTCCCCTCTGACCAACCCTGACATTAGATAGCACACACATTTAATATATAAACCTATTTCCCTCCCACCAAACAGACCCAGCAATAATTTAAACAGCAATTACATTTAACAAATATTACCATTTCCCACAACAATCACAGGCATTAAAAATACATAATCACATTTAATAAATAGACCTCATTTTCCACAAACAGCCCTGCAATCAATAAATAGCTTCCAAACCACCCCAGCATTAAATTAAAGGTCTAATTACCCCATTATAAATTCATAGGCCCCACTATTAAATTAAATTGCCCCACCATTAACCCACAAATAAAATAGCACCCAATAATTAGTCCCCACCTGCACTCCACAATCAAATTAATAGCCTACCTCCCACATTGTATTAAGAACCTCCCCACACACACTAACTACATTCATTTACTGCCACCTCCCCCCCCCCACACACACACACACTACATTAATTTACTGGCCCCTCACTCACTCAATATTTTGGCCTCTCACTCACACACACACAATATACTGGCCCCTCACTCACACACACAATATATTGGCCCCTCAATCACACACACAATATATTGGCCCCTCACTCACACAATATATTGGCTCCTCACTCACACAATATATTGGCCCCTCACTCACACAATATATTGGCCCCATGCTTATATATATACACAATATGCTGGCTGACACACACACAATATGCAGACACTGACACACACAATATGCAGACACTGACACACACACAATATGCAGACTCTGATACACACAATATGCGGACACTGACACACACAATATGCGGACACTGACACACACAATATCATACTTGCCAACATTGCTTTTTATTTTTCCGGGAGATGCCGGCTGGGACGTGGGCGTGCAGGGGGCGGGGCGGCGAAATCGCGTCATTTTGGCCCCGCTCCGTGACGGAATGACGCAAATCGCATCATTTTACAGCGGGGGCGGGGCTAAACGCCGCGATTCCGGGTGAATCGCGGCGTTTAAACTGAATTTTTCCCACTTCCTATCAGGGAGATTGCCACACTCGTCCGGGAGACTCTCGCAAAATGCGGGAGTCTCCCGGACAATCCGGGAGAGTTGGCAAGTATGCACAATATACGGACACTGACTGACAAACACACACACACACACACACAATATTCCAACCCCCTGCACTTACCTTGTTCAATCCGCGCCGCGCTCTGCAGTCTTCTGATATGGGACGGCACCTGTCATGTGGTGCACGTCCCATGTTACACAGAGAAGGGAGGGAGGAGACCAGTCACCACACTAGCACCTCCCCCCTCTCGCAGCACCTGACCCCTCCCTCCCCTGACTCGTGGCACCCGTCGGGGGAGGGGCCACAATTTATTTTTTTAATTTTTTTTATATTTTCTGTTGTAGCCCCCTTCTGGGTCCCCTGAGAGCCGCTAGGCCTTAGGCAGGTGCCTAGGTTGCCTAGCGGTAAATCCGGCCCTGTCTGTTACTTACTAAATATGGAGAGTCTTGAGGGAGTGATGTAGGCCCTGTGCAAGAAGAAAAAGTGAATTTGGCGATATTTGGTAGAGGCACTGATTTGACATGCATTTTCCAACATACTATTCCAAGTTTTATTACTAATCTCCTCTAGGTCAGCTTCCCATTTGTGTCGAAATTTCTGAAGTCCATCTGCGCCCTCGTTTCCAAGAGAATTGTGTTCAGCATCTTTAATTGCACCGTAGAGGGTCTTTAAGGAGATCCGGGCTGGTTCCTCTAAACTGCAAGACCAAAGCGTGTCTAAGTTGTAGATATCTATAGAAATAGCTTCCAGGTAGTTTGTACAGTACTTGAAGTTGTTCAAAAGAACGTAATATCCTATCTATATATAATTGCCAAATGTGGAGGATGCCATATGACTGCCAGGCTTCAACTTCTCCTATCTGTACTTGTTCACCAAAATCTGAATTATAACATAATGGGGTATTAGAGTCAGAACCAGAGTTGCTTATAATTATATAATTCACTTTATTTTATGTAATAAAATAAAGTGAAGTCCGCCAAATCTTTAAAGTCTGTGTTATTATGGGAGGGTCACCCATAGATCGTCTACCAGCTAGGAGAAATTGGATTCGGGAGTGTCTAGGTCCTGAATATATGGCAAATGTTGTAACCGCTTGCAAGATTACTGGGAGGGATCTATAAGGATGAGACAGAAAAGGCAACATATCGTCAGCATAGGGAGCTATCTTGTCTGTCCTAGCACCCACCGTCAGTCCATATATATCTAGATGTGTTCTAATGACACGCCAATAGTTCAATAACTAAAGCAAAGAGGGTGGAAGACAAGGGACATCCTTGTCTTGTGCCTCTGTTTAAAACAAATTCTTGGGATATAAAGCCATTGACACACACTCTAGTTCTGGGACAGGAATAAAGTAGTTTCACCCATTGAAAGAAGATTGGTCCAAACCCAAATTTTAATAATTCCACCCACAAGTACCTCCACTCCACAGAATCAAAGGCCTTGGCAGCATCTAACGACACCACCACCGCCTCTTCATACGCCTAGTGTGGCAGCCGTAGGTGACAAAAGAGTCTACGTAAATTAATGGGCGTAGATTTTCCTGGCATAAACCCAGTTTGATCATCATGTATAATCACATCAATCACCTGGTTAAGACGTACGGCTCGTATTTTTGCCAAGATTTTTACATCTGTTGCTAATAAAGATATGGGACTGTAAACATCAGGGAACAAGGGGTCCTTCCACCCTTTAAGGATCAAGATTAAGGGCTAGATTTACTAAACTGTGGGTTTGAAAAAGTGGGGATGTTGCCTATAGCAACCAATCAGATTCTAGCTATCATTTTGTAGAAGGTACTAAATAAATGAAAGCTAGAATCTGATTGGTTGCTATAGGCAACATCCCCATTTTTTTCAAACCCGCAGCTTAGTAAATCTAGCCCTAAGTGAGCTTCAGACATAGACGGGGACACCGAGCCCAAATCTCTCAGGTTTGTAAAAGTGTCTAATAGACGGGGAGCAAAGAGCCCTATGTGTTTCTTATATAATTCAATAAGGATCACATCCACTCCCGGAGCCTTTCCATTAGGGAAGAAGTAAATCGTAGTAGTAACCTCTTCAATTGTTAGGGGTGAGTCTAAATATTCTTTGCTAATCAAACTTAGTTTGGGTAGGGAGACAGCTGTCCAATATATGTCCAAGTCAGAGTCAAAATTTTGAGCTTCGGATGCATATGCATCTTTAAAATAATCAGAAAAAAGAGTAACAATCTCCTCAGTCGAAGTATGTACATTACTGAAATTATCCCTAATTCCTGCTATTACAGTCGCTGCTTTATATCTAGCTAACTATACTAGATATCTGTGACACTTATCTGCCTCAAACCATTGAGTATGTTTAGCAAACAGTAATTTGCGTTTAGATTTGTCCAGGAGATATTCCGACCATTCTCCCTGTGCCATCAACCAAGCACAGGGCCGTAACTAGGGCTGTGCCACAGGGCCGACCGCCCAGGGCGCAATGCTGAAGGGGGGCGTAATTTAGGAAAATTTTAGGTTAATTTGGTTAAAATTGAGGGCTAGGGGGGCGGCATTTGTCTTTCTCGCCCCAGGCGCTAGAATTCTAAGTTACGGCTCTGGACCCGCATCTGTTATCTACCTGGCCGGCATTGTTGATTACCGTTATCAGCTCCATCATCTGTGACAAGCCGTGCCAATAGTGACTGAATATGTTGGGACTTTGTTGATTCCTGTATCTCAATTCTACTTTTAATAGAGAATCTGGTTATTGCATATGCAGCTGGTATAAATGAATGTTGCTGATAGTTACTATTGTTGCATGTCTTCGTGATCATCATCTGCAAATCACTCAAGTCTTCATAGAACCCTTGTGTTAATGTTTTACAATAAAATGGTAATCTTTGTTTACCACCATTTGATGGCCGAATTGGATCATTCTCCTGCTATGTAACGTGTTCTCAAGCTGTCACATGTTTTCTCTCACAGAGTGTCAAGTAGCAGTTTTTTAAAGCGTCCTTAGAGAACCAGGCTTACAAAAGGTGCTGAAAAGCCAGATGAGTGAAGAAAGTTATTATGGGATCAGGATATATGCGTTTCTGACGAGACTCGTGTAAGAGATACACTCAGATTGGCACGCCATTCTGCCACTGAATAGTGCAGGAGATCTGTTGATACATTAGCATTGTTGTACACATGATGGTGTCACTTATATACAGGGCCTTTCAGAGGTTCATAGAGGCTCGGGGAAACCCACAGCAATGATAAATAGCAGCTTACCACGGATTGTGGAACAGGTAACAGCAGTCAGCGATGCAGGCCCAGTGTCACACGCCGGTCCCATAAACAGGTACCAGCGCTGTGACTTTCCTCTTGTTAACGGTGATTGAACGTTCTACCTGGTTCTAAGACATTACTTTCACACAGGTGCTCCTGGTTACTTTGTTCTGGACCTCCTCCCGATTCTCATTGGTTCTGAGTACTATTTAAACCTCCCATGGTTCTCTGTTCATTGCCTGTTCTTCGTGTTACTCACTCAGTACTAGGATTTGGCTTCCATAGGTTGATCTTCCTATTATCCATTGCTGTCTGGATTTGGCTGTCTCTTCATTGCTGCTGCTAACCTGCACGCTGAACTACCATTGTGAACCACTTGCTGCACCTGTGGCTCAAGTTCTCCATCTCTACCCGGCTGGCTCAACACCGCTATTACTTCATTGTGAGATCTACTGCCGAGTTACCTGTCACCTGTAGTTCCACGCTTGGCTCAGCTAAAACTTCACTCCGCTGCTAACCTGCACGCTGAGCTATTATTGTGAACTTCTTGCTGCACTTGTGGCTATTACTACAGCTCATGTTCTCCATCTCTACCCGGCTGGCTCAACACCGCTATTTCTTCATTGGGAGATTTACTGCTGAGTTACCTGTCACCTGTAGTTCCACGCTTGGCTCAGCTGAAACTTCACTCCGCTGCTAACCTGCACGCTGAATTATTAGTGTGAACTGCTTGCTGCACCTGTGTCTATTACTACAGCTCAAGTTTCTCACTTCTAACTGGCCGTCTCAACACTGCTGTGGTTTTACTATTGGATCTACTGCTGAGCTATCTGTCACCTGTAGTTCCACGCACGGCTCAGATATACTTCGCTCCTCCGCTACTTCTAGGTAACAAACTGTTTGATGCACTTATGTTCATCTATGTCACTTGGGATTGTTATCTGTAGAATCGAGTTCAACGCCTCTGCTTTTCTACAACGAGAATTACCGCTATACCAGTAACTCACCTGCTACGTGGAATCCCCTTCGTTTACGGATCAGCTACTTCTATATTATTATTCTGTTTGGATGGTTGCTGTATCAGTGATTCACATTCCTCTGCCGTGTGTTACTTTATTAGATCTAGCATTCTCCATTCATCATCCTCAGCGTTGAACTTTTGCTCTACTTATCCCCTGCAGTTGTCAAGGGTTACCTATTGTGAAGTGGCGTGTTGTGAGTTGTTTCATCAAGTGACTAACCTGCCATGTGTTCTGTTTCTGCCGTTATATATATATATATATATATATATATATATATATATATATTCATCATCACCTGTATCCATTGTGTCCTAACCTCCACTACCCTCTGCTAGTGCTGGTCTGGGAGACCGTGACCTGCAGGACAGGAGCAGCGGAGTCTATATCCCCTTGCGGGGATCCCTGGTGAAAACCTCCTACCCGTTAGACTCCGCACTGCTGGGCAAGTTCCATCTCGACAGAGGCAGGGGATCTATAAAAATCATTTAGAATTGTGACACCGAGCAGGTAACAGGTGTAGATCATAGCGTTTACCACGAGCAGTGGAACAAGTATGCAGAAATCGAGGAATTCCAACAAACAGCAGCGATGACCCCACAGCAATGATGAATAGCAGCTTACCACAGATTGTGGAACAGGTAACAGGTGTAGATCATAGCGTTTACCACGAGCAGTGGAACAAGTATGCAGAGATCGAGGAAGTCCAGCATACAGCAGCGATGAACACGCGGCAGTGATGAATAGCAGCTTACCACGGATTGTGGAACAGGTAACAGCAGTCAGCGATGCAGGCCGCGCAGGTAATGGGTGTAATTCATAGCATTTACCTTGAGCAGCAGATAAACTCAGTTTCCACGGGTATGCATCCCAACAGAGACATCAGAGTAACAGATATGACTTGAAGAACCAGCAATGCAAGAATGCAAGGAGAGGCCTTTAAAAGGGAGGGTGACCAATGGTAACCCTGACCAGTACACAGGTGTAGCAAACACAGGTGAGACCATGACTAATCGTCTGCACTAGAACAGGAATTAAAGTGACAGTCAGTGTTTAGAGGCTCGGGTAGAGATACCTGGGGAGCGGAGTGTGACAACATCCCTAAAGCATAGTGGTGGGTTAGTTGACAATATTAACCCTAGTCTGTGTGGTAGGGAATATAGATTGTAAGCTCCTCTGGGGCTGGGAGTGATGTGCATGATATAATATTCTCTGTAAGGCACAGATCATTATATAGGTGCTATATGAAAACCTGTCAATAAATAAATCTTATATTAGAAATGCTAAAAGAATCCCAGATATACTTCTATCTTTTGATGCTAAAAAACGCATTCAATAGAATATCGTGGACATTTATATCCCTCACTCTGGAAGTGGTTAGTATCTATGGAGATTTCCTTACAGGCATATTTGCTCTATATTCAGACCCATCAGCAGTGATGGTGATCAATGGGACACCATCCAATAGGGTTATTATCCGAAACTGTACTAGACAAAGATGTCCGCTGTCGTCCATGGTCCTTACTGTGGTTATTGAACCCTCACCGGCAGTCATTAGATCTTCACAAGTATACCAGGAAAAGTTTCCTCCGCTCTCTTTCAGATTACAATCTGATCTGGCTTTGTGGCGCCCTTTTAAAATTTATTGGCCAGGCAGTATAATTATGTATTTTATGTATTCCTTATTTATCTTTAAACTTTAGACTTCTTGCCTTAAGGTTTTTAAAGGTGTGTTTATTCTGCACCATTTGTGCAGCGTGCATGTAACATGTGCATTAAACCCCTTAATACTTAAAAGATCACAGTAGACCAAATTCGGTTTATTTTTTTTATTCCATGCTTCTTAATTGCACTTAGATTAGCCTGAATGCTAAATAGCTTCGTGTCATGCTTCTTAACTGCACTTAGATTAACCTAAATGCTAAATAACTGAGTGTCATGCTTCTTAATTGCACTTAGATTAACCTTAATTCTTCTGCATTGGGACCATTGCCATTGTAAATCTAAACAGATTAACCTACATGCTAAATAACTTTGTGTCATGCTTCTTAATTGCACTAAGATTATCCTTAATTCTTCTGCATTGGGACCATTACCATTTTGCACTTAGATTAGCCTTAATTCTTCTGCATGGGACCATTACCATTGTCTGCATGTCTAAACCTTGCACTTTGTCTAAACTTAACTTATTTGTTTTTCCTTTTCTTCTTTTTTTTGAATTTTCTGAATGCTCTTTAGGGTGAATTGAGGTGACTCCGGCAGGTGGAGAAGGTCACCGTCATCATCACGTCTTATGCCTCTAAAACGTCAGACGATTACGTCTGTAACCTGTAACAATGAAAAATAACAGCTTATTAAGTTAAAGATTCACTTTATCATGGTAGACAGAATTTGTAGAGGAAATCTTGTACAACACTGGTCTAGACTGTAATTTATACATTAGCTGGAACATATATATTTACCTCTCCGTGTGCCTTTAGTAACGGTCACACGCTTCATCTGCCTTGTGTACCGTCTCCTCTTCCGGGAAGTCACTGCCCGAGTTTTGGGCAGGTGGCCCTTCTTTTGTTTCCTTTGATAGGCCATTGTAGTGGATAATTTGCCTTCAGCCAGGAGCAAATGACTTGTAGGCTCCCAGCCCCTTATTTTATACCCTGAGACTACTTATGATGTCATATGGGTGGGGTTTGGGTGTGGCCTGGGCAATTTTTGTGACATTGTCAATTTGTCATGTGGGTGTGGCCAATTAACCAGTCATAAGGGTCACACTAAACATTAACATCTGAGTTCACAGTAACAATAAAACAGGTGACTGAAATATATGTTCCAGGAGAAGAAAGAAGCAAGCTTTATATTTGGTTTGTAAACACAATCACATATGTTTGGAAACGGTGTGAAAAACAGCTCAAACAGACCTACACGTAGTGGGAGGGTTATTAAGTACAGCCAGGGTTTCCAGCTGTCAGTAAATTTATTGACACTAATATAACTGAATTTGCTACCAGTCAATAACAAAAGTGAATGTCAGAAAAAAACAGACCATGAGATGAAAATAAATTGATCACAATAATTTCTTACTGGTGATTATGCTTAATCATTAGTCTTCTCTTAATCCAGAAAACCATATCCATATGTATTGATAACGGAAGCACTCTTTTTGTATGTGACATAACACAAATCAAAGTAAAAACATATTATTTATTACCTGATGACAGCTGGATAAAAACATCAAAACGAGCCAAGCTTCAAAATCGCATATATTCCCCAATCGATGTGTGGATGTACACTTAACCCCGCTTGATGAAATACAGGCATGTAGAGTAAGTTCTCCTCTGTGAAGTGAGGTGGTAAGATTCCAGGGACTTGCCTCCATAGCCTGCGGGCTCGCTGAGTAACCATCACTGGGTATAGGATCCCCACTACCCTCTTTATTGAAACACCCAATGCTACATTGGACATTGAGCTGGACAACATCAAATGTCTTCTCAAAAACATTGAACGGATATAAGATAAATGGGATGAGATCATCATCATAGATTTACCCACCAGTCGACACCTACCCACTCAATCCGATGCCGAAAAGCACTATAGAGTCAACGTTTTCTATGTAGCTGTAGACTCCATTCTCTCTGGTTTTCATCGTCCATTTACTTCATTGGAAGTAATTTGTGATTTGCAGAGCCGTAACTAGGGGGGTGTGGGTGGTGCCGTCGCCCAGGGCGCAAGCCCAAGGGGGCACAGCAGCCGCCCGCTACCTACCTCTGTGCCCTGGCTCAATCACACACAGCTTCCCCCACCAGAAACAATTTGTTCCTGGCATCAGAAGCTTGAACAGCGCTGTAGCTGCGGCCGAGCGACATCCTGCATTAGCATATGGAACGCAAGTGCGTTCCAAATGCCGAACTTCCTGTCAATGGAATGCATAGTTCCACCGCTGGAACACACGAAAAAAGAGGAGCAGTAGGTCAAATTCTTTTATATAACACACAACGACAGGGTTTAAAGGGTTTTGTGTGTGTGTGTATGTATGTATATATATATATATATATATATATGAATTATTTCAGTAAAGTGCTAGCCACACCCACACATTAGGTTGGCCACACCTACTTGTCAAATGCCACTCCCACTTATATGGGGGGCGCCGGTGCCCTGTCTCGCACCAAAATGTCTAGTTATGGCACTGACCAAGCATGTTTGTCTGTTGCTAAGCGAGAAGTAAGATATAATTCATCAGCACTGGGCCTCCCTTTGCGAAGTATTTCCTCGTAATCTGGATTCTCTCATAAATGAACTGACACTAGAAATAAGAGATCCCCTTAGTTAGAGTTTAAAGGCATCACAGAGAATGGGGGGTGCAAATGTAGGAATGTGAGTGACAAAATATCCCTCCCATTGGGATATTAGAGTACAATTATTCTGTAGCAAAGTCATCCAGAAAGGGGTTAATTTTCCAAAATATTTGGCCTCGAGGATCATTAAAATCTAATGTGAGCAGTGGTTGGAGATCCCTTGCGGCATGTATTTGGCATCCAAGATAACTTGCACTAGTTGCTTAGAGACAAGTCCTAAGTTAATTCGGGAAAAAACACAATGAGAAGCAGAAACACAGAAGAAACATATTTTTCCCGGGTGTCTTAGACGCCCTACGTCTATCACCCCCATGTCAGCTGCCAAGCCAGCAAATTTCAACTTTCCAGTAGGCAGAGAAATTACAGATTCTCTCCATCTATCAATAGCTGGATCGAGTACAGCATTAAAGTCTCCAAAGCAGAGTCCCTCCCAATATTCGGAACCCAAGACCTTCTGTACTAAATACTTAATATGAGATTTTCCATTGCTACACTTGTAATCTATAAATCTCATCCCTTTTTAGGACAAAACTTTATGATTACTTACAGCGCGCCCTAAACAACCAGTGGACCCAACTCCAGGCTTCTCTGCCCCCACTCACCTTCTTGTCTACCTTTAACCTCTATCCCACACAAACTTAATTCATTTTTTTGTTAAGATATCATTCATTTTGATGCGTGACATCATTAATACACAAAATAATTTAGCCATTAAATGGTCTCCAGCTGTTCTACTCTCTTTGATATGTATTGTTCATGTTATATACCCATTTAATTACCGCTACTTATTATGTCATGTATTTATGCTTTCAAACTGTAAAATAAAAATCTATTTAAAAAAAAAAAAAAAAGAAGGCCAAGCTAATTTAGTTTAGTGTCCGTAAATAATACCATGTTCACATTGCCGACCCCGGCAATACCCTGGTATATGAACCTGGGTTATTGCGAAATGACGGAGCATCCCACCCCGGCAAATTCTGAACCCATTTCTACCCGGGTCTCCCTGGCAACATCACAAGAGGAGATTTTATTGGCTCCTCTTGTGATGTTGATTTTTATTTTTTTTTGAACTTGTCAATAGTTTTAGGTGGGACCTGAGTTGAAAAACCCGGGTCTCACCATTCAGACCAGATCCGGGAATAACCCTTCAAAAGACCCAGGTTCAATTCCCGGGTCATCCAACCCGGGTAGATTCAGGGGACCCTGTTCATATTCAGCCTCGGCCCGGCTTGTCGGGACTCGCCCCGGCAATAACCCGGGGTTTTGAAGCAATGTGAATGGGGTATAAGGAGGTTCCAAACATGAACAACGCTCATATTGGTGAGCTAACTTCTGTGCTCCCTGCAGTTATTCCCTTGCAGTGCACTAAACCTCAGACTGCTGCTGGACCCAGGACAGAGGGCAATGTGCCCAGTATGATTGTGAAAAATCAGACATGCCCGTTAGCAGGGCACATCCCTCACTCTACAGGGATCGGAACATAAGTCGTGATTCTGAGTATGGTGGGATGGTCCCCTCAAATCGGGACTTACAAGTCTATGTTAAGCTGCATGTTTTCAAGATATGTCCAGTTCTAAATACATCAGTATTTCTACATCGGGTGTACTAACGCATACATTTACGCCCTACGCAAGTGTAGAAATGCCAGTGTTAATCGCATTACCCTAGTCGTATACAATATAATAATGAAGTGCCATATACACAAGAGAGAATATATTCTTGCCATTATTATTAATAAATAGTTGCATTTTCCGTATGAAATGTAATTAAGCACAAACACTTTCACATCCATTGTTTACCCCATTTAGAAATCCAATCCACTGGACACAACTTGATAAAATATAGCTGGGACCCTAATGAATTAAGTACTATTAAGTACTATCAGTTGGAGAGGTCAGTAGGATTCAGCCAATCAGAATCAGCTAAATCATCTGATGTAAAGAAGCGCAAGACTATGATGTGTAAAAATTTGCATATGGATGCATTTTTGGTGCGCACACGCGGTACAGAAATCTGTATTTTACATGAAAAAAAATAGTGTAAGGCTCTAAATAAGAACTGAAGGCTGAATTAAGCAAGAAGGGTAATAAATTCTGAAGGCTGTATCATTAGGCTTTAGCTAGTCCTCTGGGGTCAGAAGTTTAACTTCTGAAGAAGGATGGGCGGTGAGAAATTCACTCTCTGGAGTTCGTGGTGTTGCCCATCCACCCTTCCTGATTGGCTGATATCCGGAGCCTGCGGTCATGGGCAGGCTGTTCATATAAATGACGTACAATACCTGGTATTCATGGACGTGCCATTGGAGATCGTGGTTGGAGAGTTGCCGGAAAACGCAGTGCTGTCAACGCCCAGTGGTTGGGCGCACATTATGGTAATTGTCACGCTAAACCCGCCTCTCTGAGAGCAGTTGGTTATAGTCTCGGTCCAAGTACCGCCCCGGTGAATAGGGCCGTGGGTACGTTCGTTTTTAGCCCAGAGGGGTTGCAGTTTCAGTAGTGCCCAGGACAGATGCCCCAGAGGTTGAGTGTTCCCCTTGTTGCAGTTGTCCCTTGGTTGTTGCAGGGACCTCCTGGTTGCCTGATGGATGTTGTACTCACTGATTTTTCTCTATCACATTATTTGAAAAAAATCCTTTAGTTTTGCACACTCATGTCTTCAGGCCCGGCGCTCCCATTAGGCAAGGTTAGGCACTTGCCCAGGGCGCCGGCTCTGGAGGGCGCCACAGAATTCTGAAATACTTTAAAACTGTGCGGCGACCGCTGACCATACCTGTCACGGCCGCCGCACAGCATTCAGATGGACGGGGGGGGGGGGGAAGATGCTATTTTGTCACCACCGCCGCCTCTCTGCTCCATCTCCTCCCCTCCACTTACTAGTGTCAGTGAGTGAAGGGGAGGAGACGGAGCAGAGAGGCGGTGGTGGTGAGACAAGGTAAGGAGAGGAGGGAGGAGGGCGGCGATTTTTGCGGGGGGGAGGCGATTTTTTTTTTCGCCGCTTTTTTAAAAATGCCTAGGGCGCCGTGGACCCTAGCACCGGTCCTGCATGTCTTGTGTCAATTATTCCAAGTAGTTAAATGCGTAGAAGATGTTAAGTGAAGTAAGGGATATCAGCCATTAAGCATTTTATGAGACCTTATTAGTTATTTCTTAAAAAAAATAATAACATACCATACTAACTAGATTTCCCCTGGTTGCTGATCGGCTTTCCCTAAGGGCCGGTGGATCCTCTTGATAAGCTTTTATGTGTAACCCAATGACCCTTTTATTATCACTCCGCTTTGTGCTAGAATTTGCCGTGCCGTGGATTTTTATTCTTAATCTGTTTCGAAATGTAGCAAGTAGCTTTAATATATTTATCTAAATGGTTTTCTGTTCTTGTGCAAAAGCCATAAATGTGTAATAAATTAATGTACTGAGAGACTCAAGCGAATTCAAAGCCGGCTCTATTTCCTTACATTACTGTTTAATATTGTGGTTATCTGCAAACGTTTGTTTTGTTGCATTTTCTAAATCCACTTTCTTTGTGAGAACTCAGCATGGATGGAAAGATAATGCATTAAAGGAATGTGTTCTGAAGATGAAGAGAACATTAATATTTAAAGCGGGGGAAGAAATAAGACAATATTAAAACAAAACAAATGAGGAGGCCAATGCGCTAGACAGATCTCAAACACCAAATATTTAAAAATCAAACCTGCATTTTTTTTAATGTCAAACACAAAATTAAAATGAGGCGTCCGCCGCGTATTACTATATTCATGGCAAAGGGTTTACAGAAATTGATTTTTATAGCAGATATAACCACTGAGTGTGGAAGTTGTGTCTTTTCAGCCTTTATTCATGGTTTCTCTGTACACAATATACTTTGCATCATATTTATCACTTATAAATAGATATCCCAGCTTACCCTGGATTGTCCCCACATTTCATCGAGTTGCCCCTAAAAGAACTAGAGTCTGATGTTGACCTGGGGAACTTATGTCAGTTTTTGTAGAATAATGTACGTAAACTTGCACTGCGGATGCCCACAAAGAGGACGTTTGCATATGCACGTATGCTACTTTCAACACGAATGTGTTGGCACTGTGACAGCACTGTTTGAACAGTGTGTAGCCTTCTATGAGGTACACGGATGGGTTGGAACTCTTTGAACAGCGCATAGCGTTGATAAGGTACACGGATGTGTTGGCACTCTTTGAACAGCGCATAGCCAGGGCCGGTGCTAGGGTCCTTGGCACCCTAGGCACACTTTCAAAATCGGCGTCCCCCCCCGGCACATTTTCAAAATCGGCGCCCCCACCCGGCACACTGTCAAAATCGGAGCCACCCCCCTCCCCACGTCTTTTCTTACCTTAACTTGCCTCCTCTCTGCTCCGTCTCCTCCCCTCCACTCACTGTGACACTGTCGGGTCATGATGATGATGTCACGCCCGACAGTCAGTGAGTGGAGGGGAGGAGACGGAGCAGAGAGGCGGCGGTGGTGATCAATAGCCCCTTCCCCCCTACCCGTGGATTTATCTGAAGCTGTGCGGCGGCCGTGAAAGGTATGGTCAGCGGTCGCCGCACAGTTTTAAAGTAATTTTCATTCTGTGGCGCCCTCCAGAGCCCGGCGCCCTAGGCAACTGCCTAACCTTGCCTAATGGGAGCGCCGGGCCTGCGCATAGCGTTGATAAGGTACACAAATGTGTTGGCACTGTTTGAGCTACTAAGTTGTAAAAGTTGTACCCAATATTTTTGGCCATATAGTATATCCGTGAGCAAAGGCTTAGCCCATTGTAGGGTTATGTGGTCTGGGGACATGGTCAGGGAGGGCCTGCTTCTATTTATGAAAGGTAGCATTCCTTCAAGCAGTACTTTTAAACAAATGTAGTGTTGTAGCATTAGAGAAGTATTAAGAGGAGGCATAATCGCTCATCTCCTCCCACTCCTCTAACCCCCGCCGCCTCTTCGCCACCTTCAACACACTCCTGCTCCCCCTCTCCCCCCTCCCTTCCTCCCTCACTACCTCTGATTTTGCCTCCTTTTTCTCCTGTAAAATCGAGGCCATCAGACTTGAAATCTCCTCCTCAGCTCACTCTTCCACCACCCCCCACTCACTCTTCCCACCCCCACACTCACTCCTCCTCTCCTCTCCTCCCCAGCCACCAACTCCTATACTCCTTCCGCCCTAACACGGGTGAGGAAATCCACTCTCATTTCATCCTCCCCCCCTTCTACCTGTCCGCTGGATCCTATCCGTTCTCACCTCCTTCGCTCCCTTTCCCCCACCACCTGTTCCCACCTCGCTCACCTCTTTAATCTGTCCCTCTCCAGTGGCATCTTCCCCTCTACTTTTAAACATGCTTTCGTCTCCCCCATTCTATAGAAACCTAATCTTGACCCACACTTCACTCTCTAACTACCACCCCATTTACCTTCTCACCTTTGTCTCCAAAATACTTGAGAGGCTCGTCTGCAACCATCTCACCACCTGCCTTTCTGAACACTCCCTCCTTGATCCTCTCCTGGCTTCTGCCCCCTCCACTCCACTGAAATTGCTCTGGCTAAAGTTACCAACGATCTCCTCTCAGCTAAAGAG
This sequence comes from Mixophyes fleayi, assembly GCF_038048845.1. NCBI lineage: Eukaryota > Metazoa > Chordata > Amphibia > Anura > Limnodynastidae > Mixophyes > Mixophyes fleayi. Next base: position 320,228,929 of record NC_134405.1, on the reverse strand, counting down.
AGGGGCCACTTCTCTCTTCTGATTCTACTGGACCTCTCAGCGGCCTTCAACATCATTGACACATCCTCCAATCCATTGGCCTTTCTGGCACCATTCTTTCCTGGTTCACATCCTACCTTGCCAACCATTCCTTCTCTGATTGCACCTCTGGGTCTCTCTCCCCCTCTTCCACCCTTTCAGTTGGGGTCCCACAGGGCTCTGTTCTTGGACTCTTACTCTTTTCACTATACACCTCCTCCCTGGATGAACTCATTAGCTCCTTCGGCCTCAAGTACCACCTTTATGCTATCGACACTCAACTCGACCTATCATTTCCTGATCTCTCTTACTCCCTCCTTTCTAGGGTGTCCACCTGCTTCTCTGCCATTTCCTCCTGGACGTCCTTTAGATTTCTTAAACTCAATCTTGCTAAAACCGAACTCATTGTCTTTTCTCCTTCTCGAACCTTCTTCCCCTCCGACCTCTCTATCACTGTTGACAACTCCTCTATCTCTCCTGTTCCTCAACTTCATTGCCTGGGTGTCATCCTCAACTCCTCTCTCCCCTTTGCCCCTCACATTCACTCTCTTGCCAAATTCTGCCGCTTCCAGTTACTCAACATTGCACGCATTCGGCCCTTCCTCTCCCAGGATGCCACCAAATCTACTCTGTGATTATCTCCCGCTTGGACTACTCAAGCCTTCTCCTTATTGGCCTCCCCCATTCTCATCTTGCTCCTCTTCGATCTGCAGTCTAGGCTCATCTTATTTTCTCGCCGCTCCACTTCTGTCCCCCCATCTACCAAGCCCTTCACTGGCTCCCCTTCCTCTATAGAATCCTTTTCAAGCTCCTCACCTTCATTTACAAGGCCTCATTTACAAGGCCCTCGCCAACTCCACTGCTCCCTACATCTCCAACCTCATCTCTATTCACACTCAAACCTGCCCACTGCGATTGGCCAATGATTGTCGCCTCTCTTCCCCTCTGATTACCTCTTCTCATGCATGTATCCAAGACTTCTTCCACACTGCCCCTCTCCATTGGAACAAGCTTCTTTGCTCCTTCAGAACATCCTCCAATTTGTCCAGTTTGAAACGGTCATTAAAAACTCACCTTTTCTTAAAAGCCTTTCAGTCACCCGCTTAACTACCCACCTTGTCGGCTACCTCTCCCTCTCATCCCTTCTTCCCCCTTCCATGACTCTGTCTCCGTTTCACCCATTTCTCAGTTTCACCCTTGTGTCTCTCAGTCTGTCTACCCTTCCCTTTAGATTGTACGCTCCTTGAGCAGGGCCATCTCTCCTCCTGTTTCCACCACTTTTAACTTTGCTCTACAGCTACTCAGCCCACCTCCTCTTGGACCTTCTGCCCTCCAACTCCTCTCGCTTTTCTCTGCACCTCTCAGTGGCTTTTAACGTGTCATCGCTCCCACCCTTTTTGGGCTCAGGTTACCAGCTTGTGCTGATTATCCCTCACCCTCACCCTTTCAGCCTTTCTCTCTAGCTGTGCTTTGAGCTTCCGGAGTTATAGTGCGCATTGTTCATTGTACCGGGCTGTTTCACCTTGTACTGTGCTATCCGACTGCCTCTCTGCCATCTCCTCCTGGATGTCCTCCCGCTTTCTCAAAATTAACATCTCTAAAACTGAACTCATTGTCTTTCCTCCCCCCAGGCTCCCCTCCCACCACGACCTCTCTATCACCGTCAACAGCACCACCATCTCTTCTGTCACCCAACTTCGCTGCCTGGGCGTTACCTTCGACTCCTCTCTCTCTTTTGCACCCCACATTCAATCCCTCACCCAAGCCTGTCGCTTCCAGCTTCGCAATGTTGCCCGCATCCGGCCCTTCCTCTCTCAGCATGCCACCAAAATCATCATCCACGCACTCATTATCTCCCGCCTCGATTATTGCAACCTCCTCCCCTCTGGCCTCCCCCTCTGCCACCTTGCCCCCCTCCGCTCTATTCTCAATGCGGCTGCAAGACTCATCTTCCTCTCTCGCCGCTCCTCCTCCGCATCCCCCCTCTGCCTTGCCCTTCACTGGCTCCCCATCCCCTACAGAATCCTTTTCAAACTCCTGACCACCACGTTCAAGGCTCTTTCCTAGTCCACTCCCCCCTATATCTGTCACGGGCACTAGGAGTCTTTACCCAGGGATCACCAGGTGATAGGCTTACCAGAGCAGTATAGGTGGTAATATGGTACTCTGGTAGCAGGGTGATCACGGAACAGGAAATAGCAGATGATGAGATGCTCAGGAAAGTCTATGACTAGCAGCACTGGCAATATGGAGGTAGTAATACACGAGGAACTGTATGGACAAAGGACACGTGAAGGTAGTCAGTGGTCTGCGGTAGCAAGTTGTACCACTGCTATAGTGAGGAGGAATGTCCAACAGAAACGAGGAGGTGATGAGAGTCAGCGGTCTGCGGATAGCAAGTTGTACCGCTGTCTGAGTGAAGGAATGGAATCCAAGTGGAGGTATCCGGGGAGTCAGTGGTCTGCGTTAGCAAGTTGTACCACTGCTATGTGAGAGGATACTGGAACAGGTGAAACTGTAAACAGGGGTCAGTGGTCTGCCACTAGCAAGTTGTACCACTGAATATATATGTGAGGAGGTGCACGGGGAGAGACTGCAACACAATATATACACGGGCACCTTGACTTTGAACCACAGTGATATGCACAATATAAATGTATAGATGACTGAACAATACTGCCAATATAGAAAGTCTCTTGAAGTAGTCCAGCATAAGATAACACAGTCAATGATGGCAATAGACTCAGCGGATAGCACACTCCAGAGGAGAACCAACACAGTCCAGCAAGGTATGCAATACACAGCACAGTCAATGAGAAGTATGCATACCGTGGTTCAGGAGGCAGTCAGACAGGAGTGCAGAGATACCTGAACGGCAGGAGGCCGGCAGGATGCGAAGTCCCTGGATGGGTGAAGCGGTGGTCTAGTAGGTGCAGCGCACGGGTAGGTAGACCAGCAGGGAACACAGGAAAGCGTGGAGAGCGGATCAGCAGTAGATGGATGAGTAGTGCTGAGGAGTAGCAGCAGCGGGTCTCTGCGGGAACACGGAGGTAGCCAATAGCAACCAGCAGGTGCAGTAACGATGGGACACGGGAGAGCAGAGTTGAACAGGCACTGTTGATCACGGAGAATAGCGGGTAGCAATAGTGGAGGCAGACTCAAGGAAACACGGGAGCGTTGACAAGGACTGAAGACTGAAGCGCACAGAGGCAGCGGATAGGAATCAGCCAAACAGTCACGATGAAACACAGACGGGTTGCAGGTTGAAGACTGTAGTGCACGGAGGCAGCGGATAGGAATCAGCTAGCAGTCACGATGATGAAACACAGACGAGTTGCAGGTTGAAGACTGTAGTGCACGGAGGCAGCGGATAGGAATCAGCTAAACAGTCACGATGAAACACAGACGGGTTGCAGGTTGAAGACTGTAGTGCATGGAGGCAGCGGATAGGAATCAGCTGGCAGTCACAATCATGAACAGGTGAGTGGATGTGAATGAAAGACTGTAGTGCACGGAGGCAGCGGATAGGCATCAGCTAACAGTCCCAATGATACATGGTAGAGTTGAAGTGATTAGAAGACTGTAGTGCACGGAGGCAGCGGATAGGAATCAGCTCACAGTCACGATGATACAGTAGATGGTAGAAGTGGTATGGGAACCACAGTAGCAGAAGTGGTTTGGAAACCACAGAGGTAGAAGTGGTTTGGAAACCACAGGAATCAGCAGGGCTGAATAAACAAGGAAACACAGGAACACCTTCAGAGACTCATGGGGAATGAGACTCCAAGATCAGGCAACGTGGTGTTGACCACAGGTGCTTAATATAGGGAGGTTGCCTGATCTGCCAATTAAGTTAAAGGAACATACACTGAAGGTTTGGAAAGGGCTGCGCATGCGCAGTCCCTCAGGATAGAGGACGTCCACGGTTCCTAATAGTCCGGGAAGAAGCACTCACAGTCCGGTGAGTGACAGTACCCCCCCTTTTAAAGGTGGGCACAGAACGCCTGGAACCGGGCTTGTCCGGATTTTTGGAATAAAACTTCTTCAGAAGGGCAGGAGCATTAAGATCTTCAGCTTTGATCCATGAACGCTCTTCAGGACCAAAGCCCTTCCAATGAACGAGGAAACGGAGGACTCCTCGCGAAATTTTTGCATCCAATACCTCAGTAATCTCGAAATCCTCCTCCTGATGAACTTGAACTGGCTGCGGTGCTGAGGAAGGAGTCGAGAAACGGTTGATGATGAGAGGTTTGAGCAAGGACACATGGAAGGCATTGGAGATCCGAAGATTCTTAGGAAGAAGAAGTTTAACACATACTGGATTGATAACTTGAATGATCCTATATGGACCAATAAAACGAGGGGCGAATTTCATAGATGGAACCTTCAAACGAATATTTTTGGTAGATAACCAGACACGATCTCCAATTTTTAGTGGTGGAATAGCCCGCCTCTTCTTATCTGCGAAAGACTTATATTTGTTAGATGTCTTCTTTAAACAGGTTTTGACCTGAGACCAGATATTTTTGAAGGTCTGACAAGCAGTCTCCACAGCAGGAACTTGGGTGGGCGGGAGGGCAGGAAATTCCGGAAAAGACGGATGGTGACCGTAGACCACAAAGAATGGAGTTTTGGATGATGACTCATGGTACATGTTGTTATGGGCGAATTCAGCCCAAGGGAGCAATTCTACCCAGTTGTCTTGGTTGGCTGAAGAGAACATCCTAATAAAAGTCTCAAGATCTTGATTGACTCGTTCCGTTTGTCCGTTAGATTGCGGATGGTAAGACGATGAGAGTGCTAATCGTATGCCCAAGGTTTTACAAAGGGCCCGCCAGAATCTGGAAACGAATTGTACTCCTCTATCTGACACAATCTCAGACGGACATCCATGGATGCGGAAGATTTCTTTAATGAAATGTTCAGCCAGAGTAGACGAGGAAGGTAAACCGGACAGAGGGACGAAATGAGCCATCTTCGAAAATCTGTCTACCACTACCCAAATAGTATTGTGATTCTTACTTGGTGGCAAATCAGTAACGAAATCCATACTAATATGGGTCCAAGGCTTGGACGGAATGGGTAGTGGTCGCAGCAACCCTGCTGGAGTTCTGCGGGAGGATTTGAACTGAGAACATAAATCACAGGAAGCAATAAACTCTTTGACGTCTCTCCTCATTGAAGGCCACCAGTAACTACGAGAGAGAATCTCAAAGGTCTTATGTTCACCGGCGTGTCCAGAAAAACGAGAGGCATGGAACCACGAAAGGATTTTCCTCCTCAGAGTAGGAGGCACGAGGGTCTTCCCAAATGGCAGCATTTTGGTGGATGAAGCAGCCAGAGAAATACATTTGGGGTCTAGAATAGCATGGTTGGGAACCTCTTCTACATCAGAGGACGTCACAAAAGCTCGAGATAGAGCGTCAGCTTTCTTGTTCTTAGCAGCTGGTTTGAAGGTTATAATTAATTCAAAACGGGAAAAGAAAAGAGACCATCTTGCTTGACGAGGGTTCAAGCATTGAGCAGATTGCAAATATGACAAGTTCTTATGATCCGTGAAGATCGTCACCGGATGGCGAGCTCCTTCCAACAAGTATCTCCATTCCTCTAATGCAGCTTTGATGGCCAGCAACTCCTTGTCCCCGATAGTATAGTTTTTCTCTGCGGGCAGAAGACCCCGAGAGTAGAAGGCACAAGGATGTAATTTTTGTTGCTCCGAGCGTTGGGAGAGAATAGCTCCTAAGCCCACATTAGAGGCATCTACTTCTAGGAAGAAGGGGAGTGTCACATCAGGTTGTCGCAGAATGGGAGCAGACGAGAAGGACTCTTTGAGGATTTGAAAGGCTTGGAGAGCCTCAGATGACCATTGCTTAGTATTAGCCCCTTTCCGAGTTAAGGCCACAATGGGAGATGCAATGGATGAGAAGTCTTGAATGAAGCGTCTATAGTAATTGGCAAAACCTAAAAAACGCTGGATGGCACGAAGAGTAGTTGGCTGAGGCCAATGTAGTACAGCATTTACTTTGTCTGGATCCATCTTCAGGCCAACTCCGGAAACTATATACCCCAAGAATGGAATCTGGGGTAACTCGAATGAACATTTTTCCAATTTACAGAACAATGAGTTTTTCCGTAGTCTGGAGAGGACCTCTGCCACATGTTGGTGATGAGAAGGCAGGTCCTGTGAGAAGATCAATATGTCGTCCAGGTAGACAACGACACATACATATAATAAGTCCCGAAAGATCTCATTGATGAAACCCTGGAAAACCGCGGGGGCATTACACAGCCCGAAGGGCATTACTAAATATTCGTAATGCCCATCTCTGGTGTTAAACGCGGTCTTCCATTCGTCACCGGAACGGATTCTAATTAAATTGTAGGCACCACGAAGATCCAACTTAGTAAATATCCGAGCTCCCTTGATGCGATCAAATAGCTCAGTGATCAGCGGAATGGGATACCGATTCTTGATAGTAATGGCGTTGAGTCCACGAAAATCTATACAAGGGCGTAATGATCCATCCTTCTTTTTGACGAAGAAGAACCCAGCTCCAGCGGGAGAGGTGGAAGGTCGAATGAACCCACGCTGGAGATTCTCCCGTATGTACTCAGATGTGGCTTGAGTTTCAGGTAACGAGAGAGGATAGACCCGACCCCTGGGAGGAGTCTTGCCAGGTAGAAGGTCGATCGGACAATCCCAAGAACGATGAGGAGGAAGACGTTCAGACTGAGCTTTATCAAACACATCGGCAAATGAAGCATACTGAGGAGGGAGTCCCGGGGAGGAAGATGAGATGGAAGATTGCTGTACTTTAAGAGGAATAACTTGAGAGAGACAACGATGGTGACATTCAGGCCCCCAAGACGTAACTTGAGGGGTGCGCCAGTCAATCTGGGGAGAGTGACATTGAAGCCATGGAAGGCCTAAGACAATCGGACTTGTCGTAACAGGAAGAATTAAAAACGAAATTTCTTCATGGTGTAGTACACCAATCTGAAGGGTTACTGGAGACGTACTCTGGGTGATGAGACCATTGATGAGACGTGATCCATCTATAGCCGTCACAGTAATGGGTGTTTTTAAAGTGATCACTGGTAGGGACCATTGATTCACTAGTGATTTAGAAATGAAATTTCCTGCTGCTCCGGAATCAATCAATGCCTGTGACTCAAAGGATTTAGTAGCAAAGGAAATCGTAACATCGAAAGCGCAGACTTTAGATTTCATAGACAATGGAGAGGACTCCAGGGACCCTAACTTCACCTCTCCAGAACTAGTTAGGGCCTGGCATTTCCCGATTTCTTAGGGCAAGAACTGAGCATATGTGTGGAATCAGCACAATAGATACAGAGTCTATTCTTTACTCTTCGTTTCCTCTCTTCTAAAGATAATTTGGAACGTCCTATCTCCATGGGAATCACAGAAGGTGAAACTGGACGAAATTGAGGGTTTAAACGAAGAGGTGCTTTAGCAGAAGTTGTTTTCTCAGATTCTCTTTCACGAAATCTCATGTCTACACGATGGCAAAGAGAGATCAAATCTTCTAGTGACGAAGGAAGCTCTTGGGTAGTCAGTGCATCTTTAATTTTATCGGAGAGCCCCTGCCAGAAGGCGGCAACTAATGCTTCAGTGTTCCACTGAAGTTCAGAGGCTAAGATCCTAAATTGAATGACATACTGTCCTACTGTATGGGAGCCTTGTCGCAAACGAAGAATGCTGGAAGCAGCGGAGGTCACACGACCTGGTTCATCGAACACACTTCGGAACGTGGAAATGAATTTGGCACTATCTTGTAGAATTGGATCGTTTCTTTCCCACAGAGGGGAGGACCAAGCCAGGGCTTGTCCAGAAAACAATGAGATAAGATAGGCCACTCTGGAACGATGGGTAGAAAAATTTTGAGGTTGGAGCTCAAAGTGAACTGAGCATTGGTTGAGAAAACCCCTACAAGTTTTGGGGTCTCCATCGTACTTTGACGGAGTAGGCAGGTGAAGCGTGGAAGCTGTAGACACCTGGGGTGGCACTGGGGAAACGGAGGAAAGCACAGGAGCTTCAACATTAGCTGTAAAGGTCTGTCCAGATGTTCCTTGGTAGGCTAACGACTGGTAGCATTGAAGTAACAGCTGTTGGCGAGCATCCTGTTGCTCCACACGGGTGACCAGATGCTGCAGCATCTCTTTAGCAGTAGGTTCCGTATCTGGGTCTGTCATGGCCTGATCTTACTGTCACGGGCACTAGGAGTCTTTACCCAGGGATCACCAGGTGATAGGCTTACCAGAGCAGTATAGGTGGTAATATGGTACTCTGGTAGCAGGGTGATCACGGAACAGGAAATAGCAGATGATGAGATGCTCAGGAAAGTCTATGACTAGCAGCACTGGCAATATGGAGGTAGTAATACACGAGGAACTGTATGGACAAAGGACACGTGAAGGTAGTCAGTGGTCTGCGGTAGCAAGTTGTACCACTGCTATAGTGAGGAGGAATGTCCAACAGAAACGAGGAGGTGATGAGAGTCAGCGGTCTGCGGATAGCAAGTTGTACCGCTGTCTGAGTGAAGGAATGGAATCCAAGTGGAGGTATCCGGGGAGTCAGTGGTCTGCGTTAGCAAGTTGTACCACTGCTATGTGAGAGGATACTGGAACAGGTGAAACTGTAAACAGGGGTCAGTGGTCTGCCACTAGCAAGTTGTACCACTGAATATATATGTGAGGAGGTGCACGGGGAGAGACTGCAACACAATATATACACGGGCACCTTGACTTTGAACCACAGTGATATGCACAATATAAATGTATAGATGACTGAACAATACTGCCAATATAGAAAGTCTCTTGAAGTAGTCCAGCATAAGATAACACAGTCAATGATGGCAATAGACTCAGCGGATAGCACACTCCAGAGGAGAACCAACACAGTCCAGCAAGGTATGCAATACACAGCACAGTCAATGAGAAGTATGCATACCGTGGTTCAGGAGGCAGTCAGACAGGAGTGCAGAGATACCTGAACGGCAGGAGGCCGGCAGGATGCGAAGTCCCTGGATGGGTGAAGCGGTGGTCTAGTAGGTGCAGCGCACGGGTAGGTAGACCAGCAGGGAACACAGGAAAGCGTGGAGAGCGGATCAGCAGTAGATGGATGAGTAGTGCTGAGGAGTAGCAGCAGCGGGTCTCTGCGGGAACACGGAGGTAGCCAATAGCAACCAGCAGGTGCAGTAACGATGGGACACGGGAGAGCAGAGTTGAACAGGCACTGTTGATCACGGAGAATAGCGGGTAGCAATAGTGGAGGCAGACTCAAGGAAACACGGGAGCGTTGACAAGGACTGAAGACTGAAGCGCACAGAGGCAGCGGATAGGAATCAGCCAAACAGTCACGATGAAACACAGACGGGTTGCAGGTTGAAGACTGTAGTGCACGGAGGCAGCGGATAGGAATCAGCTAGCAGTCACGATGATGAAACACAGACGAGTTGCAGGTTGAAGACTGTAGTGCACGGAGGCAGCGGATAGGAATCAGCTAAACAGTCACGATGAAACACAGACGGGTTGCAGGTTGAAGACTGTAGTGCATGGAGGCAGCGGATAGGAATCAGCTGGCAGTCACAATCATGAACAGGTGAGTGGATGTGAATGAAAGACTGTAGTGCACGGAGGCAGCGGATAGGCATCAGCTAACAGTCCCAATGATACATGGTAGAGTTGAAGTGATTAGAAGACTGTAGTGCACGGAGGCAGCGGATAGGAATCAGCTCACAGTCACGATGATACAGTAGATGGTAGAAGTGGTATGGGAACCACAGTAGCAGAAGTGGTTTGGAAACCACAGAGGTAGAAGTGGTTTGGAAACCACAGGAATCAGCAGGGCTGAATAAACAAGGAAACACAGGAACACCTTCAGAGACTCATGGGGAATGAGACTCCAAGATCAGGCAACGTGGTGTTGACCACAGGTGCTTAATATAGGGAGGTTGCCTGATCTGCCAATTAAGTTAAAGGAACATACACTGAAGGTTTGGAAAGGGCTGCGCATGCGCAGTCCCTCAGGATAGAGGACGTCCACGGTTCCTAATAGTCCGGGAAGAAGCACTCACAGTCCGGTGAGTGACAATATCTCTAACCTCCTCTCCATTCACACTCCTGCCCGCTCCCTGCACTCGGCCAATGACCGTCGCCTCTCCTCCACCCTGGTCACCTCTTCCCACTCCAGAATCCAGGACTTCTCCCGTGCAGCCCCCCTTCACTGGAACAACCTCCCTCGCTCCATCCGTCTCTCTCCCAATCTAAGCTCCTTCAAACGAGCACTTAAAACTCACCTCTTCCTTAAAGCCTACCATCCTTCCACCTAACCCATATTCCCCTCTCTCCTCCAGGCCCCTTCTCCCTCCCATATGCATCAACTGACTCCCTTTGTGCCTGAGTCTTGTTTACCCTCCCTTAGGATGTAAGCTCACTTGAGCGGGGCCCTCTTCCCTCCTGTATCCATACCTGTTCTTCTGCTCCGTCCTTACTGCATTAGCCTGCCTGGAGCCTCTGAAGTCTGGTATTTATTGTTTATTGTTCAGTAATGTCTTACCCTGTATAGTCTACTGTTTTGTACAGTGTACGGCGCTGCGGAACCCTTGTGGAGCCAAACAAATAAAGGATAATAATAATAATAATATTGTTCGCCCTATAAATAAAAATTATTACTGATAATAATAGTAATAATAATAAAAATAATAAAATAAAACATGGATGTGGACTACCAGGTTTGATGGCATGCTTTGAGAGTCACGTTTTCATTTCCCTTAATGTGTGTTCTCCAATTTCTTGGCATCTTCAGCAGTCACAGGGACATTTCCCTAAGAACCACTGCTCTCAGATATATAATTAGTTGTAATTGTCTCGCAGTACATTGTGCACAAATGTGTCACCTTTATTTTGATGAAAAGGAGTGTAATAAGAGGTTTGCCAATAAAAAGCTATAATAAAAAAATATGCAGAAAACATGTAATTGAATAAATAAGCAAATAGAGAACCAGTTTTGTTAAATATTTCAGACGTGTACTTAAAGAATGAAATCTGTATATTGATATCAGTTCAATAACAGTATCTCAAGAGGAAAACCAGCTGGTCATATACAGATTCAACAAACAACAACAACTAATAATAGTAAATCTAATGTGGTACATAGCACTTAAACTTAAATATGTAGTATGCAGGAAACCACCTTTTCTTAATACAGATGATTGTGCTGTTTTGGATCTGAGATTTTCCTATATGAATCAGAAAGTGAAAAGGAACAATTTCAGCTCTTAAACAGCTCTCTGTAAAGTGGTTATTATACAGGACAAAAAGCTCAAATGATAAAGCATAGCATGTCAGTTATGCTTGCTGTGATGTCGCTGATCACTATATGAAGAGCATTTCTTTTACTTATCAACCACACATGGTCTAGATTTTCACTGACCCAGAGTGCCGTAAGACAGTAAATCACCATATTCTAAGCAAAGTCTGCTTTCACTAAAAGATAGAACAGGCGTCACACTTAGATATAATTTAGCAGTATAATTTCTGCTATAATCATATAACAGCAAACACTAGTAGTGTGTATATCCCTGTACGTATCATTGCTCCAGAAGTCTAACTCCACTTCAGCAACTGAACGTGACTGGGTGACCCATGATACTTTTTTTGTGACAAATTAATGTTAAAATAACGTAAGAAATAAACCCGGAATGATGAATACATGTGATTGTTTGAAAATGACAATGATTTGCTAATTTGGTTCATTTACAATTAACATATAGTTCCCATACCATCCATGCTACATATCTTCATCTTATGTTAAGATATTCCATCTAGTCCAGAAAATTATTGAAAATAAACACACCAACTAGATTTAACATTTGTTCTAACAATTCTCCTAAGGATGGAGAATCGCCAGGCTTGGCACAGAGGCATTTTGAGAATAACAAAAGTTTAATATACTAAGGTGGTTCCTTAAATAATACACCAAGTTCTTTATTCGCTGCATTTTGGATATAATTCTGTCCACTTCATTAGGTAGCGGGCAGATGCAGGAGGCTGCCATACTCTCCAGGGAGCCTGGGAGACCTACCTGGAATCCGGGAGTCTCCCGGACATTCCGGGAGAGTTGGCAAGTATGGAGAAGAGCCTTACAAGAAAGGTGGCATATTTACTTCCTGTTCAACACAGGCTGCTTCTCTTATTGTCATGCGGATTTAGGCAAATTTTTATAGTGCAAAGAGAAGATAATATCATACTTGCCTACATTTGGGAAGTCCTATCCGGGAGAGGGGTGTGTCTAGAGGGTGAGAGGGGGTGTGGCATGACAAATCACTACATTTTGGCCCCGCCCCCATGGAAATTGTCATATTTGTTGCAAAGGGGCGGGGCCAATTTGCGTCATTTTAGACGGGATGCGGGAGATTTGCCAGCTCTCCCGGGAGTCCGTGAGACCGACCCGAATTTCGGGAGTCTCCCGGACATTCCGGGAGAGTGGGCAAGTATGGATAATATATAATGTGATGATGAAATTATAGATTATAGTGAATTGATAGAGGGATGCTGGCACATACAGTTTTACCTGTAATCCCTGTATACACAGGCATTGCAAAACAACTTCTGTTTACATTAAAGACAGTACTTTGTCATTTTTATCAGAGCGGCCCTATTGAAAAGTGCCCCAGACTGTGCTGACACTATATAAATAAATATAAATAATATTAATAATCATAAGTAGAATAAATGCGTTCTCAAAGCCTCCCTGCAGCATTGTCCTATGCACTTAATGAGAGCTCTCATATAACTCCATTACATTGTACTGAGTGCTAACACTCACCAATGCTGCAGGCAATTTTGAAATTGACAAAAGCAAAGCAAAGCCTAGACTGTGTCAGGAAGTGGGTGTACAGGTCAATTCACTCGCAATATTCTGTTGACTAAATGTTAAATGGTGTTTAGCAGGCTATAAGAATGCTCGTTGAATGCCTGATGCCAATGTCTGTGTCCACAAGCACTTTACAAATGCTGCTACCTATTACTCTATTCTTACACTGCATAATGTGTCTATGTACATAGACATGAACTGAATAATACCTGAATTCTGTAAGAGTCAGTGTCCTGAAATGGAGTTGACGTAAGGAAGTATTTGCAAAAAATGAGTATTAAATAACTAAGGATGAGCGGGCTCGGATTCCGTTAATCCGAGCCCACCCGAACAGTGCGGATCCGATGGGATCAACTTGTCAACTCTAAATTTTTGGAGACAGCTGCTTTGTGGGCCAAACCGATATTAGTAGCATTATTGTTTATTGGATTAAATTACCTCCAGATTAGACATAACACAGAGCTGTTTACACACATCTGTCCAATCAACTACCTTTTAGTTCACTGAAATATCAATTGTTTTTGGCTAGCACAAAGCAGGTTCAGTATTCACAGGTCCTGAGTCATTGAGGAAAGTAAGGCAAAAAAAGGAGTAAATGTTCTCTGGGACAAACCATGTTACAATACAAGGGGTGCAAATTAGTTTATTATTTTGCAGATAAGTTAAATACTGGCTGTTTTTACATCTAACAGACAAATACTTGCTAGCTTTATTTTTACACTGAAATTTAAAGTTGATCTAGGACATGCCCTACCTCAACTATAATTCTATCCCCACATTTTAAATTTACCTCCCCCTCCAATGCACAATGCAACATTGGCTTGCCCAATGTTACTCCTTTTTTAAGCTTTGCTCCCCTTAATGACTCAGGCCAATAATGTTTACTGCCTGCCTTATGGTACTCATTATATAGCTAATCTCTTTGTATGCTTACAAATGGATAACAACGTGCTATCACATCTTCAGCAGACAATCTCAGCTTTTATGTTAAACTTCCATATCTTCTTAAAGGTGTTGTCCACATTTGCACAACACGTACTCAGTACAACATGTCTATCTATATACCACTTATAGGTCCATCGCAGGAAAACCTCTATTACCGGAGAGTTTTAATAGAACTCTTCAATACAGCTTAACGGATGAGCAAGCTGTGGCTGCCTTCCGGTAACATTGGGGGAGCCCACCCCTTCCCTAATTGTGGGAGTAGGTGATATGAGTCGCGGCTCCCCGACGGGCCGCCGCGACTTACTTCCGGCTGCCTCGGACGTCCCGGTCGTCTCCATGACGACCGGGACGTCACTTCCGCCCCCCACGTCCCGATTGCCTGGGCAACAACCAGGACGCTCTGTCTCACCTGCCGCAGCGCCCGGCCGGCTGTCCTACAGCCAGGCGCATGCGCGCAGAAGTTAAACTTTATATAATTTTTCCAGTATTGTAATAATTACACTCTCGCCATATAGTCTTGGCAGATGTCCTATACTACCACTGTTCATTCAGGCTAAGATAATCTGTTAAACATGGAATAGGCTGATATGCATTGGGAGGAGTCTCACTGCACACTGCTCTGATTGGTTCCTCTCACTACTTAAGGCAGTGAGGACAGAGCCTCACTGCCAGTAATAGCTCTCAGTGTAGCTAGGCTCCCTGGTTTCTGTTTCCTGCCCCTGTGCTGTGTGCTAGATCTGATATTCCATGTATGACCCCTGGCTTGTTTCTGGACCCTGTTGTATTGCCTGTGACCTCTGACCTCGGCTCGTTCTCTGGATACGTTGTCTGCTGCCGGCCCTCGACCCTTGCCTGGACCTCACTCTGCTGTCTGCCATAACACTCTATTTCTGGGTTCTCCCCAGCTGGTACACATCTCACGACCCTCTGTTTGTCTGCAGCCAAGTTTGTCCCCACCACTAGGGGCAACAGTGAACGCGAGACTTTCGGAGCAGACTCCGGGTTTTGCTGTACTGGCTGGAGGGGTTCCTAACAGTAGGGTTATGACATACTGAGGATGGGTTAACCAAAAGTAGAAAACCCCTTTATTAACACACACTAAAGTAAAATTAAAGGAAGAAAATCATATATCTGCTATGTTGTATTTTAGCTATCCTCTCTTAGGATTTTGATCCTAATTTGTATCTTGCCTGCAGTACCTCTATGCTACCAGAGGTGCTGATGTTTTGCCATTGGACATTTCCACTTCGCCAGCAAGAGTTAACCTCCTTCCCTGATCATCATCTGCACCTGTTCCACTACCTTGTATATACCCGCCCCAAGTATTGCTCCTTGCAATTCACCAAATGTTTGCTACTTCTGATCCCTGTCAGTACTCCTGTTTTATTGTGCCTGTTATTCTCCTGATTATCTGACTTCTGCCTGTTCCATCATTTTGCACCTTTGACTATGACCCAAGACCGTTACTTCCTTTGACCTTACTCCTGCTTACTCCCTGGTATCATTGTTGGTATCATTGTGGATTTTCCATCTTCTGACCCTTGGCTTTCCTGACCGACCTTTGCCTGATTCTCCTGTGGATTATTGGGTGCCTCCTGTCACCTGGCTCCTTCATTCTCCTCGTGCCTGTACCTCATCTGTTTACCTGGACACCAGTCTCTGCTAGACCTGGTAACCTGCATCTGCACTTCATCATTTTTGCCTGATATCCAGTGTTTCCTTGTTCTGGGACCCCAAGTGTCAGTGTGCATTGTTCTGTGTCCCCAAGTGTCAGTGTGCCATTGTTCTGTGTCCCCAAGTGTCAGTGTGCCATTGTTCTGTGTTCCCAAGTGTCAGTGTGCCATTGTTCTGTGTCCCCAAGTGTCAGTTTGCCATTGTTCTGTGTTCCCAAGTGTCAGTGTGTCATTGTTCTGTGTTCCCAAGTTTCAGTGTGCCATTGTTCTGTGTCCCCAAGTGTCAGTGTGCCATTGTTCTGTGTTCCCAAGTGTCACTGTGCCGTTGTTCTGGGACGCTGAGTGTAAGAGTGCCACTGTTCTGTGTCCCCAAGTGTCAGCGTGTCATTATTCTGGGACCCCAAGTATCAGTGTCCCATTTTGTCAATGTGCCTGTAGTCAGGCACCACAAAAGAATATACACACAATAGAATATATTGCATATCTGAAAATGATGACGTCAATGCAAATCTAATCAAGCTGAAATAAGACATATTTCAATAAATATGTCAGCGCATTATACTTTAAACAATGTTTGATTATACCTGTATGTGAGCTCCTTATCCTTATGGTACATCAATAGCTAAGTCTATTGAGAATACAATGTACAATACATGTATACGTAAATCAGGTTTTGTTCTTGGTAGTAATCATATATTAAAAGATTATCCATTTCTATATAGAAACATTCATAATGGTTTGTAAGTAACAGTTTTCCAATCTATTTGTATGTTTGTTAATAAAAGATATAAAATTAGATATGCCAGAATCAATATAATCAGAGATTCTGTATGAATTAAACACTCTTTGTATCAGTTAAAAATGTCCAGTAAGTACATTAAATAAATAAACAATTGAACTTCTTATGTGATTTTCAGATAGTTCATAAAATAGTTCAACTGTCAATAAATCAAAATAAAGTTCAGTCTGGCTACTGCATTCCGAAACTGTACGTCTATTTAATATACAATTCTTAAATCACTGTATGTGAAATAAATGATGTTAACAATATAGTCTTGCAATCAATCACTGTTTGCCGATTCGGTCCATGTCAGTTGTCCATTGTAGCTTCCCGCTTAAGATTCTTCATTGTTACTGTGCACAAGGGCGTGTGTTGATTTTTAAACGTTACACTGTTTACAGTACGGTTTCAAATCCAGCAGGCTTGAAGGCTTGTGGAGAGCATCCCTAAATACCATCATGTAGGGACAAAGGCAAGAAATATTAAACAAATTTGAGGATATATTTTTCAAAAAGAAAAAATATATGAAAAAACCCACCATTGATGAAATGATAAATGTTCGCTCATACATAAGATGCAAAAAATTACAGGCAGCAGAAATAAGAAAACAGTAGGATTCAAACACCTGGAAGACTACAAAACTCCGGGACATAGGACACAAAATAAACTGAACAAAAGCAAAAAAAGATGTTATACAAATAAAACAAAAAAAATACATTAGATGTTACTACCAAGGCTACAAAGCTGATTAAAGCAATTGGAAAGGGGCCAAACATATATATATATAATTCAAAGCAAAATAGTACTTTGTACCCCTACGTGTACAGAAAGAACCGCAGAAAGCAAAAATACGAACAGGATAATATATTTAATAAATGCAAACACAGTCATAAAGAGAAACCAAATGGGATATCCAAATCTCCACTCATCAAACAGATATCCCAATAAGAGAGTTGGAAAACATCTACTACCCACTGAATCCAAAATGCATAAATCTACCCGTAGAAGAGACCAGAACAACAATAAAAAAGACAAAAAAGCAGTTACCAAAGAAGGAGGTAACTAAATAGAAAATGATCTTCCGCATATTAAGACTGAGCTGCTGAAGAAGATAGCGAACACACACTACCATATATTATTGAATTTGTCAACAGAATGTGACCCAGAACTATGTACGACACATTATTTAGAACTGGTCGAACTGGCCCAACTCAAAGTCAAAGACATCATTCTCTTCACTCCAGTCCAACATAGCTAAAAATTAAACAGAGAGCAAGATGATCAAAAACAGAAATAAGCAAGTAGAACCTTATGGATTTAGCATCACTTTAAAACCATCCCAAACACAACTACTCAATACAGGATTAAAATTTTCCCCAAGTAATACTATAAATACAAAATATGTATA
Source organism: Mixophyes fleayi (assembly GCF_038048845.1). Lineage (NCBI taxonomy): Eukaryota > Metazoa > Chordata > Amphibia > Anura > Limnodynastidae > Mixophyes > Mixophyes fleayi. The sequence goes on along the minus strand of NC_134405.1, from coordinate 320,211,206 downwards.
GATTTTCAAGTTTGTATTTAAATTACCTCTAAAAAAAAAAGTTTTTTCACGCAAGAAAGAGTTAAATATACAACACCAGCTACATAAAACAAACATACCAATTTCCAGAATAAAGCCACCTTACTTAAATTACTTAAAAGGATCATTCATTGAAACCTATCAAAGGATGGTGAATTAAGGCTTTGACAAAGTTAGAAACAGAAGTAAACTGAACCTAACACAAGAAGACCAAAAAGATAAACACTATAGGTAAGCAATATCCACGCAAATAATGAAATAGATTACATCACGTACAAAATTAGGTGCTAATTATGGGCAATTATTTGAATTTGATTCTTATTGCCCATGTTCCATTTAATCCTTTTTTAATGTATTACCGTCCTTCTCTTAAGCAATCATTTTCACTGCCAGAAACATATTATGACTGCCAGAAACATATTATGATTGCCAGAAACATATTATGACTGCCAGAAACATATTATGATTGCCAGAAACATATTATGATTTCCAGACACATGTTTTAGACTGTAATCATTCCACAAATAGGACAACCCACCATATAAAAAACTTTAAACTTTCCTAAAAACTGTTGTTAATACAACTTATTATCCCTGAGAGAACCCGAATCTTCAAGGGTGAAATGCGTGGGGTATACAAACAGAACCACTACACTACCGTGTCACATACAGTGATGTAGGACTTGTATATTAAATAGACCGTGGGGTCCCTTAATATTGCAAACAGACTAAACTTTATTGGGCTTTACAGACCCTTTAACTGTTTTATGAATTATCGGAAAATCACAAAAGCAGTGAATGTTTATTGTTTGTTTATTTACTGTACTTACTGATTGATTTTAACTTTTAAAGTTTATTTTATTCATGCAAAATCTCTGGTTATATTGATTCTGGCATATAGAATTTCATATCTTTTTTTAACAATTACACAAACAGACAAAAAGAGTTCCCCCAGCACACTGCTATAGCCAGCAACAAATCTGCTATTTCTACTGTAGATAAAAATGCAAAAGTCTTAGTTGCACACATTTGCAAATGTATGTTGAAGCCACCCACCACTCCACGGCGCTTTTGCTAATAGGGTGGTCCTAACTCTAAACAATGAGAGTCCCATATATTTGGGCCATACATATGTGTTTTTAAATTGAGGGCCAACTTACCAAAGAGGTACCCCAGAAACCTCCAAATAGCAATCCAATGTCAGCACTCCCCCTCAGCTACTGACACCAACATGCCTCTCAGACAAATAAAGAAATGAAAGTTGCTCAATCAATTTATAGGCTATAGCAGGTGCGTGAAAGGGTGGGGTTATCCTAAAAGGAACAAACAGACAAAAAGAGTTCCCCCAGCACACTGCTATAGCCAGCAAAAGATCTACTATTTCTACTGTAGATAAAAATTCAAAAGTCTCAGTTACACACATTTCTATCTACAGTAGAAATAGCAGATCTGTTGCTGGCTATAGCAGTGTGCTGGGGGAACTCTTTTTGTCTGTTTGTTCCTTTTAGGATAACCCCACCCATTCGATTGATGAAGAAGGGGAGGTGGGGCAGAAAGGCACTGATTGATGAAGAAGGGGAGGCAGAATGGCACAGAGTGATGAAGGGGTGGGCGGGAAGCAGCATGGCACATAGTGATGAAGGTAGGGGAAGCAGCATGGCACAGAGTGATGAATGAGAGGGGGGCAGCATGGCACAGAGTGCGGAATGGGGGAAGCATCATGGCACAGAGTGATGAAGGTGGGAGAAGCAGCATGGCACAGTGTGATGGAGAGGAGGGCAGCATGGCACAGAGTAATGAAGGTGGGGGGAAGCAGCATGGCACAGTGTGATGAAATGGGGAAAAGCAGCATGGAGGGCGTAGTGTAATCATAAGGGGGCACAGCGTGGTTATGATTAAGGGTCATAGTAATGTGTGTGTGATGGCACAGAGGCCTGTGGTAATGTGTGTGTGTGTGTGTGTGTGATGGCACAGGGGGCTTGTGGTAATGTGTGTGTGATGGCATAGGGGGCTTGTGGCAATGTAGTGTGTGTGAGGTAGGTCGTGGCTAATTAATGGGTGCTATTTTGTTTGTGGGGTGATGGTGGAGCAATTTAATAGTAGGGACTATTCATTTAAGATGGGGTGGTTTGGGGGCTATTAATTGAATGTGGGGATGAGTTTGGGGAGAATGAGGTCTCTTTATTAAATGTGACTGCGTTATTTAATGGCAGTGATAGTTGCGGGTATATTTATGAAATGTAAATACTATTCATTTCTTTGTGGGGCTGTTTGGGGGGAGGGATATAGGTTTATTTTATTAAATGGGAATACTATTATTTTAATGTTGGGGCTGGAGGAAGGCCTATTTATTAATTGTAGGTGCTATTGATTTAATGCTGGGGCTGATTGTAAGTTTCTAAATGTACCCATTTTGTTTCCAAATAGGGCCCCCAACATTCCAGGACCCAGACAAGCCGCAACTTAAGAAACCAGGAGCCACAGGTGGTGAAAGTGACAGGAACAGGTAGGAGAGAGCAGGACAGTCTGTCAAATGTTCTGATTCTAGTGGGACAATCTAAATTTTTGGTGACTGTTCTGCCCAATGTAAGGGGCAGGCCAAGGTTGTGTACTCTTTATGTACACACTGCATTCTTTATATACTACGCTATGGTGCTAGATGTCCTTCGTGGGCTTACCACACCCCCTCTGGTGGTTTGGTTACGCCTCTCTTGTGGCTGGCCGTACTCCCTCTGATGGGCATCTACCATTGTATTCCCACCTGTGAATGGGAATTGGGGGCACTTATGTGTGGCATGAAATTAATTGGGGGCCTTACTGTGGTATAATATGAACTGGGGACTCTACTATGTGGTATGTTATGAATTGTGGGCAGGACTATTTACCATAGAATTAACTGGGCTTCTACTATGAGGCATGATATGATTTGCGGGCACAACTAATAGGCACTATGAGGTCACTGTCCCACTGTCTTGAAAGTCAGGACTTCTGGGACATATGTCACACTCCGGCGAGCGGGCACTGCACACTTCTACCAATGGTGTACACAACAATGCAGGGGTTTTTTTCTGTAGGAGGGGGGCCTAGCGCTTTTCACCTGCTAGACACACCCAATGATGCACAGCCCAGCCCCAATTGTATGACCACACCTAGTACCACGTTTGTGCTTCCGCGCAATGGCGGCGCAAAATTTATTGCCATGCTCAGCTATAAGGGGGGCCCCATGAAGTTGCTGTACTGGGGCCCTGAATTCATCTTGGTTCAACCCTGGCCGCATGAGGCCCATCACTGTACTATTGTATCAAGCAACCAACTTTGTGTAGTATCCCAGGGCAATTCAATAAAAGCTGCATGATAAAATAATATAAATACATGGCTGAAAATCACAGAAGGAAACTAGAAAAGTAAATACATTTAGTAAATATTGCATAGGGACTTGCACAAGCCAATAGATGAATCGCATCTTTGTTGAGACTAACAAAAAAAACTCTAAGTAGGTATACAGTTGTCACAGAATAGTTTAGACTAAAGGTCACTGGCTAGCATTAGCACCGCTAACCTAGGAAGTGCGGAGTCTAGTGCACCTACAGTCTTGGCAGGCAAGTTTGGAGTTTGCTGTAAGAGATGTGCAGGTCGTGACCCTGCAAGTTGAGTTCAAACCGTGCAGGGAAGCGAAATACCAAGGAGGCAGGCAAATCAGAGTCACAAAGCCAGGGGTCAAAACCAGTGAGTGTAGTCCGGCCAAAGAGAAATCCAAGAGCTGGGTCAGGAGAAGCCGGGTCGATACACAGGAGGTCAAGAAGGAAACAGGGAGACAAGCAGAAACGCTGGAGCATAGGAAGACCTAGATTCTCTGGCACTCTAATGGCGCCAGAGCCTGCCTTAAATACATAGAGGATGCTCCTGATTGGTGGACAGGAAACAGCTGACTGTCGACAGGAGACACAAACAGCGTCCTGTTGCCTAGCAACGAGGACGTGATAGGATGCGCATGCGACCCAGCACTGCCCCGACAGGAAAGGGAAGGAGGCGTCCTGTTACTTAGCAATGGAATGTGCGGACCGAAGAGAAAGGCGACCGTCCCTGGCTGCTATGGAACGTGCAGGGACTGCGGCTGATAATAATATAAAGAGGTAGATATAAACATTCACATTTTTGGGCTTATTCTACATTAAATAGTTAAATCACAGAAGTAACTTAAAAAATAGATATATTTTAAAAAAAAACTAAGAGCAGAACGAATTTTCTTAAGCTAATTGAACTCTTTCCTTATTCTGTTAATTCCCTGTGAGTGTGTGGGATACAGTGAGTTATAGGTATTAGAATCCCTTAGTCTATCATGCCCTGAAGCAAGAAAGCAATAACAGCTGATATTTCACATCATAGTGGGCTCTTGCTACTGGGAATTAACATTTAAGCAATAAACATTTATTTATAAAACTGAAAATAATAATACACGGCATTCTTCATCTAGACACAAAAAAGCAATTGCACCGGGTCTGTATGGCAGCAAACCTGGTTATATACTAAAATAGTTTTAGATAATTGCGATCGTTTTCCTTAAAAATGTTTATTTTAAATGTCAATTTTTAACTAATGATCAGGAAGCCTGGGTAGCTAAACTTTGTTTAAATGTATTGGTAATATGTTGGTTTTGTAATGATGATATTCCTAGGGCAGAATCCACTCTTTTATTATTACTGGGAGTTCTACTGAAGTGTTTTCCTTGTCTTCTCTCGTTAGAACCTAGAAAGGCCAGGTGTTGCCTAAGGCCCATGCCATTTATTACGAATGTTGTAACGAATAAGACAGACTTATGGGCTGGTATATTTATTAACACAAATATGCGGTAGCACATATTTGAGATATTTTCTTTCATTTTCTAAAGTTATGTTTCTGTCCCTGCAATGATCCCCATTCTCCTATGCCATTTACATTTAGGGCCTGTTTAGATGAGTGTCTCATGAGAATATGCTCTCGCTAGAGATGAAGCATGACAATAAGATGGGGTTATTTCTTATTTATTAGCTTCTCTGATAATAAGACAATGGGACACAGGTGCTCTCTCTCCTTCATTCACTCCAGGGACCCTTAAACCAGCTCTTACTTGAGCCAAACACATTTAAAAAAATATCCACCACATGCTAAAATTCCCTAGAGTTTTTTTAAAAAAATGGGCCATCCATATACCCATCAACTTGTTTCCCAGCGCTCCTTACCTGGGGCCTGATTCATTAAGGATCTTAACTTGAGAAAATTCTTATTTCAGTCTCCTGGACAAAACCATGTTACAATGCAAGGGGTGCAAATTAGATTTCTGTTTTGCACAAAACAGAAATCTAATTTGCTCCCCTTGCATTGTAACATGGTTTTGTTCAGGAGACTGAAATAAGAAGTTTCTCAAGTTAAGATCCTTAATGAATCAGGCCCATGGTTATTAATATATATGGACATTTTAAGGCACGATAAATCCAATGTCATCCAAGTTGCTCAAAGCTGCCCACATATGGTGCGATCCTGCTGCTTGGTCCTAGAGTTGAGTGCATCAGCTTCACTGAAGCCAATAGTGGTCATAATCTGGCCTCATCTATCAACATGCCTGATAACGATGAGGCTAATTTCCATAGCATAGGTTAATGCCAGAAATGACTACTATTTATTGGTACTTCATGAGAGATGACAAAGAGATAACCTGTGCCAAACTACACCACTCTAGCACCCATTCTTGTGAATGTTAGGACAGCATGGTGGCTAAATGGTTAGCACTTCTGCCTCACATCACTTGGGTCATGAGTTCAATTCCTGACCATGGCCTTATCTGTGTGGAGTTTGTATGTTCTCCCTGTGTTTACGTGGGTTTCCTCTGGCTGCTCTGGTTTCCTCCCACACTCCCAAAAAAATACTAGTAGGTTAATTGGCTGCTATCAAAATTTACCCAAGTCTCACTCTGTGTGTGTGTGTGTGTGTGTGTGTTAGGGACTTTAGACTGTAAACTCCAATGGGGCAGGGACAGATGTGAATGAGTTCTCTGTACAGCGCTGCAGAATGAGTGGCGCTATATAAATAAATGATGATGATGATGATGATGTCAGAAAAATGTGTTCCATAATTTGTTACTTTATAACATTAAGCAATTTACAATGGCTAATGTCAACACTGCCTATTATAAATAATACCCATAGTTGCTTAACCAGTTTCTAAGCTTAATCTTATATAAATCCTTGAAAATGCTGAATTTTGCAAATATTTCTTTATTACGATTTGTAAGCTATTTCAGTAATGAATGACTCACTGGTTTGGATTAAGCAGTTTTGTTATTTGAAAAAAAAAAATGTCTTAAATGCAACTATTCCTACATAGTTTAGTATATTCAAATTAGGCGGAACTGTAAATGTTCTCATTAGAAGTGATACACATCCAATTACTCTGGGTACTAGAGGAGCAATAGGCGGTTGTCAATGTCCCTAGTGAGTAATTTATTCAGATTGCAACCAAGAAGAATATATACGCAGCCCCTAGACACTAAATTACCACATTTTGGGCTAAATCCGATCTGCTGGAAAATTCCTGTGTACGGGATAGTTTGAAACAAGAATATGTTTTTGGAAAATCGTGATTTTTTTCTTTACAGTTTCATAAAACCCAATTTCTTTCAATGTGTTTTAATAGATTCCTCAATGATTGATAGCTATATATATATATATATATATATATATATATATATATATATATATATGTATATATATATATACTGAATCCAGGTGTAAACAATCAAAGATTGTACGCTCCTTTGAGCAGGGCTTTCTCTCCTCCTGTCTTCACCACTTTTAACTCTGCTCGCCAGCTACCCTGCCTTCCTCCTCGAGGACCCTCTTCCCCCGTCCCCTCTCGCTCCCTTCTCTTCCCCCTGGGGGTCTCCCTCTCATCTGTGCCCTCCCTTTTAGGTGCCGTTGCTGGCTGACCTTCCCCTCTCCCCTCCCCTCTAGCTGTGCTTTGAGCTTACTGAGTTACTGTGATTATTGTTTACTGTCCTGTGCTGTCTCACCTCGTATTGTAATCTCGTTTGTCCCTGTACGGCGCCGCGGACACCTAGTGGCGCCCTATAAATAAAAATTAATAACAATAATAATAATAATAATTGGCAATAGTTAACACATGCCACATATATTATTACAAATAATGCATGAGGAGTTAAGAGGCAATTAAACAAAAACATGTTTGATATGTGTTTCATAATCCTGTAAAGAAAAATTATATGTGGGACCCAGAGTGCCATATTAGAAATTGCCTTTCCCAATTTTTAGAATGAACAGAATACATAGCGCAAAATTTCTGAAGTTGCCCTTTGTGGACACACTGCAAAAATGTCAAAAATCCATCTAAAAAAAAAAAAAAGAGGACAGGAAACAAAACATCTGTACTGGTCTGTAATGCGCCATGCTACTCAATATGTACTACTACTACTCAATATTGGGTGCATTCCTCTAATGGATGAGAGACCGCTCTTGTTGTTGGCTTGTATGTATGGGTATAATTTACTCTCTAAAACAGAAATAGTGTCATCTTAGCAAAAATATTCATTTCTATTGATTTCCATACATTTTACCCCCTAAACACACATACAATTCTGCAAACCTTGAGCACAAGTATGTGTTAACCACTAGAAAGCATTGGGCCTTAGGAGTCATTGATTTCGTGTGTGATTATACCCTTACAAAGGATGGAATAAGATACATAGGAGTAGATTTACTAAAGCTTCTAAGAATGAAAAGTGCAGGTGTTGCCCATAGCAACCAATCAGATTCTAGCTATCATTTTCTGTTAAATGATAGCTAGAATCTGATTGGTTGCTATGGACGACACTTCCACGTTTCCTTTTATGAAGGTTTGAGATTTTGCAGACCTAAACTACGTTACTTTACTGGATCTAACACTCACCTTTCCTGCAGTCTGCCACTCTTTTAAGGTCTAGCTACATACAGTGCTCTGTCCCTGGGATGGTAGAAAACCATTGATGTTGGGTTTGAACCTGGTATGTCAAGAGGGGGTCTGGACTGCCTTTGAGGTGGGAGGGGCCACCAACTTGGTGTGGCCACGCCCCCACCGATAGCTATGGAAGGGGTACCTTGGTACCTGAAATTCCCCTTGGTGGCCCTGAATTGAACTTTTTTACACTGTTCAAGTCAATCCACTTACACAATTGCACAATGTGGCAGGAGTCCAAGTGGAGGCTGAAATCTGCGTACAAATGGCTTGCCAAGGATCTAGCAAAAAATTCAACATAGAGAACGGGTTTATACTGGAAAAATAATTATCCTTTAAAAGTAATTCAACCTAGCCTATCTTGTATTGTATTATACATAAAATATATTTACAAGCTGTGGAAGAAATATCTCGAAATATGTACTTTATTATATTTTTTTATTTCACTTATTATATTAGAGGAGTCCAATGTTGTTTTTTGTACTGTACTTTAATTGGACATATATTTTTGTCAAATCACAGCTTCATGTAACTTAAAATAGGACACAGGGTTACAAGTTCATTAGTTTGTGTTTTAGTCGCCAGAAAAGTGATTTATCAGACTTTATGTTATTTAATCCTGGCACTGTATTGATTTTGAAGACTCTAAGGGGTAAATTAATCAAGCTGAAAAAAGTGGAGATGTTGCCTATAGCAACCAATCAGATTCTAGCTGTCATTGTGTAGAATGTACTAAATAAATGGTAACTAATCTAATTGGTTGCTATAGGCAACATCTCAACATTTTCAATCCCGCAGCTTGATAAATTTACCCCTAAGAGTCATAAACTAAACATTGTTTTATTAATAACTAATGAATAAAAAAATCTAATGATACAATAAATAACAAAGGACCAAAAGAAAAATGAATCATTAAAAGTCTTTCCATTAAACCTTTATAGGATCAATTTAATCAAGGGACTTTCCCAAACGATGCTTGGTCTTTTTAATAGTAACAAGCGAAAAATTGCCATGCTAATCCAAATAAAACACTCTATTACATTTAACCTTGTGTAATAATAATGACACCAGGACCACTTATGTGGAGGCGAATATATAAACAAAGCACAATGGGGACTGTATAACTGATATAGGTTAACACAATACGAATAAATACAATGTGCTCAGTAAACACAAATGATTAAGGATGGATTAAAAATTAATATAACTACATAAGAATGGGACTAATTGTTAGTCATATGAAGAGAACACCACTGAGTGGGAGTTTAATTGGTTTCAATAAAAGTCTGATTAAGCATACATTTATGATACAATCTAACTACTGTATGTCTGTAGGGGCTGGCTGGGCTGGGGGCCAGCCCAGTCCCATAGTGGGCTATCTTGGGCTGTGTCACTGGGCCATCTGCGTTTTTTTCCCCTTTGAAATGTTCCTAATCGGCTGCTGAACCTCAGCATTACAATCAGACAGAGATGTGTTCTGAGCCAAAGAGATTCCAGGGGGTAAATGTATCAAGCTGCGAGTTTCCGGCGGGTTTGAAAAGTGGAGATGTTGCCTATAGGAACCAGACAGATTCTAGTTATCATTTTGTAGAATGTACTAAATAAATGATAATTAGAATCTGATTGGTCGCTATAGGCAACATCTCCACTTTTCAAACCCGCCAGAAACTCGCAGCTTGATACATTTACCCCCAGGAGTAATCACATGTCAGGAATACCTTACCAACAGCCGACTGTATTAAACATGATATTTTTTTTAATGCAGGGGATGGTCCAACATCAAATGCACTTAATATGGAATTCTGGTTATTGTTTGGTTGATTATTGTTATCGTTTTTCAAATGTAATCCCACATAATGCCACAAATTCAAGAAAATATTACTGAGAAGCACCAACCAGGAGAAGTCTGGAAGAAGTTTTAAAAGACTTTAACAACCCCCTGGGGGATTGTCAAATTTTTCATAATGAACTGAAGAGAAAATGGTACAACTGTGAATTTCACTAGAGTAGGTTGTACGGCACAGTTTAACATCTGAAAGGGCATTTTTTAAGGGCAGTGCAATGGCTTAGTGGTTAGCACTTCTACCTCACAGCACTGGGTTCATGAGTTCAATTCTCGACTTTGGCTCTATCTGTGTGGTGTTTGTATGTTCTCCCTGTGTTTGCGTGGGTTTCCTCCAGGTGCTCCGGTTTCCTCCCACATTCCAAAAACATGCTGGTAGGTTAATTGGCTGCTGTCAAATTAACCTTAGTCTCTCCTGGTGCGTATGTTAGGGAATTTAGATTGTAAGTTCCAATGAGTCAGGGACTGACATTAGTTATATGCCACGTTCTGCTGCCATCTCTTCCTGGTGATAACATCTCAACGGTAGCTCAGTGGTTAGCACTTCTGCCTCACAGCACTGTGGTCATGAGTTCGATTCCCAACCATGGCCTTATCCATGTGAAGTTTGCAAGTTCTCCCCGTGTTTGCGTGGGTTTCCTCCGGACACTCCAGTTTCCTTCCACAGACCAACAATATACTGGTATATTAATTGGCTGTTATCAAATTGATCCTGTCTGTGTGTATGTTAGGGAATTTAGACTGTAAGCTCCAATGGGGCAGGGACTGATGTGAGTGAGTTCTCTGTACAGCGCTGCGGAATTAGTGGCGCTATATAAATAGCTGATGATGGGTCCACCAAAATTATAGTTTTCCATGGCAGACATGAACCATGGAATAACAATAGCCCAGACAGTTGACATATCTGTAGTTTATGGGGATGTGCAAAAATTGTTGACAAAATCATACAGGACATCGGACTTAGACTCTATCAGGAACCCACACACCAAGTTATGGAAGATAATATAGCTCAATGTAACCAAAATTGAAGTTTTTGGCCTCAAAGCTAGGTATCTTGTATGGCGCAAGTCTAACAATGCCCTATAAGATCCCAGAGTCCTTGGAATTGATTTCTATTCCAGCACAACAATGACCACAGCATAGAGCAAAAGCCACATTGAAGGGGCTTAAATACAAAAAAAATCAATATCCTGGGGAGACCCATTCAAAGCTCAGACCTTTATCCCATCAAAAAAAAAAAGTTTCAAACTGGCTAGTCACCAGCAGCCCCCGTCCAACTGGACGGAACTCAAGAAAGAATAATGTATTTAATAAGAATAATAAAACATTACTTATGTAATTATTGTCTGTGTGTTTAATTAAAAAAAGGCTTTGAAGTTGTTTAATAAATCCATTTTGTTTCCATGACGTTGAAAAATAAATGTCAAAGTGGGAATACTTTTTATAGCCCCTGAAATGTTTTCACCTCTGTGGCTGATGCAAACGAGAGGCATTATTGGCATAATGACAGCCATATAAATAACAAAAGTCTAATCACACAAATAGCCAATATCTAGTTTTGTCTTGTTTGCTCAATACTCATAACACAACATTGTAAATGTGTATGTTTCTTACCATAGACAAATACGATTATATAGAGCACTAACAGTTAATTTTATTTACAGAGAGAAGTATCATTATTTCAACAACTAACTCATTAACATTAATCCTGGCTGCCTTATATATTATATTGTAATGATCAGGGAAGAGAGAGGGGGTGTGAGAGGTCAGACTTTGAAAAACACGCTTGACACATGGTGGCTGAAATCTCCATCTCACAAGTATGTAGGTTAGAAAAAAATAACATGTCATTTATCCATCAGAAAGCAATAAAAAAAAGTTAATAACAAAAATTTGTAAATGTCATCATATCAACTGGAGATATCAAGGATTAAATGTGCAGAATTTAACCTCATTTTGCAAATGTAATCTGTATTCCACTGAAGATAAATACACTCTTTAATAGTGAGTATCTGACACCATTTTGGGGCTGGTTATATGCAATCTTCTGTCTACAGGTGTCCCCCCTGCAGCTCTTCACAATCCCATTATCAGTGGGTTTAAACCGAGAAGTGCGAATAGCATTTCATGTTGGTTAAAAAAAACATAGTAAAATGTTGGATACACATTATTGAAGAGTGTATCTAACAAAACATTGCAAAAATCAGCAATGTTTTACTTACCTTAATAACCAGAGATCCCCTTGCTCAGTCTATTCTACTCATTTAGCCAATGTGGACTGTTCTTTAATCAGCGTACCATAGTACAAAGTTATAAAGCAGAGATTTTCAAAAACGGACTCTTCCTCCAGTAGACATTATACCAATGTTACTTATTTCATACTGTCCAGTAAACATTTTGACATTGCTCATGTAATCTGTCCATGGAATGTCACTGTTCTGTTGTATCCCAGCAAAGCAACCAAACATGTCAGAAGAACTATACAGTGACAGTTTATAAAAAAAATAAAAAAATAAAACAAAATAAAAAAAGTAAGTGGAAATTAAATTGTCCTTTATCCAACTCTTACATCATTGAGCATTTCATATATTTGATTAAAAGTAATAGCTCAAAACATGTTACGTTGCAGACAGACAAGGCAGAGATAATCATGAAATACATAACAAAAGCAATTAGATTATTTCACTTAGACAATGCCTGATATAAAAAAAAAATCCCATTTATGCAACTCCCTCCTATGTAATTCCACTTCCCTGAATGACGCCCACCTCCTATTGCTTATTAATATATAATCTCACATCATTAGTATAGTGTATTATTCAAACCATACATCTCATGTGACAGGTGATTGTAATCTTTGAAGTCCACGTACAGAATTCCTTATAACACATTCATACAGATCAGCAGCCACATCAGTATCCTCCTTCCTCTGGCAGAGCTGACATTGCCTATTTTCCAGGCTGAGAGATGCTGATCATCTGCAAGAGTAGAGTCTATCAATGATCGGTCTGCTCTCTCCGCCTCTTTTTTTTCTTTCTTTCTTTTTTTTTTAACTAGATCAAGTGTAGCAATCTGTGATTGGCTGGCGATCAGAGATTCCTGGAACAGAACACTATTTAAATAACATTACTTTCACAGCGAAGAAGATGCAGCTCTCTAACCAAGGGACTCAAAGGATAATCTTAGAGCTTTCCCAATGCTGGATATAAGGTAAGCAGTCAATTGTGTCCAACCTACACTGACTGTCAGCATGACAAACTGAGTGTATAATGTTGGCAACACATATATGAAAAACTGGCAAGTTGTGTTAGGAATAACTGTATTATTTAATATTCTTAAATCCATTTTATTTGATAAGTATTGAAATTCAAAGGACATCCTAACAGAATACATGGTATCACGATGTGATATTTTCATTATCATTACCTGTGGTTTGCTGGACAACTTAATTCTATAGCCTCATGTTTAGAATGCATTTTATACATTTACAATATTTGCAGTACTGTTGTTGCTTTGCTGTTTATGTTTTTTGGAGTTGATGTTTAAAGCATTGCAACCACAGTTAAGTTAACAAGCAAGAGCTTGATTTGTAACCAAGGCAGTCATTTGTGTATACCTTATATGTTCATATTTGTAAATGCATATTCTATTTCATTTTACTTGTAAGAAGTTGCATACATGTCTGCTAGTCAAAAATAATGATTATATAGATATTTAATTAACAATTTCACATCCCGTCCTTGTTTTCTTTTATATTTTAGATAAATACTTAATACAAGTATGACTGAAAATAAAGTGTACTTTTCACTAATTGTGCACTGATGTTTAACTGCCCAAACATGGAATTGTTAGAATGTCCCTGGTTTGCAGTTTTTAGAAATCTTGTAGAACGAGTTAAGATTTTTTGGTCGTACATTCAGAAAAATATGAGTAATATTTGCTTGCAGGCATAATAACAAGGTGAGTCTAAAGAATAATATATTTTCTGTATGCAGTATTTTAGTTATAACATTTTGCAACATTGAGATTAAATGTGTTTATTATTAACTAAGTTATAGAAATATTTTATTATCCATTTAAAGATTTTTTAAAAAAAAGTAATTGTATTTTGTATTTACTTTTTATTGTTGTTATAGTTCATAATAGATTGCAGTATTCAATGAAATGAACAGGTCGCAGGGAACTTTTGACAGCAGCTGTCCATAGTACAACAATTTATGTATAGATACTGATTTTGTTACGTAAAGTAACACATGATGAAAATATATTGCCAGAAGACAGTTGTAGAATTGTGTTCTGGTATCACCAATGAATGTAAAATAGCAACCTTCAGTTTTATCAGTTAGGCAAAGGCAGTTGTAGTCTTATTAAGTTTTCCTACTAATATATATATATATATATATATATATATATATATATATATATATATATATATATATATATATATATGTTAGTTGCTAGCTTCTAGCACACTTATTGTTCTGCAACCAGGTTTGGAAACAGTTAAATACAATTATTATGCAGATATACTGCCCCCTGTGTGGAACTTAAGACTTGCAATTGACTTTGCCATCACACTTGAGCACGCAACAGTTTTAGGAGCATTAAAATAAACACAAGTTATTTATAGTAAGTTTTACTAATAAACATATACTAATAAAGTGCAAATGTGCAGTAAGCATAATACCCATTCAGCAATTGGCTTTGATTGATGATGTGCAGATTAAGCAATGAAACAGCTTTGTTCTTTGTTAGTGCTTAACCGTGCCTCTCAACTGTCACGATTTAGTTTTGGACAGTCCTGATTTGAGGTCTTTGTCCCACCGCCCCAATTGGGACAGCTATGGCCCGTTGTTCAGGAAATTGGGAGGTATCTTCTGTTCACAGTGGTGATTAGATGCTGGTGTTTGAAGGGGAGGAGGTGCAGGGCAGCTAGGACTTCAAAAGGGCAAGGCATGCTCCCATGGATGTACCCACGACCCTACTGTGGTGTAGCCATGCCCCTATTATGAGGTAGCTATACACCTTGTCCCAATTGGAGAAGCAACACAATTGAGAGGTATGCATAACCTTGAGAGGCTTGTAGAAGGCTCAGTGTGAGCGCCCCCCAGCTGCCAGCTCCCAATTGTATCATAAGGGGGGGGCAACTGGCTCCAGCATCACGGGACCACCCCTGCACAGTGCCGGATTTTCACGCTTCATACCTGGATGACGAGGGTGTGCACTTCTTTCCCTGCTTCCTCTGTGCAGCCCCTTTTAAAGCTTTCAGGTTGCCCCTCAGTTCTTTAGACAGGACATCTCACTCAAATAGATTTGGAACAGATTTGTAGAATTGTACAGCTAAAAAAAATCCCAAAAAACCTAAATATGCATAGACCACATTGTGTAGCCACAAAATGTGTCACTGCAGGATAGAGCAACTTTGAAGTTCTGTTATTTGCATGTAAAGTAAGGGGACTAGGTACAATATTATGACGATTTTTGTTTCTTCTAAAAATCTCAAACCTGAAAATCTTATCCTCATACAGCAGACAGTAATAATTACAATGTTATACCCCTGTAGTGCATGATTAAAGTCTGACAATAACTTACTGTTTATTTCCCCAGTGACCCAGCTATAGGCACAGTTGCGACTTCAGTAGATAGGAGAAACATTACGTTAATATTTCATTACTTGTGAGGTAGTTTTCAGTGCTCTTCAGCTATAACTTTGATTTTGTCCTTTTGGTCACTAACTATCAGAACAGTCCTGTGAAAACCAGGGCTGTTTTCAGATATGCAGTGGCAAAAGATCCCTTCGAGAGCTATGAAATTTGGGGGCCTTGACTCTGACATTCAGTAGCCTCTAATCTTTTATATGTGCCAACATGAATATACAAAGAATGACCAAAATTAATTAAACAAAACCCAATAATGGGACACAGAGCTACCAAAAGCTGTCAAAACAGCTTCTGGGGATATATTTAATAAACTACGGGTTTTAAAAAGTGGAGATGTTACCTATAGCAACCAATCAGATTCTAGCTGTCATTTATTTAATGCATTCTGCAAAATGACAGCTAGAATCTGATTGGTTGCTATAAGCAACATCTCCACTTTTTCAAACCCGCAGTTTAGTAAATATACTCCCTGGTGTCTGAAACTCGACTAGAAAGACGTGACACCTCAAGAGACCCTAGTTGATGTTTTGTTAATGGTGGTAGAAAATCCAGTCTCTGGTCCAGATTTTTTTTGCCCACTTTTTTCCCTAGTTGATTATATCTCTCAGTCAGACTTCCATGTCAAGAGCCTTTCAGACACTGTTCCTTGCGAAACTTCATTAAGTTGAGTAGACTTCATCATGTAGCTCTTGTCAATCATGCTACTACAATCACCCCTCAAATTCCCCAAGGTCACTTCCACTGGCCAAGCAGACATAATATTAGGCAGCTGAGCCTTCCCCACATTTTGAGACATAAAGTATGATTCAATGTTAATTGCTTAATTAACTCAGGAACCACATTAGTGCTTAAGCACTTGCTTTTAAAATGCTTTGTCTCATTTACCCAAACGCTTCCATTCATTATTTAGCGTCTGGTAGACCTCAGAATATTCACCTATAGGTTGTTATTTTAGATTTGCTGTGTCTAGAGGTCACTTATAGATGTGTTGTATAATGGCACTGTACAACAATGGTCTCCACTTTTTCCATTGTAAAGATAATGTTGTAAATATTTGTATTAATTGAAAATTCAATAATAATAAGAATAATAATAGTAATAATAATAATAATAATAATAATAATAATAATAATAATAATAATACAATATTAAAAAAAACTTATCTCACTTTACCAGCACTGCTAAAGTTTCATGAGAGTTATCATCATCATCATCATCATCACCATTTATTTATATAGTGCCACTGATTCTGCAGCGCTGTACAGAGAACTCACATCAGTCTCTGCCCCATTGGGGCTTACAGTCTAAATGTCTTAAGATTCACACACAGTGAGAGAGACTAGAGTCAATTTTGATAGCAGCCAATTAACCTACCAGTATGTTTTTGGAGTGTGGGAGGACACCGGAGCACCCAGAGGAAACCCACGCAAACACGGGGAGAACATACAAACTCCACACAGATAAGGCCATGGTGGAGAATTGAACTCATGACCCCAGCGCTGTGAGGTAGAAGTGCTAACCACTTAGCCACCGTGCTGCCCGTAAGTTATATATATTACTTTGTGCAGAAGATAGGTAGTGGATCAAGCCATGTTTCTGTTTTGCTTTCATAAATGAGAGAAAAAGAGAGACAGAGAGGGAAATTGAGAGAAAAAGAGAGAGCTGTAGAAGAGAGGAAGGGGGAGATAGAGCGAAGCAAAGGGAGAGATAGGTAAAGGGTGAGAGAAAGATGCAGACAGAGATGGAAAGAGAGAGAGAGGAATGAGAGGGATAGACAGAGGGATACAAGGGAAATTTTAATTTGAGTTGATGGTGGAAAAAGAGATAAAGAAGAAGAAAGAGAGATATAGGGTACATAGAACGAGTGAGAGGGAAACAGAGTGATAGAATGTGAAGGTGGAGGACAGTCGAAGATAGATCTAGAGGTAGAAAATAAGGGAGAGCTGGGGAAAGAGAGAGTGGCCGAAGTAATATTCCTATCCAGAAAAAATATTTCCCTGTACAAAGGAATTGAAATCAATTAAACATCCTTACAATTAAACTTGACATCCTTAAAATTAAATGAAGTGGTACACAAACCATGTAAAACAACCTTGCTACCTGTTTCCAGAAATGTTTTGTTGGCGTACAGTATTTTCTATAATAACATTATTTAAAAAAATATAAATGTCATATTCTCCTGTTTTGTGTAGTATAATGCATGGAAATCTATTTTAATACTACAGATTGATTATGTGCTTTACAGGGAATGTGCCCTAAATATTGATATAAATCGTTTTATCATTTTTTTTTAACTGTGTTAAGTTTGTTGACACATTTAAATTAAAAAAATAATTTATATATAGCTGGAGGGTTTTTTTGTCTCTTCTTACACGAAAACTTTTATTAAGACTGTTATTAAAAGTATGGATTCTACCAAGGAAAATTGTTTGCGAGGGAAGGGGGGGCGTTTGGAGCAGGTTACCTGTGAATATTCTACTCTGAGGGTTAATAAGTTGCTATCTTTACTCCTCTCACCTTCGGGCAAGTGTGGGGTGGGCATTTTAGCCCACCCACCACGGTGCAAATTACATCCTCGATGCCCCTGTCCCATACAACTATTCCCTTTCTTCCCCAAAAGCCTTGCCCCCGACCCCACCTCGCCCAAAAAAGCCTTGCGACCTTGGCTGCATCCTAGTCAACCTATTGGTTAATCACACATGGGCAGAGGTTTCATTACTGGATTAATTCAGGAAGATATCTCAACAGAAACTTAAAGTATAGAAGTGGGTAGCGTTTAGCATGTTTAGATAAAATGCAGTGTTCTACATACCTGGGATGTATATATAATAATTTAGCAATTTTTTAATATACATTTTAACCCCCGCAGACATGTACACTTTAAGCAATAACAAAACTAATTATGACTATATAATTTACAGGAGTTTATAATAATTTTAATAAACCAGATATAATATTACAGAGCATAGAGACACTATGCCTTTCACATGCTGTCATTCCATGTCACCTGATTTACACATGAGTTATTTTGCACATTACATAGTGTCACCAAGTCATTTCATAATATTGACCATGCATATGTATCACCCCATTCAGCTATATTTTACTGTGAGATTTATGAGGAAATCGGTGTTGGAAGGAAATTGATTATTGAAATTGAGTTATAAAAAGATTGGATAAAATTTAAATCATGCACGGACATATGAAAAACCAGTGAAAAGCAGGATATTTAGAATATTAATGTGTAGCCTTGTGTTGGGTAGAACTGTTGAATTTTTATTATCAGACCAGGGCCGTTCAATAACTGATCACAATCTAGTTTAATCAGACCTGGCAGAGGTAACTTGGCTTGTGGGGCATGATTATATGTAACTTAGTGGCATGGAAAAGACTAACACCAGTTCATTAGAATGATCTTTGGTGAACATTTTAACATGTATGTTTAGTATGTTCCACAGAATAAATAAAAGTAGACTCCATGAATCTCTGCCTGGATGTGGTGGAAATCTCAAGAAGCTTCTCCAATAGAAATGTTCAATTATTTAATACTCCATGGTAGATGGAATACAAGAGTGTCCAAAGACATATTGGTAGGTTAAAGAGGTATTCTACCAAAACTACATTTTACTAAATATCTTCCCTTACCAATAATAGTACTTTAGTGAGCGATCCTCCCATGCGACACCCCCCGCTATTTGCTGTATTTAGCAAGGTCCCAGCACATGCATGCAGCTTAGACCTCCATGGTCCTATCTTGGCTCTTCCCATAGCTGGGGAGATCAGACAAGGTGGTTCTAATTGAAACATTAGAACTACTCTGTTGGATCCCCAATGCTATGGAGAGACCCAAAGATGATTGGCAGAGATCTTGGCTATATATAAACCCCGGGACCCTAAGTGTTTGTGAGCCTGTTGTAGGGAAATCAGATGGTAAGTGTTAGAGCTAGAACAGGTAGCAGAGGTCTTCACCTATAGCAGCAGCCTTTCCTGTAGAGCTGAACGCGCTCACAGGTACTGGGATGCCCCCAGGACTTAAACTCAGAGTAGTACAAGTTTATCATCGTAGCGCAGGTGAGGGACAGCGAAGTCCAAAACGGGCCGTGGTCAATGGGTACAGCAGGCAGCGGTAGTGAGGTCCAGGCAGAGGTCAGGATTGGCGACAAACAGCGTATCCAGGTAATAGGCAGAGATCAGGGTCACAAGCAATCCAACAGAGTCCAGTGAGCGAGCCAAGGGTCATACACAAAAGAATCAATCAAAATCACAAGAGCAGATGAGCAGAGAAGCAGGTCAGCAGCCAGAGACTGAAGCTATAACCGGCAGGGAGGCTAAACCCTCCCTGCTTTAAATACTAGCAAGGACCAATAGGAGCTGAAGAACGGGGAGGAAATCAGGCCCAGCAGGCTAATTATTCTTATGTTGCGTCGGTAATGTACTGAGCTTCCCTGCCGTCACCATGGCGACGGCCGGGCCGACAACCAGAAGTGACACCCCGGTCGTCATGACGACAGCGGGGAAGCATCTGAGGGGACAGATTGAGTTGTGGTGGTGCCGAGCCGCGGCGGCTCATAACAGTAAGTTCCACTGGGGCATTGATTGATGATCCTGAATCATATCTGCCAGCTTATTTTTTCTCCCCCTTTGGGAGAACACAGAGGGAGGGGGGTGAAGTACAAGTATGGAGGGGGCATTGTGGATCCCATCATTCTGCTGTGGAGGGTTGGGCACTGGCTGGGGCAAAATGACACACTTCACTATGAAACACTTCATGGAGGCCCCCATCCACTAGGAAGTGGGCAGGATACAGGATAATGGACTAGTCCCCTGGGTGTCTGGGAGACCTACCCGGAATTCAGGAGTCTCTTCTAGAGTGCAGTGTCAGTGAGTCAGTGTTTTACCCCCTGGTTATTGAGCATAAGACAGGCCAACGCAAATATAAGATTTCCAGCCACAGACAGCCTGTTTCACCCTCCCTGGGTCCCATCAGAACGGAATAGTTTTTTTTGCTTAACACTATAGAGACACCTAACAAACAATTAAAGGAGTTAATGAGTGTTTGAGTCTCTTCTTGAGTACCTTAAAAACACTTAAAAAGACAAACACTTTGGGCCTGAGTCATTAAGGCAAAAAAAGGAGTAAATGTTCTCTGGGACAAACCATGTTACAATGCAAGGGGTGCAAAAATGTATTATTTTGCACATAAGTTAAATACTGGCTGTTTTTTCATCTAGCACACAAATACTTAATAGCTTTATTATTACACTGAAATTTGTAGTTAATCTAGGACATTCTGTCTGTGTGTGTATGTTAGGGAATTTAGACTGTAAGCTCCAATGGGGCAGGGATTGATGTGAGTTCTCTGTACAGCGCTGCGGAATCAATCATTGTCAATTTCATCACCAGACATAAAAAGTTGAAATATCTTAAAAAAATTAAGCTGAATTTTTCATTGGGTGCAAGACCTGTAGACTTGAAATCTGTGTGGTGCACACTGGAGGACTGTTGCCAATTAAAGGGATCTAATACAACAGTGCCTGCAGAGTTATCAGTTAGGTTGGGGCCAAATAAAAAAAAAACGTTTGTGGGTTATCTCCCTGAAGACCACCAATTCCACAGTACACCGTGGTAAGGAGTCAATTAAAGACCTTACAACTCCTGTGTTTTATATTTTTAGCCAAAATCCCCCTGAAATAGAATCCCAGAGAGCCTGAGATTAAGGATGGTCTCCTTGTTAGAAAACCATTCTGAAAACAAAACTATATCTATTAAAAATAATGAATCCCATTAGACACAATAGCATTTCTCCGTGTGATTAATGTGGTACACGGGTTTCCTATAGATTTTGTCCCAGTTTAAAAGCCAAGAGATGGTAGTAAATAGTCTCCCGTGTATCTTTAATAGCTCTACTTTCAGATTAATGACGCAAGTATTTTATATATTTGACCTCTCGGGTTTATGGGCAATAAGCAGACCTAAATCATGCTGAACTATTTTTATGCTTTGGTCATAACTATTTGAGATTACTTCTACTATTGCATGTCATTTTATGCTTGGCCTCTCATGTGTAATGGAGTTGACCGTGGAAAGGAAAATCCAGCATGAATTGTGACTGACACGTGTGTGCTGTAGTTTTACTTTTCTTTTTTAACAATAATTTCCTTAAAATAAGCTCAGTAAAGGGCTGCAACATGCAGTGGTTTCCTCTAACCTATAGTAACCAATCAGATATTAGCTTTCATGAGTATGTGTCAACTACACTGCTAAGTATGAAATCTGATTGGTAGCTATCAGTTACAGCATATCAACGCTATTCGTACTCAAATATTAACTATGGCCCAGCTAGGGGTCTATTTATGAAGCGGGTGAAGAGCCTAAAAGCCGGCAAAAGGACCGGCGGGGAGCCCAGACCTGGTCTTACCCCCCCCTCCATCCACTCCCCCCTTCCCCTCACCTCTCCCCTTTCCCACTATTCCCACGCCCTCAGTACCGCATACAACATCACATTCTCCGACATCCCTTTAAGGTTCTTCATTGTTATATTGTAGCAAAATTCTTCTACCTTTTTTTTGTGTTATCCAATTCACAATGTAACTTGGTGTTGCCCTCTTGGGCTACAATTGTTTACCTGTCTACTGTGCAGAGCCGGATTAACAATAGGGCTAAAGGGGCTACAGCCCAGGGGCCTCGGCAGCTGGGGGCCCTGCCGGCATTCATCGGGTCGGGGGCGTCCCCGCCCCTGGCTCCGACTGTCACTAGTTCAAGGAAAATGGCAAATGTTATGCTGTTAGCCGCCTGCTGTCACTGTAGGACTTACGCGGCGCACAGTAATCTTATTGAGGAGATCTTGTGAGAGTGAGACTATGACTCATAGTCTCACTCTCACAAGCTCCCCTCAGTAAGGAGATTACTGTGCACCGCGTAATTGCTACAGGGAGTGGAACAACGGAAGGAGATAAGATCATGGGGGCGGGCTCATGGCTGGGGGGGCCTCATGGGGGGACGACTCATATAGTACCCTTAGCCCGGGGGCCTCCCTTCCCTTAATCCGGCCCTGCTACAAATATACAATTTAAAAAAAAAAAATTCACCCCATTTGACAAAGACTTAACAGTGTAGAAATCAGAGATTTCTCCAGGGCCTGATTAATGGTTCAGGCCATCCTAGTGCTCTCATAGTGCCCCCTCGCCTTCCGTGCCAGGCAAATATGCGGTTGGTAATCTCTAATACGTACATACATGTCTCCCTACTGACCAGGCTTGGATCACCCGCATAGCAATCTAAGATGTTATCTAAGATTTAGATTGTTTTTAGGGCTCTTCCAGGATTGAATATTGCTTTGTGCTTGTTGCGTGTGATATCCCTATTATTACATTGCTCTTGCTAAATCACTGGATTTATAATTTCAGGCATAGTTCTACCATGAGGATTTGCTTATAAAATTACAGACACAATACATATTTTTGCAGGACAACGATCCAGGAATTGCCCAGCAAAATAATATACCTGTATTTAAACCAAGTCAGATTAAAGCAATTGTCCCTAGTCTCTCATGATTGGAGACAGTGGATAAAGAGTAGCATCATAGCAGCCAGTGAGGAGTAGACGGTTTTATTAGTGGATGGGCTAAAACCATTCTTCTGAGATCGACCTATGAGGTCTATTTATTAAAATGTGGTAATAAACAGTGAAAATCACCTATTGTAATCTGTCATTAAAATCTCTCAGAATCAGCTGAGTGATACTCATACGATACTGGCCCGGTGTGGTGAGGGATGACGATCTAATCGTTGGGCCAGTTTAGTCGATAGACGACTAGCCAGTTCATGCATGCGCAGTGGATACATAAATATACCAAAAAAAATCAATTAAAATATGTTTTTTAAAAATAAAAAAAAATATTGACCAGTGAAAAAGAGCTTTAGTCAAAGAATAAAAGCATGGGGAAGCTATTACAAGCTTGAACCGGCAAGCTACAGCCCCTTGTTGTATAGGATGAATCACTAATGACCCCTATATCTCTAGAACTGGTTGTACTGATTATGTAATCACTGTTTGTTAATTTTCCCCTGAATATTTATGTATGACAATGTGTATATTGTATGTAACCAGTGTGCTTTGCTGAATGACTTCAGTTTTACCCGTACAAGTGTCGAGAGTCTTTTGAAAGTAACCGGGCCACACAGATAACATCTCTGAGTAAGAGTTTGCTTATACATTCTGACCAGCCAGGCAGAGCAGAGTTGGGAAATCCTATCCTTTGAGATGCCAGATATCTATCTTAGGATAAATAACTAATTTTGAAAGCCCTGTGTCATTCTGGGAAATACCCTGACATTGGGTTAATTTCCAAAGGTGGGGGTGAGATCAATGTGAGAAAGGTTCAAATCAGCTGCCTAACCTAGAAAAATTGTTCATTTTTCTGAGAAGCCCTAAGTATCTAGGTTGAAATGTGCCATCCTTCTCAGAGTGTACTCCTGTCATGTCAAGTCTTAAACTAGTAAGTTAGTGACTCTGGTTTTATTTCCTATTTTATTTTTTGAAACTTATTTGTACAAGTTATTTTGTATGTCTTGTTATTAATTGCTTTGTAATTAAGCCTTGGAAATATTTTTGGGATTAAATACATTTAATGTAGCATTATCTCTGGATTCTTTGTGAAGTTATGAAGCCAAGTGAGGCTCATGCTACATGTGTATGTGATTTAAGTGTGTAATATTAGTAAGTAGTTTTGGTGAATGCAAGGACTCCATAGTAAATCCTTTGTGGTGGCAGAAAAGGTGTATTCATTGGTAAGTGACCAAGGTAACTCCAGTCAGCTGTTTCAGATTGCCGTATCTGAGACAGGATGGGCATTCGTTACACCCTGTATGTGGGATTACTACAAATCTCCTCCACCGATCTAACCCATGTTTACAATGCCCAGGACAGCTACAATTTGGGAGAAACTCACATTCAAGATCACCTGCACTCCCCTCAAAGGCTCCAAGGCTGAAGCTTAAATATAGGTGAGTGCAAACGGAGATTGTTGACATAGCTTGCCCATACAGCTGCTTTGAGAGAATTATGAGCCTCTGGGAGCTGGTGTGAGTGACTATCTCACAAAGATAGCTACACAATCACAAATTTTTCATGAAGTTCTACTTTAAGAGACAATATCAAGAATTGCTTCTTTATAACTTGCTACCACTGAGAGCATCTGATAAGATTCCATTTATTAGGCAAATTGTACAAAAGCTTCAGAGACGAATTGTGCCCAACACAAAGCCAACGATTGATTTTGTATTCCATTGTTAATTAGACTCAATATGTTAATGTAAATCAATGCTCAGATCAATGGGTTAAGCTTTCTCTCTCAGTCATAAATTTTGTAGGTATTTAGCTCCTAGAATGCCCGTAGGACGGATTGTGGAAGATTAACTGGCTATATACGATGGTATTCTTAATTAACTGACATACATATCAAACCAGTTATTTCTCTGAGAATTCTAAGAATTACAGTAAACTTGAAACAAGCCTTTTTTTAATCAATTTCTATGCTCCACAGCAGCTGATCTCCAGAGGACAATAGAAAGAGACGGCTCGATTGAAGGCTTTAATGAACATATTACTATGGTTTTTTTTTCACATTTACGTTACAAAATAAATCTGATTAGTATGTCTTTTTGACACAATATTACCTATTGCCTGCTAATGGCATTTTCCTTATCCAGATGGGTCTTTTTTTAAAAAAAAATCTAATAATAAAGACAATACAATAATATATATATATATATATATATATATATATATATATATATATATATAATTAACTATTACCTACTTCCTTCGTTATTGCATTTTTTCATGATCTTTAATCAACCAGAATAGCTAATTATATTTATATGGTAGATGGAACACATTATTATTGCTGTCAAGTTTGTTTGTAGTATTTTTGTAATGCAACAAGAATTTCAGAATTTTTTTGTACAAAAATCTTTTTAAAGGACGTGCTATTTCATTTGTATTCAGATTTTGCTAAAAAAAAAAAAAGATTTAAGGATGGTATAGTTCCTATTCATACAATATTGTACAAAAGTCTACATTTGAGGTAGGCGACCAACTGTTGTGGACTGGAGACAAGGGATGAGCTGGGACTTGTAGTTCCATGGCATGAAGATAATCACTTGTACACTGCCTTTAACCTTGATGGATTCTCGCTTTTTGCTATTGTTTATGAGTCCATCATAAAATACAGCTTCAGAATGCAGATATTTACAAGTTCTGCTCTTCACCGTAGTTAATTAAAGGGTTCACAATTTCTGTTATTGATATTGTTTGCTTAGATGGGTATTTTTACCAACTTGGAAAACAAAAGTACACAGAGCAGACACTGAAAGGTCGTGTCGTTGTTGGAAAAACAGGTGTTTTCATGACTAATTAGTTGATTGTATTGTACAACTCAGAAAATCAGTGGCAGATCCCTTAGCAGTTGATTGTTGTAACATTGATTGCAAAATCTTCCCTTATATTTGGAGCTGGTGAAAGCACCATGGAAGCCTTAGGCCCCACCCCCTCACCATGCGCTCCCTCATACACTGCCCCGCCCCCTCCACTTCTTGCCTTGTGTGGAGATGGAGGAAAGGTGTCCTCTTCTGCTACTCTGTCAGACTGTGACATCATAGCTCAGCAACATACTCTCAGCATACCACTAACAGGGAGGAGCAGCAGCCAGCGGCTTCACAGGTAAGAAACTGTTGGCCGCTGCTGCTCTATGTGGGTGGACAGAGTTCAATTTTAGGTTCCTGGAGGGCTAGACTCAGCTCAGCAGCCTATTAGGAATATTTTAAAGGAAAGAAAATGCAGGTGGTCCGGTGACCCAGCCCAAGGTAGCCCACTATGGGACCAGCTTTGGGAGGGGGTGATGGGCCCTTGCCCCCCAGGCCAGCCTGCCCCTAAACCTTGGCATCCTTGTTATCCACCTAGGTTTGACTTGAGGTAGCACCGGCCCTGCTTATATTTAAAAACATAGCCCACAAACAAGTCCATTAAATTATTTCTCTGACCACCTGTGGTCCAATTAGATTGTTTTATACAAGTGTAGAATATGTGTGTGAGGTCCAACCTTCTGTCAATTAGGGTTTGGTATGATTAGCCGGTACTTAGTTTAACGACATAAAATGTCCGTTGGTGACATGCTCGACAGTAAATAAATCTAGACTCACCTCAATAATGACAAGTCAAGTATCCGACATTGTTATGTTAAATTCCAAAGACAAGTAATCACGGCACGGCGCATTTACGTCATTTAAAATGCCGCCATATTAGTGTTTTTAAAGCAGCACTGTCAGTTCCCGATCCCTAACCCTAACACTAATTTAACCCGATCCTTAAACCTAACCCTAACTCGATCCCTAACCCTAATCCTAAGCCTAACCCGATCCCTAACCCTAAGACTAACCCTACCACTAACCCGATCCCTAACCATAAGCCTAACACATAAAAACCGCAGTAATATGATGGTCGCCATTTTAAATGACGTAAAAACGCCGTGCCGTGATTACTCGTCTCCGGAACTTAACAGAACAGTGTCGGATACTTTAGTGTCATTATTAAGGACAGTCTGGATTTATTTAGTGTCGGACATGTATCCATCAGACATTTTATGTTGCTACAGTAAGTATAGGTATTATAAGGCCTGGGAATATGACTACCACCAGTCAATTACAGTGTATTCAAATAAGGAGCAAGAAGGTCATTTAAATGGAAAGAACTTTCTATAATATATTGATCCAAAATGTGGCTTTTGTTAATAAATGATTAAAGGTACCTATTTATGACCAGAGCAGAGTTTCAAGACAGCAAACTATAAAAGATAGTAAAGCATTATTGGTGATTATAAAGTTATAGAAATACGTGATTAAAATTAGTACTGTGGTTGTGAGTTTTTTAATTTAGTCTGTTATAATTTCTACATGAGGTCCATTCCTCTTCCTGAAACTGAACATTCTATATCTATAAGGTGAACGGCTATCTCACATGTTGTTCAGAAGCTCTCACACATCACAGACACGCTGACGTACCTTTCGATTTATGATTTTTCAAGGCAAATACCAATACTACTTTACTATCTTTTATATTTTACTGTCTTGAAACTTTGGTTTAGTCATAAATAGGTATCTTTAATCAACGGCCATATTTTGGGTCAATATATTATAGATAGAGCTTTCCGTTTAAATTACTTACTTTCTCTTTTTTTCTAAAACAAAATATTCATGAGCAAAGGCACCTTTCCATAGGTAATAATAATATAATAAGCATATAATGAATAGAAATTGAATATTACTTTCATAATAGGGCAGCACGGTGGCTTAGTGGTTAATTTAGACTGTAAGCCCCAATGGGACGGGGACTGATCTGAGTGAGTTCTCTGTACAGCGCTGTGGAATTAGTGGCGCTATATAAATAAATGATGGTGATGAAGATATATCTATATGATTATGAGGATATACAAATCTGTGAATTATACTGGTATCTTTCCTTTCCTTTCCTTTCCTTTTGCTACTTACCCCCTTTATTCAGAGTACGACAAGAATTTAAAGACAAAACTATCCACTCTCTTCAAGGATACTAACCCCACCGCCTCTCTTGGTACCACTATTGGGGATTCTAGCAAGACATGTGAAGATACCCAGTGCATTGTCCATTCTGGTAACAGTATACAAGGTAGAACCATTTTGGTCTCATTTATGTTAAGAAAGCCCATACTGTGGACCAGTATAAAAAGCAGAACCCAAACTGTTGATTAGAATATAGATGTAGCAATCGTTAATTTAACACTCATTGCCTCATCCAGCTATTCAGGCAAAGCACCGTAGCGCCTTAAGGAAACAAATTGCATCACATTCCCAAGGTTTAACAGGTTATTAAGTCTCTATTACATTTAGTCCACTTGCTCTGCCATCTTTGACTGTCAGATGTTGCACTGGATACTGTATGAAACACTGTGAAAAATAAATAAACATATGCAACAGGCAGTGTGTGCCCCAAATGAATAGTCAGCACCAGTGCTGTAGCCTGAGCTGAACAGTGCAAACATAGAGGGACAATGTAGTATAGTACGACAATGTATTGTGTGCCCGGAGCAATGATGCATCATACACGGAACATAACCCTCTTTGCCCTCTTGGGCTCCGCCGTATGCGGGACCTTCCCCTCTCCCCTCCACCCGCCCCTCTAGCTGTGCTTTGAGATCTCGGAGTTACTGTGCATTTTGTTTACTGTATCGTGCTGTCTCACCTTGTATTGTACTTTGTTTGTCCCTGTACGGCGCTACGGATACCTAGTGGCGCCCTATAAATAAAAATTAATAATAATAATAATAATAATAATAACATTAAGGTAGATAACATAAGCTTTTATAGCTGCGTTCAGTTCAATGTCATTTAACTGATAGGTAAGAAAAATGTGTCATACGTATAACAAAACAATGGACTCAAGTAGATAACATACTGTAATATTGTACTACATTGTATGATGCTGGCGTATGGATGAATCGGGAGCAAAGATGCGTCATACATGGGACATAACTCTACATTTAAATAGATGACATAAGGTTTGTCCAGATCAATATCATTTAACACCGGGCTCCATAAAGAGCAGCTGTGCTTTCCCCAATGATTTGTTTGTTCATTTCACTTTGGATTATGTTGTGGATTGTGATTCCTTAAAGGACTACATCCCTTTAGATTTAGCAGTTTAATAAAATGATAAACAAGGGTTTAATGGTGTCTCTATTTTAATATAAATGCTTGGAAAAATGTGTCTTGTGGCTTTTTTCTATTAGGTATGTTTGTGTAACTACATGTTTCAGCGAGCACACATGTAGTATTAT
Source organism: Mixophyes fleayi (assembly GCF_038048845.1). Lineage (NCBI taxonomy): Eukaryota > Metazoa > Chordata > Amphibia > Anura > Limnodynastidae > Mixophyes > Mixophyes fleayi. Next base: position 320,181,833 of record NC_134405.1, on the reverse strand, counting down.
GACAGTCTGTGGCAATGTAGAACATGAATGCCACAACCACGAGGATGAAGATGGTGACACCTACCAGCAGTTGGCGCTACTGAGTACTGAGGCGCGGAGTCTAACATGCCTCCGGTTTTCACCAGGAACTCCCTTATGGAGGTATGGACTCCGGTGCAAGAGGCGTGCAGGTCGCGGCCCTCAGTATCAGTTAGCTGGAGAGGTGTCCAATGAGGTAGCGGTGATGGAGCACCAAAATAACGAATGGAGGTCTGGATGCAGCAGAGCACAGAATAGTCAGCAGAACCGGGTCACAAACCAGAAAGACAATCACAGCAAAAATCAGGAGCAGGAGAATGCTCAGAAAGCCTAGTCAGAACCAGCAATCACTCTAAGCCAGAATCAGGAACCAAAGTCAAGAACAAGCCAGAGTCAGAATCCCAATGAGCAAGATACACAGGAACAAAGGCTGGAGCAAGGCTGAAGACCAAATACTCTGGCACCCTAATAGAGTCAGAGTGATCTTTAAATAGAGGGAAGTGTTCCCTGATTGGTGCTGCAGTTTTCGGCAGGAGGAACGCAACCACCCGCTAAACAGGAATAGAGTGTCTCTTGTCGCTATGCGATGGAATACAAAGCTCTGTGTATGCATGCAAATAGAAACGGAGAATGTCCCATTGCTATGGAACAGGATACGGGCATCGCAAGGGGACAGGCAACCGTCTAGAGGCAGAAGCAGGATGTTGCCTGACAATGAACTAGTACACTGAAGATTTTTTGGAGCAAGGTATCACAGCCATAGGCAATGCAAACTAGTAATTAAAATCTCTTGTAGCAATGCTGGTGCATACTGTATGTTCACATAGTCCAACTGTGAAGTCCAACTGGAGAGCTAAGAATAATTACTGTAGTCCATGTCTGGGGATCCTAAATTGATGCAGACTAGAAGACAGGAGAGAACAGAAGCAATGCCAGAAAGGAACAAACTGAATGGCGCAACCAGGTTTCAGATGTCCAAATCAGCAAAGCCAAAACTTCGATAAATTGTAGGAACAGGAACAAACAGGTCAGGATACAGGAATCGGTGCAAGAACAGGAAAAAATAGGTCAGGATACAGGAGCCAAGAGCATGTGTGTCAAATGAGAGTATGGCAGAAGAGGGATTTTATTGTGAAGTGTCAACTCACAGAGAAATCACAACTGTACGGCAGCTCAGAACTAACTGAAAGCGGCAAACAGTTCTTCAAAGGGAGACACACCAATGTAGCTGAAGTGCATAGCAGAACCGGATAGCAGGATGCAAGGCAAATTAAATCCTAACAGCAGTCTTTTTTTTTTTTACGGTGATTTGGATTTTAGAGTGAATGACTTTCACAATGTATGGTCCCCAAATCGGACAGTACTGATACTAAATGAAAAACAGCAATGATTTTGTCAGTTGTGGCATCACCATGCAAAATTGGGACTATGAAATGCCGCAGTGTGTTACAATCATGATGGGGTGTCAATTTAACTTTTGCTACATCTGTACAAAGTAGAGCCTATTCTAGTGAGGGGTATATAAAGCAGATCCCAGTCTAATAACCTTCATATGTAGCTACTCTTTCAGCTGGAGCAGCCAACCGATAAATGAATGGAACAGTGTTCCATTTCCCCAAACACTACTACACTTTCACTGCCAAGACTAAACAAGGTCTGCTACTGGACTACATGGAATGCTGGGGTCCATTTAACACATGAGAACCGCAGTTGGGTTTTGCGACTTGGGGGAAGAGAGACAACGATGAGGATTATGTAAAGAGGTAAAAATAAGACTGAGCAGTGTAATACAAGGCAGTTATCAGAAAACAGCAGGAAATAAAAAAAAAGAAGGAGCAGTTTGGACAGAACCAAAGGGCAATGAGGAGGAAAGATTTGGTGTTTGCAGCAGGGGCAGGGGTGGATCTAGAAAAATGCTGTACCCGGGGCGAGATAGGGGGGGGGGGGTGATTTAGGCCCCGCCCCTTTCTAACATCTTAGGCTGCTGACGGCTGCACACTATGTGCAGGTCCGTCCAGCCGTGACAGGCAGGGACAGTGTGCTGCCCGGCTGCTCTGATTGTGTTTTAAACACAGTCAGAGCAGCCGGGCAGCACACTGTCCCTGCCTGTCACGGCTGGACGGACCTGCACATACTGTGCAGCCGTCGGCAGCAAGTGTCTGCTAGGGGGGGGCGATCGCCCCGATCGCCCCCCCCTGGATCCGCCACTGAGCAGGGGTAGATTGAAAACCCTCCTCTGTGATGGAGACAGAAGGGAATTTCAGTGCCCACCACCAGCAGGAGTAAGTGAGGTAAGTGAGCCTCAATATAAAGAGAGTGTCACCGAGAGAGCCAGGAATGAGGTGATAACACACAATGTTTATTGCTGGAAGTACAACCTGATGATGTAATAATGAGCATACAGGTAAATGCAGAAATAAATACCGGGTAGATGGCTGATGCAGGTAAGCGGTGATACGGAGAGATCCCAGGTAGCAGGTAAACCACAAGTACAGCAGAAAGGAAGCACAGCAGCATGTAACAACAGGAAGTGACAACAGAGTGTAACAACAATAACCAGCAATGTGTGCTGGGAGTGACAGGTATAAATAGGGAAACACACAGGTGCAAGGAATAATTAGTGCAGCAAGGTAAACTCCTAAAATACATGATCAGGCACAATAGCAGCACCTCTGGTCATCAGAGGGACTGCTGCAAGCACACAATAGAAAAGTCTAATAGTCCTGGAGGCAGGAGCTGCCAATACAAAGCAGCAAGCTGCAGGCAGATCGTAACAGAGAGAGAGTATTGGGCTGAAAATTAGTAACTTGACACAGGAAGTAGCTGGAAGTTGTCCTGTGAGGGAGGCAGTGACAAGAATATCCTCAGGAGGTTATAAGATGAGAGCAAAACCTTGCGTGCTGATTGCCTGGGGCCAAGTCCAGAGAAGACAGGCACCAAGGAGGGCTTATATGAGCAGTACCACAGTACCAGGAAAGGAACAGAACAGTTAAATAAGTGCCCTGTATTTGTATCCAAGAGTGAGCAGTATTTTACTAAATAGTTAACTCAGGAAGAGGCTGGAGTGGAACGAATATACCAGCTCCTTGTGACAAGTTGTTAGGCTGGGTATTTTAGTGTCAGATTATCTCTGATACCCTGAGAGATATTTGAGCCTGTACTTTACAACAGCTTCAAAAAAATGACACCTAAATTGTTTTTCTGCTTATATTGAGCTAAGTATTGCATTCTGTATTTCTTTCTTGTATTAAAAGGCAAAGACTGAGCCTTACATTTAAAGTGCCTTAACAGAGTACTACCATTAAACTACTCCTCTTGGAAGAAAAACATAAGGCATTACTAATTTATTAATTTTTCATCCTTAAAGCTACCACTATTCTTCACCGAAGCTTCAGAAATATTTCTGTGTTGAAACTTCTAAATTCAAGTTATACTTAATGACAAGTGAGGCCTCATGGGACGAACGCACTTAAAGGGCGACAGGGTTTGTAATAAGCTGAACACTAACCTGAAGGAGTTAACTTTGGGTTGGGCCCGACCAATGGTAGTTCCAGGGGGAGGGACCTTGATGGATATAGTTGGCTGCACTTCCTGGAATGCCTCATTCCACAGGACGAGATCCCACCCACCCACTCACTCCTCGAGGTGTACAATTTTGTGCTAATGTTGCGGTAGGAAGGCACTGCGTTCAGCGGCTGATTTGTGGGCGCACAGGTAGTTGGTCGTAGGTCACTGTTCCCTAGGAGGCACCAGTAACTCCCTTTTTGGTCCTTCGGTGAGGAGGGTCCCTGTCCGGCTCGGTGAGGGAGGGCAGCATGAGTTTTAAAGGGGCAGTCACTCTGATACCAACTCAGCGCTAATTATGATGGGATTTGTGCCCCTGTGGTTGTGGACATACGGCGGTTTGCGCCAGTCCATTTTGATATAGTGTTACCAGCTTGAGAGCTGTTTCGCAGGGCCCTTTCTCCGCCACCATAGGCTTTAGTTAAATTAAAACTTATAATAAAATTTCTGGCAATTTTTCAATAACTTATCAAAGTCTCTGTGTGTTTATTTGCATGCAAATGTTTAGAATTTTAAAGGTTGATGTGAGGTTTATGGGGACATACACAGTGAGCCCCTTTATTAACAATAAGTAACCCAGCTTACCACCCAGCCCGGCAAGTGCACCAACGTATGTTAGGGTTAATTGTGCAGTATTGGTTAGTATAGATAAAGACTCTAATTACCTAGCTAGTGTTAGGATTATATTGTGTGACTGGGTTGTGTCAAATTAATTATGTCATATTCACTTTTATATCTATGTCTTTCTAACTATTATTAATGTATAAACTGTTATATTAAGCATACTGCCATTTTTTATCATTATCTATGTGCAAATTTTCGTACAGGTAGCTGTAATACTGGTTACCATACCACTTATGATTGTAACCTATTTATTTATTGCCAATTATTGGTTGTTTGCATCTACTGGTTATATAGTATCAACTAACAGCTGCTACTACTCTTGATTATTTTAGCTGACAATTAATAAATACACAGTGGTGGATTCTGCAGCATGTTTGATTGTGCTCAGTGTTTGTTATAAGGTGAGTGTTGGTACAAGGAGTTTCTGTTGATGCCAGGGGCTGGTGGGCAGGGTGGGCATCTGCCCCCAGGGACGGTCCTATTGTGGGCTACCTTGGGCTGGGTCACTGAGTCACCTGCATTTTTTTTCCTTAAAATGTTCCTAATAGGCTGCTGAGTCGAGTCTTGCCCACCTGGGCTAAACTTTGCCAACCCTCTCCAGTAGATGCCCTTCGTGGTCAACATCCACATCCACCCAGAACAGCTAAAGAAGACTTGGGCGGAAGCACCGCATCTGTAAGAGACACACACAAGCAGGGGTTATCAAGGGGGGGAACAGGTACAAAGTAAAGCGGCACGATCCTGCTGCTGTGGATGAGTCACCAACCTGGTGTGGCCCCACCACCATTGGAGGCTACGGAAGGGGCCCCAAGAAGTTGTTGTGACTGGGCCGGATATTTCTCTTGGTGGCCCTACATTTATGCATACAGCACACCTTAACATCTATCCTCATCCATGTGGGGGGGGGGGTGCTACATATATAATTTACATATATATATTCCCTTACCTGCAGGGCCAGATTAAGGGAATGGAGGCCCCTGGGCTAAGGAGGCCCCCATTCCCCTGTGAGACCTCCCCCCTGTTAGCCGTCTGCCGCTCCCCCCCCCTCCGTGAGGCCCCCCTGTTGGACAACCACCGCCCCCTTCCTAGCGCTTACCTTCTTTTGTCACTGTAGTCCTTCCGCGGCGTGCTGTAAGCTCCTTACTGAGGCGATCTCGTGACACACTCACGAGATCTCAGTATGGAGATTACTGAGCGCCACGGAAGGACTACAGTGACAGGGGGCGCCCCTGGCCTGATCAATAATGCTGCTGAGTTCTGTCAAGGGCCCCCTGGATGCCCGAGGCCCCTGGGCTGTAGCCCAGTTAGACCTTGGGCTAATCCAACCCTGCTTACCTGTGCTATTCTTTCTCGCTTGTTCTTTGCTGTTTTCTAGCTGGCTTCTGGATGACTTTGTTTCTAACCTAATTTATAATTTCTTGTCGTCGGAAGATTTCAGCTATCATGTAACAAGCACATTTGAAAAGAAAGTAGTATGGGTCTTCATACACCCCCTACCTTATCTATTCACTCATTAAGGTAGTAGCATGGTGTATGGATGAGAAGATGTGCAACTAGAGGTCATGTGATGCAATGGGGGTACCCGGCACATGACAATAAAGGTTAAGCCCGCTGAGGATCCCTTCGCATCAAGAAGAATACTATATTAGCCATATAGACTGTAGCGTGAGGTCTAACAACAAGGTTCTACTACCATGAAGTTTTATTACATACACAGTAAAGCTGGGTACACACTACAGAAATTTCAACCAACTTTTTATGCCGTCCGATTTTACATGCGATCGATGGTCCGATCGCTCGGTCCATGGACTGCATACACACTAGCCTTGTTTAGGACGATAAAGGGAAGAGCGGACGTCCCTTTAGCGACTTTTTACAGCCATGTTGTCGTGAGCAGTGACTGTAATTTCATACTCACTGTTGTGGATCGGTCGGAAGTTTATACGCACTACACAGCGGAAACGAGATTGGAACGAAAATATTAAACGGTACGACCAACCAAATGAGGCGACAATCGTCCATTTGGGCAGACTTTCGACCATCGTGTCACTAGACACTCTGACCCGACTTTTGAACGAGCGGTCGAATGTCAGCCGATTATTGGACGAAAACAGTGTATTGTGTACCCAGCTTAAGATATGACATACAAATCAAGGTTAAATTGTATGAATTAGAATAAGGAAGAGGCTGGTAAAAATGAGCTTGTCTCTATTTTTCAGAGCAATAAATTCAGACATAAAAAGCACAAACTGATTTTCGTCTGCCACGTAGTCACGTAGTCCATGTCTTACAATTTCCGGCACCTCCATGCTGGTGATTTTCATACCAAGGTTTTACTGTAGCGTAAGGTCTAACAGGAAGGTTCTACTACTTTGAACTTTCATTACTTAAACAGTAAAATAAGCAATAAATTGAGACATAAAAAAACAAGAACTGATTGTCAGCAGTCACGTAATCACGTAGTTTATTTTTTACAATTTCCGGCAGGTGATGGTGATTTTCATACTTATAACCCGAGAAGCAAATACATATTAACTACATTTTTACACATTTCATTTAACAATAAATTTAAATTGGAAAGTCGAGTTCTAGGATAACAGTTTCAAGAAATGTTTCTATCTCAGGGAAGCTCTACGGTAATTCATTTCTACCCATTAATGAGATGACTTGCAAAATACGGTTCCCAGATTTTCTGCTGTCTTCTGGTGGAAAATAAGCATATACTAAAGCTGTTTCTAACCTAATCTAATTTCTAATCTGCTCGTGTGCTGAAGATTTCAGCCAATAAGTATCAAGCAAGTTTAAAATCACAGTAGTCTGGTCGTTAAACCAATATCAACATTGCTTTAAAAGTGTTCACCTTATAAAGCATCTCAGGTTGTCAACTTTAACAATGATCCATCTGTGTAAAAAAGCAAAAAATAAACAGAATTATTCACAAAAGATAAATTACCTCTCAGTGGAATAAATAAGTCTCTGCCTTTTATTCTTTTTGCTTTAAGAGCTGGAAGGCAGAATACTGGGATCAGGCAGATACCCCGACAGTCAATGAATTTAATTATCCATTAGTAACTAAACTGGTCAACAATTTTGTTGACTACTTTAAAATGGCTGATTAAAGGGGTGTGTGAGCTGAAGGACCAATCCAACGCCCCAATGTCCATGATTGCTGCTTCTTATTGGTCCTCCCACTCACACACCCCTCTGCAGCAGCACACAGCACCTGTTTTCAGCTGGGACTGAGACACTAACCATGAAGCCACAGCCAAAATGGCAGCCACTAGAGTTCGAGCTAATTAGCGCTGTTTTAATTTTTCTAGTCTCCCAAAAGCTTCCTTTGGTGCCCCCACCAATCTGTACATGGCCCCAAATTCAAGTCTCATCTGTAAAAAAAAATACATTTCTACCTGTAATTAAGACAAAATCATGGATTATTAATGTGGCATGTGTACCCCAACATATTTCTTCCTCCAAAAAAAGTATCCAGATATATAAAACAGTTAAAAACAAATGATATTACATTAGAAACCACCCAGAGGCACTAAAGAGGTCTTGGATCCCAGACTAAAAACAGCATTATTGCTGTTAAGTTTTTTTGTAGAATATCTTTATTTAACAAGGATTTCAGAAGTTTTAAAAACTAAATTTATTTGAAATTGTGTTTCATTTGTATTTAAGTATAGTTATCTAAGTGGTCACAAGCCATAAAAGGACAGTGACATTTTCATGGCAGCTCTTTGAGTCAATAGCTATCTAATAGGTTGGTAGAGTATAGAGATGGTCTCTGACCCCCGTGTTTTGGTTTTGTATTCGGTTTTGGATCTGGATTACCGTCTTGTTTTGGTTTTGGTTTTGCAAAACCGCCATTGCGTGTTTTGGTTTTGTTTGATTTTTTTTGCTATTTTGTTGGAAAATCAATGTTTTTGGGCCTAAAATAACCAAATTTAGTGCTCCACCTGTTTCTTGGATAAGTAATGTAATTGTAAAGCTAATAAATTATCAAAAAAACAGTTTAATTCCTGGTAGGTAGGCCTTCATTAATTCTACACACAAACCAGATTGTCTTCCTCTCCATCTATGCATATTGGCAATGCAGCCATCGTCTTTGGGTGTATATTACACCCTACCCTTATAGCTAAATATGTAAAGAAATGGACAAAGGCAATTTGGTTTCTGTCTCTATAGGCCCCCCTCCAGTTGTAGAAAACACAAAAAAAATCAGCCGTTACAGACTGTACAATATTATTTGAAATGGACAAAGCCAGTTTGTATGACACCCTACCCATAATGAGAAATTGCCAAAACAGCAACTTTTCAAGATGGTACATGATATGGAAATGCCCCAAGTCCCTTTCCTCTTTGGGGGTAGATTGAACCCTAGACTTAAATAGAAAGTTTTAAAAAGATGTTATCGTCATCATCTGGATCTTCATCCTCACCCTCATCAGGGCGATCAGTGACTAAGTTCCCGGCTGTACTGAATACTCGTTCAGAGTACACACTGGAGGGTAGGCAGCTTAGGTATTGCAAAGCAAGTTTGTACATGGGTTTCCAAATGGCCTGCTTTTCCTCCCAGTAAGGAAAGGGATTGTCTGACATTTCCATATCAATTACCTCTTGAAAATAATCCTCCACCATACTTTGCATGTTTATACTCGTATTGGATGGAGTTATGGGCAAGGTGACACATTTTTTAGAAAAATCCTTCAAACCAGCCCAGATGTTAAATTGTTCTGGTCTGCCCCCTGCGTCTTCCCTGCTTCTTTTTTGGAAATTTAATTTTTTACGAGCAGCAGCAGCTTGAGAAAGTGAAGGAGGACACGTCGTCAAGCCGAGGCCCAGTTCAGCGGCCAACTTGCTGAGTAATAGCTCCTTGCAACAGTTCACATCTCGCTCATTTACAAGTAAAGACTCAATGTAGGTCTTAAACCTTGGATCAAGCACAGTGGCCAAAACGTACTGACCCGAGTTCAAGATATTAATAACGCGAGGATCATTGTGAAGTGAATGAAGTACTTGATCGACAAGGCCAACATACTTTGCTGAACTGCTTGCTTTCAGCTCCTCCTTCAGTTTCTCAAGCTGCTTTTCCAATAGTCTAATTACAGGAATGACTTGGCTCAAACTAGCAGAGTCTGCACTCACCTCACACGTCACAACTTCAAATGGTTCCAGCACCTTGCACAGCACTGAAGGGATTCCCCACTGTGCAAGACTGAAATACATCCCCCCTCCTACCCAATGTCATGGCTTGTGCAATATGCTTGGATGGATTTGCGCTGTTCCTCCATCCTCTGAAGCATGTACAGGGTGGAATTCCACCTAGTTACCACCTCTTGCTTAAGTTGGTGGCAGGGCAAGGTAAACTGCTCTTGGAGCTGCTGTAATCTCCCACATGCTGTGGCTGAATGCCTGAAATGGCCTGAAGTTTTACGAAAGCATCTCCTGCACCTCACGGTTATTTCGTAGGAAGCTCTGCACCACCAAGTTGATGGTGTGAGCAAAACAGGGAATGTGCTGGAAATCAACCAGCTGTAATGCTCGCACTATATTGTTGGCGTTATCAGAAATGACATATCCTGGGGAGAGTCCAAGTGGTATAAGCCATGTATCAATCACATCTCTTAGTTTGCGTAACAAATTGTCAGCTGTATGCCTGTTAGTGAAGCCGTTGATACAAAGAGTGGCCTGCCTGTGACAAATGTTACGTAGTGGTGTACATGCTGCTGCTGTTCCTGCTGGTGAAGGTGAATGACCAACCCACTTGTCCACATATCTGTGGTTAAGTGGACAGTGGGCAGAATGGCATTTTTCAGCGCAATCTCTACATTTTTACACACTTTTTGGTATAGTTGTGGAATTGCTTCACGGGAAAAATGGTGTTGCGATGGAATTCTGTAACGCGGACACAAAACCTCAATTAACTGGGAAAAACCAGCTGCGTTTATTGTGGAGATTGGACGCAGATCTAACACTAACATTGCAGCCATGGCGTCTGTGATTCGCTTGGCGACTGGGTGACTGCTGTCATATTTGCTTCCCCTAGCAAATGATTGTTTCACAGTTAATTGCTGAAATGTAGGACTGCTCATTTTCTTGACCTGCCTCTGGGCTGATGATTCACCCCCAGCAGCAGCAACAGCAGCAGCAGTGGGACTAACGCTTTCTTCAGAGGAATCAATTAGAGTGCAGGAGTCATCCAGCCTTAATAAGTGGGATGCAGGGCTAACTCCGAGCGTTACTGAGGAGATTGATGAGGATGGTGTGGTGGGTGTATTTTGTAGCCGTCGGGATGTCGGTGACCGGAGGGTCTTAGCTGATGATGGAGTGCTGTTTTTTTTTTTGGAAGAAGTTTCAGCTTTTCCCAACACTTTGCCATGAACTTTAGTTAAATGGCGTAACATAGACGGTTAAGGTCCCTCCCTCGACTGACTGTGGCTTGACATACACTACAAATGGCTAGACAATTGTTGTCTGGATTTGGGTAGAGATAATTCCACACATAAGAAGTGGATTTTTTTGTTTTATGGCCAGGCATGACAATGGCTTTTTTCTTGTCACGTGCCAGAACTGCTGCCACTGGTGCAGGACTTACACAAACAACCTCATCCTCATCAATATCCTCATTAGCGCCCTCGTTGCCTACACAAATCTTCCCCTCATCCTCCTCTAATTCCAAAGTGGCATCCTCAATTGGTGTATCACCAGCTACACTCGGGCTGTTCAGGCACACATCAGCAGTACTGCTGAAAGGGCCCTTCTTTATGGGTACACTAACAGAATGCTCACGATTAGACATAACACTGTTGGATGGACTCTCCACAGGGATTGGTGTCATTTCTGATTCAGAGCAAACATCCTCTAATGCCTTACTGTTATCTTGCAGCTCGGCTTTGACGCGTAACAGTAGTTGTGCACCACTTGTAGGCTCTGTAACATTTTTGGATCTGCCACTAATAGAGAAAGGCGAAGGCCTCATTCTCTCTTTGCCACTGCGTGTGTAGAATGGCATGTTGGCAATTATTTTTTTATCGGCAGTTAACTTTTCCTCAATTAGACTTTGTTTTCACTTCAACAAAAAAATTTGGGTGTGTGTTTTTTTGGATGATTTCAAAAGACGGTGTAGTTTGACATCGCCTTTCCCAGATGACGTACTGGGAACACTACCATCAGGACTGGTGACAGAACCTGGTTGCTCATTTTGCTCATATGTGGACTGCTTTGAATCCATTCTGAGCCCAAAGCACTTGTAGTGCTACAAATTATTTTTGACACTGCTGCAATATAGTTCTTTTTTCACAGCCAGATACATTTCTGCAAAACAATGGGGGACACCCCAATAGCAAATGGAAGTGCTAAATATATAAATATATTTCTTATTAATGTGCTGCAATATAGTTCTTTTTTTCACAGCCAGATACATTTCTGCAAAACAATGGGGGACACCCCAATAGCAAATGGAAGTGCTAAATATATAAATATATTTCTTATTAATGTGCTGCAATATAGTTCTTTTTTTCACAGCCAGATACATTTCTGCAAAACAATGGGGGACACCCCAATAGCACTTGGAGTGCCAGAAACTGAACAAAAAACCCTCCTCTCTTCTCCTCTTACTGCTTTAACAATCTGGTATTAAGCTTTCAATGCTGTTTAATATAATCAATCACTGTCCCTGCGCTGATATAGCCAGTGTGACCTAACCCTGCTCTCTCCCTGTCAAATGGATTGCTGTGGAGGCTGGTATTTATGCTTTTTAAATCTTGCGAGATCCGAGCTCAGAAAAACGAATACGTCACGATGATGTTTTGCCTCGATTTCGAAACCGAATGGGCGGGAGAGTACCGAGCGTACTCGGCTCGGTACTCGGATACCCTAAATTCGGTTGAATTCGGATCTCAGGGAATCGAGCCCGCCCATCTCTAGTAGAGTATGACATGGTCTTGTGAGTACACAGAATATCCACCTGTTTCATCCTTGTTAGGACTCCTCAGTGCAGGATAGGACACTCTGGTCAACATATCTAACACTATTGAAAATATCACTGAAACAATGGGTGAGAGGACTACTCTCCTAAACAGGACAGGCTTATTTCCAATGACTAAATATCACACAACAATATCATTAGCCCATGTTCACTTTTGCTCTTGCAGGAAAAGTGTACCCACGAGTGTATATTGTATAACTGGGATTGTATGCGACTGGGGCATTTCTGAACCTTGGACAGTAAACCCATCTTTCTCTCTCCACTGATTCCCACTTGGGGTCTGAACAGTCACATTTCCTGTTTTATGATTTAGTAGGACAGATGGTAGATACTTAGATTTGCAGTGTTCACACTCTCTGGGGTAATGAATGTAATGCAATCAAACTTAAAGTACTGAGAGCTAATTGGATTACATAATCCTATAGCCAGTGTTTCCTATAGCGCACAATTAACCTTCCTTCTAGGCTAAGATGCAATAAACAGAAAATGGTTTATTTCAAGATATCTGCCTTGTTTCCTCTTTAAAAAACAGCTAATCTTATTTAAATGACGTTCAGAGTACAGTGTGGTAGCCGAAGTATGACACACATGTATATATATATATATATATATATAAATATATATATATATATATATATATATATATATACATGGATATAGCTATGTCTGCATGATGGCATGATGGCATTTTAGTACACATTTTAGAGGTTTATTTTGTGTAAACAAGTTATGAACTAGGGATATGTCGGAACTTGTAATGCACTCTTGATAGCTAAACAAAATATGCTTTCACAGGACTGAGACTTATAAAATGTATTCTTGTTTTGGAAGCATTCAGTTATTCAAAAGTTATTGATTGAGAGTGTGCAAAGTAATTACTTTGCAATCAGAAACCAGCTTTTCACTGGTCCTTCGCTCACAATCAGACACTAAATAATAAGACCATTCCCTTTCATGGGCCATCTGAGCATCCATGTATGGTGTGTATGATAATTGTTGTCCTGATAGTGGGACTCAAACATACATGCCTTCTACAAGTATGTACGACCTACAATGGAATGTGATCCGCTCTCTTATACCACTTTCACATTGCCCCCTCGACAATATCCCGGGTATATGAACCTGGGATATTGCCGGGGGATAGAGCCTCCCACCGCAGCAAATTACCGGGTAGACCGGGTTTACACCTATCCCAGGTCTGCCTGGTTCTCCATGGCAACACCACAAGAGGAGCTTTGGTTGGCTCCTCTTGTGTCATTCAACCCAGGAATTAGCAGGGGACCCATTCACACTCAGCCTAAACCCAGGTCGTTGGGGCTTGACTCGGCAATAACTGGGGTTTTTGAGGCGGTTTTTGAGGGGAGCTTTGTGGCCTGCCTTTATTTTCCATATTTTATTCTAATTGTTTTTAATACATTGGATTATGGGTGCATAATTATGCTAATGGTGCATTACTTTTGTCCATAAATGAAGTGAGCAATTATTTCCTCCACCTCCCAAGCCTTCAAACGTTCCACCTCTTCTACAGCAATTAAATATCTGATCCTACATAACAAAATCTTGGGCACAAAAGCCAATGCATCATTGCTCCTATTAAAAAACAGTCCCATCAGATTTTCTCACTCCACAATGAACATTTTGTCGTATTATATCCATATAAAATAGGCGTAAGGTCTGTGAATAAAGTTTGGTGGTGCCACAACAGCACTTGCGGTTCTGGTGCCCTGCATTGCACCCAGGGTCTGATCAAACAGTAGGCCGATCAGGCTGCAGCCTGGGGCACTGGGATCTGGGGGTTCGCAGCGGCTAAGATTTTTTTTTACATTTACATTTTACTATTGATTATGTGCACACGGAGCCACCCCTCCCCCTCATCCACACTGTGGCTCCCCTCTCCTCCCCCCTCTCCCCTCCCACCTCTCCTCACTGGCTGTCGGACATGATATCATCATCACGTCCCAACTGTGTCAGTGAAGAGCTGCAGTGAGAGGAGCTGACTGCTGGCAGAAGAGAAGAAGACGGAAGCCAGGTAAGCAGATTTGTGTTTATGCAGGAAGACAGCGTTCAGAAAGGGGGACAGAGTGTGCTGAAGGGGACAGTGTAATGAGAGGGGACAGTGTAATGAGGGGGGGCACAGTGTAATGAGGGGGGACAGTGTAATGAGGGAGGACAGAGCGTGTTGTGAGGGGGACAGAGTGTGCTGAAGGGGGGACAGTGTAATGAGGGGGGACAGTGTAATGAGGGGGGACAGAGTGTAATGTACAAGCTGTGCAAGAAAGAGCTCAAACTATATGCCACCATTGGGATAGATGTGGATTTGGCGAAGTAGCATCTTGGAGAGGCCATAGATTTTTGCGATTAGGAAGTCCCTTAACAGGCTGCAATAACATTCCTGCATCCACGAGGAAGCTGGAAAACATCACTTGTATAGAACAGTTATTAGGTCTTTATTCCCCCATTTATAGGACTGCAAAAGTACCAGCACAGCCTCTAACGGGGATTTACTAATTCTGAATGTATTTCCCCCCCATGTCCTTCTGTTTCAACTTTCATACTTGTCAGACTATTAATTGACAAATCATCTAAATCAGAAATCTATGATATGTTATAATAATACAGTATTTATAAGTATTCAAGAATATAGATTTCTGTTTGACAGTAGTGTAACTAAACCAATGGCTGTAACATCCACCTACCTTTACCTCCTTATTGACTGTGATATCAATAGCTGAATCACTTACACTAAATAAGCTTAAAGTATTTTAATGTTGCAATATTTCAAATGGGGAAATATGGACCTACTATTGTATTTATATAAAGTGAGCTTTTATGATATGCCGTGTAAATTACCACACTTCTTATTACAGTGAAGTTATGTGAAGCAGAATTATGTTACAGACCAGAGCACCTCATCTAAGTTACTTTTCAAATTTATGAACTACGACTAAAAACATTTTCATAGACCTGTTTTATACTACAGGGCGAACTGCACAACTCATTAGATGGGAAAATAGATCTGTTTACTCAGGAAAGGGTTCGACTGGTAATACTTAATTAGGGTCATTTGCGAAAGTGCAATAATGGGGGGCTGTAATGTAAATGCTATCTTGTGACTTCAAGCACTTATTTTTGCATAGATGTACCCACTGGGCTTAATGCTGGTTAAGGGACATTTATGCATACATCGGTTTCACTAATGCTATATATTGGCAAGTGGAAGGTATGTGGGGGTAGCAAAGGTGGATGATGAACAGGCTGGGAAGGGGTGGTAGGTGATTAAATAACTTGGGAAGTGGGTGATGAAATTGTCAGGGGAATCATGAATTGTCTGCTGCGGTGTGATGAAATGGCTGGGGGGTCATGAATTGGCTGCTGGTGGTGGGCATAATCTCTGCATTGTGTGGCGCTCACGAGGATGCTCTCTAAAGAGCCTAATCATTGAGCGTTTGTAATGTTTGCACATTTTCAAAACAGGACCCCAACTTTCCAGAAGATAGCTAAATGGCAACAAAGCTACAAGAACAAGCAAGAAAGAACAGCAAGAACAGGTAAGAGAATCTATCTAAAGTTCTTTGCTGGAGAATACTCCTTAATTTTCTTTACTGATTTGGGGGGGGGCACAACGGGTGGCCAGAACCCTTAATCAGGCCCTGACTGCACCGAAAGCTTTTCAGAACAATTGTCAGCTACCTGACTCATAGTCGGAGTATAGAATCTAAGAAAAGAGCAGGCATATCAGCTGAGATCTGCAATTAATTGATAAATATGTTAATTAACTCGTTTGCATGTATTTTTAAATTCCCCAGAAGAAGCACATTTAGGATAAATTTTTAAGGTGTTGCCCATAGC
Source organism: Mixophyes fleayi (assembly GCF_038048845.1). Classification (NCBI taxonomy): domain Eukaryota; kingdom Metazoa; phylum Chordata; class Amphibia; order Anura; family Limnodynastidae; genus Mixophyes; species Mixophyes fleayi. Next base: position 320,165,791 of record NC_134405.1, on the reverse strand, counting down.
AACCAATCAGATTCTAGCTATCATTTATCTAATACACTCTAGAGAATCTGATTGGTTGCTATGGGCAACACCTTCACTTATCCTTTTTAGAAGTCTTGATAAACCTACCCCATTACTTTGCCATTTTTTCGGCACTATTTCCTATGCCTGGTAAACCCCCCACAGCTTGCTAGTCATGTGAAAGCAGTACGTACGTTTCATCCTCACTGAAGTCCTTTCTAGTGACGGTCCTGTTGTCTTGGTTTCTGTCCCTTGCTGTGCTGTGACAGTGATGTGACAGCCTGTGACGCTTCTCATATTCTAAGTGGCAGAACATTCTTCTGGCTAGCTGCCCCGAGCTTCTCCATGTGTCACAACAATTAGATGTCGCGTGTTGGGAAAACTGTGCCGTTTATTGATTGCCATTTTTTTTAAAAAAATAAGAAAAATCTGCAGCTAATGGTCTTATTGATGTGCGCAGGAAATCTAAGGAACATAGCAATGTGTACATTTTAATTTGAAATACTGACTAAATTCTTTGGTGGAGAGCAAAACTCCAGTTTATCCAGCAATAAAGCAGTTATGATTGAACTCCATAAACGTGGGTGAGCACGTTACTGGAATATGTGGGTTGTTGCCTCCTAACACATATGGGTCATTGATGAACTTCTGTTTATGAGTAATTTAATCTCAAATATTAATGCCTAACATAAATTGTTGTTACTGAAATCCATGTGGATAATCTGGTGATTCCTTTTCTTTGGGGTATATTTAAAAAACTGCGGGTTTGAAAAAGTGAAGTTAGGTCACGTAGTAGATTTGGGTAGTAAATCATGCAACATGCAGATGATGATTGTAAACAGTGTCACAGACCACAACCCCTGGAGGCGGGGTAAGGTGTAAAAGTGTCTTTAAAAAGCTGAGACCAGTTATGAGAAATTGTCAGTCTTTTGGGAAATCAATCATCACTGATAATCTGTCCATCTTCAAGCCAATTTCCCTTGGTGTGGAATACACCACTTATATGTAAGTTATACTCTGAATTTAATCCCTTTATTTTAAAACTGTTTTCCTTGTGTATGTATGTCAATTGTTTATTAATTGTTTTTATAACCAGTAAGCATTGTACTTTTTGTATATTAAATCTAAAATATAATAAGTGCTGTCCTTATTGCTCTAAACGAATTCACAGCCTATTGCGAAGAAGATTGCTTGACCCTTAAAACGCTGAGGTGTGAATCATGAATACATTTGTATACCAAGCCTAGTGTGTGCCTGCATGTACCTTTGTGTCATAGAGTCTTGAGGGGTTGAGTGTTAACCCTTTGATTGCTGGTGTGAGCCTTGCTAACTGTGTGTAACAAGGAGTGCTCATTGTGTGCCAGTGGGAAACAGGATATTGGGGTGCTATTGCCCTTATTCAATAGGTGGTGGCAAAACTGAAGTGGGTGTGGTTATGTGAGCGCTGTTTGGGGGCCATTCGGCAAATCTGTAACCTGTGCAATAGGTGAGAGGAAGATTGAGTGCTGGGATTGTGTGTAACCCCATACAATAAACACTTCCAAGTCACGAGTGCGGTTTGTGACTGGTAAAGTAGTTAGGAGAGGCTTACTGAGGAAATAGAGGTGATATATTGTTTGACTGTGGGAATATATGATAAGATATTATATCCTGGAGTGGCTAGAAGTGGCTATTTGTGACAATAACCTTTATTTATCGGGGCCACAAAGTTCTGCAGCGCCAGACATGGCGGTAGTACAAATAAGGTAGACATAGTTCACATAAACAAAAAGAAGGTCACAAAAATTTGCAAAGCACAAGAAGAACTGAAAAGTGCAGGTAACAAATAAAAGTAGTAATAGTAAAAAGGTAACGTAATTATCAAGTCATATTACAAAGGGCTACTATCAGGATGGTGAGGATAGTTGAAGGTGATAGGATAGGAGTAGGAAGTCAGGCAACAAGAGGAAGGCAGTCACTGCTCAGGAGAGCTTACAATCTAACATCAAGACCATTAAAACTCCCACAATTTTGCTGTTGGAGGTTCCATCATCATCATCATCAGCAGCAGCTATTTATATAGCATCACTAATTCCGTAGCGCTGTACAGAGAACTCACTCACATCAGTCCCTGCCCCATTGGAGCTTACAGTCTAAATTCCCTAACATGCACAGACATGCACAGACAGACTAGGGTCAATTTGATAGCAATCAATTAACCTGCTGTTACGAGCCGCGGCGGTACTCGCTGCCGCCGCGACTCGTCTCCTGAACTCCCCGGCATCCCGGCCGTCACCTTGACGACAGGGGCGTCACTTCCGGCTGTGACCCGACCTTTCCTCCTCAGCGCCGCGTCCCGGCAATGAAAGAAAGCCGGGCGCGTGCGCAAATCGGCTCCACTAGCCTGCAGGCTAATTAATGAATATAATTTAAACTTATGCAGGGGGCTGTGTATACTTCAGAGCCAGGCTCTGATTGGCTGCTTGTAGTATTTAAGGCAGGGAGGGCTTAGCCTCCCTGCCGGTTATAGCTTCCAGACCTCTGTGTTGCTGCCTGCTGCTGTGCTGTTGTTGTTAAACCTTAGGACCTCTGTTTGCCGTGTATGAACTCTGCCTGTACACTGGATTTGTCTTTTTGCCTGTGCCCTTGACCTTTTGGCTTGTACCTTCGATTCTGCTTATTTGCTCGTGACCCCGACCCCTGGCGTGTTTTCTGACAATTCTATCTAGCAAGTGACCCCTGACCTCGGCCTGTTCTCTGGATTGCTGTCTGCCATAACCCTCTGCTCCTGGGTTCTCCACAGTCGGTACACATCACATGACCCTTTGTTTGTCTGCGGCCAAGTCTGTCCCCACCACTAGGGGCTCCAGTGAACATCAGACTTTCGGAGTAGATTCCGGGTGTTGTACTGGCTGGAGGGGTTCCTGACACCTGCTAGTATGTTTTTGGAGTGTGGGAGGAAACTGGAGCACCTGAAGCAAACCCATGCAAATACGGGGAGAACATACAAACTCCACACAGATAAGGACATGGTTGGGAATCGAACTCATGATCTGTAAGGCAGAAGTGCTAACCACTGAGCCACCATGCTGCCCATATAATTACAGAGATTATTACCTATTGAATTGGTCTCTCTGATTAGAGTCGTCTTTTTACATGGGAAGATTATAACACTTGCAGTGTTCAGAAATCTCAGTTGTTTTTCCTTAAATCACAAGCATCACAACCATTATCCACTTAATTAGTAGCATCGCAATTTTATATAAACCACATGATTTCATTGTGGTTGTGGACTTGGGAAGATTATTTAATGGTTTAGTTAATAGTTTCCCTGTCTATTCGGGGACAAGAATACTAATCCGTGTTTTCTTTGCTTATTGTTTTGAGCCTAGAAAGAAAACAGATGGTGGTGTAGTAATGAAACCCTCTATGGTGTTTGCAGATGACATGAGTCCCGCTGAAGCCCCTTTGTCATGCACATAATTTTGATAAACGATCTGAACAGCAAGTGGGAAATAAATATCTTACACTGAACAAATCACTGGGGTTACTAAAAAGATGTCCAGACTGCAGATTTGGTGCCTACTGGAACCAAATTGTAATTGGATTTTGTAAAGTAAATGAAACAAGGCATGTGAATAATATAATCAAGTTGTCCATAATAGCAGTGGGTCTAGATGGAGCAAGGTAATTATTTTAAAAAAAAAATCCCTTATTTGCAAATGGATGTTAGAAAAACAGGATAAATAACATGAGGAATGCATATTAATTTGTAGTTTTATATATATATATATATATATATATATATATATATATATACAAGTTAACCCGTGCATGATACTCATGCATTCTAGTCAAATCAAGCTACTTAAGGTGTTAAAAAGGTTCTTGTCATGCATTTGGGCCATAGCCCAGGCCTCCTAAGGGGAGGAGCGTTACTTCCCAACGCAAGCGCCCTTTTTTAACGTGGTTTTGTCCACATGTCACCACCTCATCATTTTTCTCCATCACCTCATCCTTCATCTTTATCGCCACATCTATCCAGATGTCTATCCAGACACAGGGATCTCTCTCAGCGGTCCTGAGTATCACACTCCTCTCGCTCTGTCACCGCCGGCAACCACCAACCACTCCCCACTGTCACCCCCGGCAACCACCAACCACTCCCAACTGTCACTTCTCCTTCAAGAAATATATATATTTTTTTTAAATCTTTATAAACACTTTTAACAATTAACAAATTAAATTAACAAATTAAAAACATCTTAGTATACCAAATTTCAGCCCTTTCTGAGTTTTTTTTTCCACACACACACTAAGAATTTAGTAGGTCAGTGTATAACTCCGCCCAGCAGGTGGCGCTGCAGCAAATTTCAGCCCTTTCTGAGTTTTTTCCCCACACACACTAAGAATTTAGTAGGTCAGTGTATAACTTCGCCCAGCAGGTGGCGCTGCAGCTTGGTTGTTTTTTTTTTCCACACACAGACACACGCCACTAGGCTTTTATATAGTAGATATATATATATATACTCCAGAATCCAAGACTTTTCCCGCGCTGCCCCCCTTCACTGGAATGAACTCCCTCGTTCCATCCGTCTCTCTCCTACTCTGTGCTCCTTCAAACGTGCGCTGAAAACCCACCTCTTCCTCAAAGCATACCAACCATCCACATAACCCCACCACCCGCTCTCAACTCGCTCTCCCCCTTACCTTTCTGGCTCCCCCTGTGCCTGTTCTGTTCTCCCTCCCTTAGGATGTAAGCTCACTTGAGCAGGGCCCTCTTCCCTCATGTCTCCCTACCTGTTCTTCTGTTCCGTTTTTTGCATAAACCTGCCTGGAGTTTCTGAAGTATTGGTATTTTGTTTATTGTTTTGTACTGCTTCACCCTGTATAGTCGACTGTTTTGTACTGTGTACGGCGCCGCGGAAACAGTGTGGCGCCTAACAAATAAAGGATAATAATAATAATATATATATATATATATATATATATATATGGTACATCTAGCTTTTAAAATTGGGAAACTCTCCTTAGACCAAGAGGTATAGCCACTAGGTAGCGACACATGTTCATAATTACTATTAAGAGATAATGTTATATAGTGCCTACATATTACACAGCTCTTTACAGAGTATATTTGTTCATTCACCCCATTGGATTTTACAAACTATAATCCCAGTAATTCACCCTATAATTCATTCCTCTCCTTCCTTATCCTCCACCCTGTAATTCACCCCCCCCCTCACCCTCCATTCTGTAATGAATCCTTTCCCCTCACAGTCACCCTCCACTCTACATAATTTCCCTTCTTCATCATTGCCTACCTGTAATTCATTGCCCTACCCCTCATCCTGCAAATTCATTCCACCACTCACCCTCCAGCCTGTATTTTTCCCCCATCTTCCACTCTGTAATTCATCCTCCCCCTTTCTTGCCAGCTCCCTGTAATTGTCAGGCGCCGTTCCGCACGGCCGCCTGTCTGCTGACAGCGCGTTTGGTTGCCTAGCAACCAGACGCATCACTTCCGGATCCCCCTGCCGTCCGACCTCTGGGTGTGATGACGCGCCCCGTTGCTAGGCAACGGGACGCTATAAACAGGATTCCCGGCGGCAGGTATGACAGCGCTGCAGCGCTGATTCTGATTGGGCTACCACAGTATTTAAACCTCTTTTAGCCCTCTCACCAGTGCCAGAGTATCAGGTCTTCCTGCCTCCAGCGTTTGTGTATACCAGTTGCTGTATTCGTTCCTGACTATCCTCGTGCTGCCTGTGACCTTTTGACCCGGACCGTTTGACCACCTCTATTTGGATTCTGCCTTTGTACTGTTCTTCCTGAAAGTTACCGACCCGGCTTGCCTCACCATTCTTCTGGATTTCCCTTTGTACCTCCTCTACCTGAACGTTGCTGACCCAGCCTGTCTGACACCTCCTTGTATCTCGCTGTGGACTCTAGGAAGAACCGCGACCTGCGTGTCCCTGCAGCGGAGTCCATACTTCCTTGCGGGGGTTCCTGGTGAATACCAGGGGCACGTTAGACTCCGCGCCTTCCTCTGAGTTGCGCCAACAACAGCAGGTACCCATTATCAGTCGTGACAGTAATCTGCCCACCCCTTACTAACCCTCCTGTGATTCTTTCTTCCCCTTCTGGGCAGCAGACAGAGGAGGAAGAGGTCAGTCTCAGGTACTGTGATGATCTAACCCACATACTCCATGTCGGTGACTGGAAGCCTAGCGGACCACGATCACCAGGCGCGGGCTGGAAGGTATCAGCCCGGGGGGCACACAGGCCATAAGGTCATAATTACGCGGCCGCATCGCGTGTCATGTGATGCGGGCGCCTGTGCGCTGACGCCGGTAATATAAAAAAACTATTGCATCCACAGCGGGGGACGGGGGGAGGCGGCCGGCCCGTACAGCCGTTAGACTGAGCGGCCCAGGAGCCCGCTGCCCCCCTGCCCCCCGGTCCAGCCCGCCCCTGACGATCACAGGCCTAGAAAGAAGATAGGAAGCGCAAGATCGGGGAGGGGATGGAGGGGGGGTTGGACGTGCAGTACTCGGACAAATACATTTAAATAATTAGATACACAGGGCCTGATTCATTTAGGAACTTAAATCCTGAAACGTGCCATATTTACGTAAAATTGCTCTGCACGTACTGGAAATGGACTATACGCTAGTGAACGTAAGTGCATGTAACTCATCAACTCATCTTCAAACGCAAATGAGACTTATGACTGCCTACGACTTGAAGGGCGGGACGGGGAAGGGAAGGGTCGTATGCACATAGGCAATCTACAGCAAGGGTGTGCCAAGGCTAAGTGCACGCACATCCACCCATTTCAAACTCTGGGCACCTCTGAGGCACGTGACTTTTAGCCGTATCATTTGCACCAGCTACAGGATAATTATGGTGTACTCGTATGCATGCCACATGGGTTTGCAATTAAGAGCAACTGTAAGAGTGCATTTTTATGTAGAGTAGGCATTAATGACATCCTGATAAAATGTATTTCATGTATTGTATTGTGTCTGTCTACATACGGCAAGTAAGGTACAGCCTGAGTGCACAGATCTGTATTCAACTGGAAACCTTTCTTCAGATTTGCTTGTACCTGAATACAGAAATACTTAATTTCCATCCAATTTTTGTTTTTAAAAAAACAACGCAAATTGCATTCCTTAATGAATCAATCCGCATTCTTATTGCCAGTCAATAAGAAAGGGGGGTGTTTAATTTCCGCAGCAGGGAAAATAAAATCAGTGTTTTAGGCATCCCTAAAATGTTGGTGCTCTAGACAGACACTTCTAATAGTGCTACGGAATCTGTGTCACCTTATAAATATATAAATATATAAATATATAATAATAATAATAATGGTGGTAGCGCAGAGGGTTGGGGCTCCATGCCTAATATAGACCTGTATTTTCCCTTGTTCTATACGTTTAAATAGTTGAATGTTAGAGAATGTTGAATGTTGGTTTGATTTGGGAAAACTGTAGAGCTCATTAACTAACACTGCACATGGGCACATAGTTTGCACTAAATCATAGCCATATATCAGATGCTTGATTTCATTTTCTAGCTTGTACTAGACGGATAAAAGATAACTGATGATTAGTTGCTGTTATTTAGTGTGAATTGTGTACATAGGTGCAATATTAGTGAACGAGCTATTATGTGTTTAGAACCATGCACAGCTGTCAGTTTTATTTGGCGATATTTCTCGCTCATCCATTGAAGTAGGGGTGTGCACCGGGCACTTTTAGTGTTTTGTGTTTTGGGTTCTGATTAGCTTGAGGTTTTGGGTTCTGATTTGTTTTGCCAAAACACCTGACGAAAGGTTTTGGTTCTGATTTAGGGTTTTGGGTTCTGATTTATTTTTAAAAAAGCATATAAAGCGCTAAAATCAAGTTTTTTGGTTTTTTACACTCCTACGCTATTATTAACCTCAATAACATTCAATAACAATCATTTCCACTAATTTCCAGTCTATTCTGAACACCTCACACCTCACAATATTCCTTTTAGTCCAAAACGTTGCACCGCGGTAGCTTTCTGGACTGCGTAGTGGAGTGGCCCCGGTACCCAATTTGATACAGGGGCCACAATACCTTCTCCAACTGGTCTCAATTCCACTGCACATATGGCTGCTCCTCGATCCTCTGCAGCATATAGAGGGTGGAGTTTTAGCGTGTCAATACCTCTTGTTTTCATTCATGACAGTGCATTTTAATTATTTTTGGATTTGCCCCCAACACTGAATGTAGTTTAATATCTGATACGCATCTATCTGGACTGCGTAGTGGAGTGGCCCCGGTACCCAATTTGGTACCGGGGCCACAATATATCACCCTCAACAGGTCTGAATTCCACTGCACAGATGCCGGACACCGGATGGACGTCTAAAACCAACATAGATGTTAAGACCGCAGTTCTTCTTTTTTGGGACTGCACAAACAATTAACGTAGTAATATAAATGTAAGTTACTATTTATTTGAACTACATAAAGAAAGAACGTAGTAATAAAAATCGCAGTTACTCTTTTTTGGAACTACAGAAAGAAAGAACGTAGTAATAAAAATGGCAGTTCCTCTTTTTTGTAACTACAAAAACAAAGAACGTAGTAATATAAATGGAAATTACTATTTTTTGGAACTACTGAAATAAAGAAAGTATTAATAGAATCGGCAGTTACTCCTTTTTTGAACTACATAAAGAAAGAACGTAGTAAATGTAATATAGATTGCAGTACCTATTCTCTGGAACTGCTTAAAGAATGAACGTAGTAAATGTAATATAGATTGCAGTTCCTATTTTTTGGACTGCTGAAACAGTGAACGTAGTAATATAGATTGCAGTTCCTATTTTTTGGACTGCAGAAACAGTGAATGTAGGTATTGCAGTACTAATATTTCAGGACTGCAATAATATATTGCTCTAGAATTTTTTTATACTTTTTAAATTATTTTTTAAGAATTTTTTTTAACTTTTTTTTGTATAATTTTTTTTTATTTATTTTTTTACATTTTTTTGGGAGTTTTTAATAATTAGACAATTACTATGGACATAGCACAAAAATGCACAGGACTAAAGCACCACTGGACTCAGCAGGACAGACACTGGCCAAAGCACCACTGGACTCAGCAGGACAGAGCACAGGACAAAAGGACCACTGGACTCAGCAAGGACAGAGCACTGGACACAAGCATAAAGCACCACTGGACTCAGCAAGGACAGAGCACTGGACACAAGCATAAAGCACAACTGGACTGATCATGCAGGAGTATCACTACCCTACAACCTCCCTCTACCCTGATCACAGCCCAAATGAAAATGGCGGCCGCTAGCGGGGAATTTATGCAATCCAAGTCTCGCGAGATCCGAAGCGAGACTTGGACATCAGAGCCTCAGTTTCATTTTTTTGGCGCCGGAAATACCCGAACAGTGCTCGGATCCCGTCGGATCCGCACTGTTCGGATGGGCTCGGATTAGCGAAATCCGAGCCCGCTCATCCTTACATTGAAGGTGTCTGGCGCAGTCTCTGGACTATAACTAACACTATAAACTAGATCTAAAAACACAGTGAAAATTCTTGCTTGATGTCAGGCTGTCATGTAAGGTGTAGTGTAGACAGATGTACATAAGATTATGTAGTAATAATTCAGGAGTCTGTCAGTCTAAACTAGAGATGGGCGGGTCCGGTTCCCCAAGGACCGAACCCACTCGAACTTTGGGTATCCGAGTACCGAGCTGAGTAGCTCGGTACTCTCCCGCCTGCTCCGAATCCAAATCGAGGCCGAACGTCATCGTGACGTCGTCGGATCTCGTGGCTCGGTTCTCGCGATACTTCAAGATTATAAATACACGCCTACACAGCAATCCATCGCCATTTGACAGAGGGAGAGAGCAGGGTGTAGTCAGGGACAGAGAATACAATATTCTTAATCCAATTGCTGTAACAAAAATCGCTAGAGAAGAGAGGAGGATAGAGGTTTATTTTATTTTTGTAATATTTGGCACTCCCCAGTGCTTTTGGGGTGTCCCCCATAATTGTGCAGAAATATTTATGGCTGTCAAAAGTCATATCTGTCAGCAGTTTCTACCAAATAATTTTTAGCACTCCTCAGTGCTTTTGGGGTGTCCCCCATAATTGTGCATAAATATTTCTGGCTGTCAAAAGTCATATCTGTCAGCACTATCTACTAAATAATTTTTAGCACTTCCCAGTGCTTTTGGGGTGTCCCCCATAATTGTGCATAAATATTTATGGCTGTCAAAAGTCATATCTGTCAGCAGTATCTACCAAATAAATTTTAGCACTCTTCGGTGCTTTTATGGTGTCCCCCATAATTGTGCATAAATATTTCTGGCTGCCAAAAGTCATATCTGTCAGCAGTATCTACCAAATAATTTTTAGCACTCCCCAGTGCTTTTGGGGTGTCCCCCATAATGGTGCATAAATATTTCTGGCTGTCAAAAGTCATATTTGTCAGCAGTATCTTACCAAATAAATTTTACCACTACAAGTGCTTTGCGCTCAGAATGGATTCAAAGCAGTCCACATATGATCAGAATGAGCAACCAGGTTCTGTCACCAGTACTGATGTTAGTGTTCCCAGTACGTCATCTGTTTCGAAATCAGTCCAAAAAACAAAACCCCCCCAAAAAATTTACTGTGTTGAAGCGAAAAAGAAGTGTTACTGAGCAAAAGTTAAGTGCCAATAAAAAAAAAATTGCCAACATGCCATTCTACACACGCAGTGGCAAAGAGAGAATAAAGACTTCACCTTTGCCTATTAGTGGCAGATCCCAAAAAGTTACCGAGCCTACAATTGGTGCACAACTACTGTTACGCGTCAAAGCCGAGCTGCAAGATAAAAGTAAGGCATTAGAGGATAATGTTTGCTCTGATTCACAAATGACACCAATCCCTGTGGAGAGTCCATCCAACAGTGGGATGTCTAATCGTGAGCATTCTGTTAGTGTACCCATAAAGAAGGGCCCTTTCAGCAGTTCTGCTGATGTGTACCTGAACAGCCCGAGTGTAGCCGCTGATACACAAATTGAGGATGCCACTTTGGAAATAGAAGAGGATGAGGGGGAGATTTGTGGAGGTGACAAGGGCGCTAATGAGAATGTTGATGATTATGATGCAGACAGATACCAAATTGCCTTTCTCAATTTCTATTTATATCCTAGATTATATAACGGCTGAATAGTTTTCTATTTTACTCCTAGTGGAGAGGGGATCTAATGCAGACAGATACCAAACTGCCTTTGTCCATTTCTTTGTATATTCGAATTTCTAGTTCTACAGTCTGTGCAGGCTGCTTTTTTTAATATTCAACTACAAGTGTAGGGTGTAATATGCACCCAAAGACGATGGCTACATTGCCAATAATCAAAGATGGAGGAGGTAGACAACCAGGTTTGTCTGTATAATTTGCAGACAAGTGTTCGCATTAAGGACGGCCTACCAGGGATTAAACAGTTTTTTTCATAATTTATTAGCTTTAGAATTACCTCACTTATCTAAGAAACTGGTGGAGCACTAAATTAGGTTATTTTAGACCAAAAAAATTGTATTTTTTTTTGAAAATAGCAAAACAAAACCAAACAAAACCAAAACCAAAATAAGCAAGGGCGGTTTTGCAAAACCAAAACCAAAACACGAAGGTAATTCAGATCCAAAACCAAATCCAAAACCAAAACATGGGGGTCAGTGACCATCTCTAGTCTAAACTATGAACCACTTGGGGCCATGATTTCATCAACATTGACAGAAAAAAATACCAAGGGTGAACACTAACAGTAAATATGTACATGCAGGGCCTGATTTATTAAAGAAAGAAAAGCAAAAAAAAGCAGTAACTTTGCACCTTGGCAAAACCATGTTACATTGGAGGGGGATGTAATTTTAAAATGTTATGGCAGATTTATAGTTGGGGTAGGGCATGTCCTAGATCAACTTTAAATTTCAGTGTACAAATAAAGCTATCAAGTATTTGTGTGCTAAATTAAAAAACATCCAGCATTTAACTTATGTGCAAAATAATAAACTAAGTTGCACCCCTTGCATTGTAACATGGTTTGTCCAGGATAACATTTATTCCTATTTTGTGCCTTACTTTCCTTAATGAATCCGGCACGCAATGTCTACCTGGTCTTTGGGGTTGTCTGCCCTGCCTATATATAGTTTGGTTCAGTTGGTATAATCAATACAAATTAAGTAGACGTGTCTGTGCAAGTACTCCCTCTAGTGGTCAACTATTAGAGAACGGTTTAGGCATATTGTATAGGGCAAGCCTGGCTAGCCTGCAGCTCTCCAGGCCAGGTGTTGAGAATCTATAAGCCCCAGCATGCTTTGCCAGTAAATGGCCAGACGATAGCTGTCAGGGCATTCTGGGACTTATAGTTTCACAACACCTGGAGAGTCACAGGTTGGCTGGGCCTGGTATAGGGGCAGGCAAACACTTAGGGAACAGCATAAAACTATGTCTATGGATAAAGAGATAATGGGCCTGTTTCATTAAGGAAAGTAAAGCAAAAAGAGGGAGTAACTTTGCACATTGGAAAAAAACCATGTTGTATTGAAGGGGGAGGTAAAATGTGGCGACAGATTTATAGTTGGGGTAGGGCATGACCTATATCAATTTTAAATTTCAGCTTAAAAAGAAAGCTATCAGGTATTTGTGTGCAGGGCCGTAACTAGGGCTGTGCCATAGGGGCGACCGCCCAGGGCGCAGCGCTGAAGGGGGGCGCAATTTAGGAATATTTTAGGTTAATTTGGTCAAAATTGAGGGCTAGGGGGCCAGCATTTGTCTTTCTCGCCCAGGGCACTAGAATTCTAAGTTACGGCTCTGTTTGTGTGCTATATGAAAAAGCAGCAAGTATTTTCCTCACGTGCAAAATAATAAACTAATTTGCACCCCCTGCATTGTAACATGGTTTGTTCAGGAGCAAATTTACTCCTTATTTTTTGCTTTACTTTCCTTAATGAATCAGACTTGGCTAATGGTAGAATATCATCGTATCCAACAAACAGAATTATCCTGGAAAGTCACAAGGACTGGACTTCGACTCCAAACATGCTCTGCTAACCAGCGTCCAAATATGGTTGCCCCTTTTCTGGAAAGAAATGTTCATCCTATCCTATTCTGTTCCCACCATACTAATAACATTGGTGCCAAGCCCAATTTTGGACTTGGCAAACCGCGACCGACAGAGATTTCTTTACTTTCGGCGGCAGTTGGATAGCCCCTCAGTGCAGATCATCATCGTCATCAACATTTATTTATATAGCGCCAGCAGATTCCGTAGCGCTTTACAATTGGGAACAAACATTAATAAGACAATACTGGGTGATACATACAGACAGAGAGGTAAGAGAACCCTGCTCGCAAGCTTACAATCTTTAGGATCCCTAATGACTGCTGGAAATAAAACCGATCTTTGTGACGTATTATTATCATCTGTTATATATCGTCACCATATTCCATTTAATATATATGTAATATATAATAAAACACTAATAATACACTATTGACACATTATCACACGCTTTAGCCTATATATTACAGCCCTGCACTAAATTAATAAGAGTTTTGAGAACTCAGTATTTTAAAAAGCAATACTGATTTTATTATGATGATGTAGAACACAATAAAATACCGGAGCACGCTAGTCCCTGTCAATCATTTTTTTTGGTCCTCTCGTTCCTCGGGAAGCATACACTGAAAACACATTATTATTTTGGGTTCCAGTGACAAGAGACAAAAACCCTTTGCACTCTTCGCCAGGATTTTATCAATACATTGTTGGTGAAAAGATCTTATCACCTGCAACTCGACAGCTTATTTTAGAAATGGAATATGTCACTAAACGACAGAACTAGCGTGCGCACAATAGGAACTTTCCTGAAAGGCAGCCGAGCCGAGTCGTCTCCGCCGTCTTTTCATTGTAGCTGGTAATAATATCCCGAACATTCCGCCAGCTTTCTACAAAACAAAAGTCTTTCATTGCTCCTGCTTCAGCAATTTCTCAAGCTGTAGCAACGATAACGCCTGTCCTGCTTGAGGACATCTGGTATGCTTCAAGTACAATAGATAATCATGATTATTAATTAAAATTATGTGGGCCTTAATGATGTGCTTCCATTCTGATTTGACAAATGGTAATTGTTATTGTACTGGCTGATTAATAGTGGGTGCGCAGGATTGGTGAAAAGGATATTATTCTGAAGGAATGATTGTTTTAAAAGAGCCTTTTGCTGAAATATAGCTTACATTAAAAACAAAATGAGAGACATTTATGAGAAACTGGTGCCTGTAACTCATAGCAAGCAATCCATTTGTAAGTCTAATTTAATTTAGCACAGTTTAGAAAATGATAGCTGATGACTAATTGGTTCTTATGGTTTATAGCAGGGATGGATCCTTATTGGCTGTGACATATGTAATCTGTCCAATCAGTCTTCTGAGCACCATCGCGCCCACATTCCATTCTCTGGATTGGAATGACAAAAGAATTCAATATCCAGGGATATGCTATTCAGGAATGGTGGGGTTCACAGGGATGAATCTCCCACGATTTCTGCTAATCCATAACATGGAGTTAGAGTAGAGCCATCCCTTTACAACCCATATTTTGTTTTTGGAGTACAATATTGTGTATTAAAAACATGATCCAATTGGAAAGACGAGAATCCTTTCCACTAGGGATCAGCTTGTTTACGTGGCCCTACCTACCGTACCACTTTAATCAGGGGCTGGATGGCAAAGTTTAGCCGCTAGGGGGACTTGGGGAGGCTTGGCTCAGCAGCCTGCTGACATAACCCAAAGTAGTCCACTACAGAACCGGCCCCCGGGCATATGCCTCCCTGCCCAGCCAGCCCCTGATCTTAATGTTCTCAAGAGCAAGGGAGTGAAAGGGCTACAATTCATAACAAGTCAGCAGACATGACCTAACCATGATTATAAATGTTTCTTCCATAGAAAGCCTATGCTCATGTACCACTCACACAGGCAGCACAGCCTTGGGGCAGATGCCAGCATTGATTCTGCCAGCTGGTTTACCAGGCCAGGTAACTCAGTCCTGCATAAATGAAAAATCGCAGAGAGGACTCCTTACACCTGATTGCATCCATTGGGGTGTTTAGGGGTATAATCGCTCAAACCAAAAATAATTTCCGAAATATGATAAGAGATTAAAACAGAATCTTCAGTGGCAATTAAAACCACCTGGTGGCCAAGCATATTCTTTTCTAGCCATGTCGTCATTGTATATAATGCATACATTATAAGCACCCTATGTGTGGCACCCAAGAAAGGCCTTTGCTTGCTCTTGTGATTTGGATTCCTTCCCCCACACACTTGGCTGTCCCATTCCCTGACGCTTGGGAGGCATCTGGTGCATGACTGCGGGTATAAGCCAAGAGACTCTGGTACTATCCGCCTGGGTATTACATGCAATAAATGCGCTAATAGCAGGAAACAAGACATGTGTGGCTGCCATCCCAATTGTCTGTAAAATCAGAAGTGACTTGAGGGCAATTACACTCTTTTCCTTCTTAACGTCCCTCTCAACGTTTTATATTGTCCACGTGTCGTGCTCCATGTGGGGCACAAAGCATTGTGCCACCTGTAAGGCTGGGTACACACTGCAGAAGATTTCTCCAGATGCGCCATCTTTAATGGTTTTTAAAAAAAAAAACAAATCCCGATCAGCATGTACACACTAAACAGGTTTTACAAGATTCACCTTCAGATCTGTGCTCTTCATCTGTCATAACCATCGGCTGGTACTTGTGGTTCCCCAAGTACCAACATGTCCTGGTTGCTATGCTGGTGCTCGTAGTACTACAAGCCCCAGCATGCCCAGGCTGTTAATTGGCAGCCTTGCCTTGCTTGGACCTGTAGTACACCAACACAAAATAGTGTTCAGACTGAAATTAACACTTTTATCACCCCACTGCCCAGGGATGTGGGGAGAGCCCTAGTGTTTTCAGTGCGGTGCTGGATAACACTGGGGAAGGGGCACTTTTTTTTTTTGCAGACCCAAAACCCTAGGGAATCCAGCCCCGTACTGACCAACCTGGTTTGTCATCATCGCAATAACATGAAAGGTGCACCATAAGACTGATAATTATGATAAAACACCAGCGTGAATATTGCGGAGCCCGTATTAATGTTAATAACAGATCAATTTATTAAAACATCAATTGTTAAAAGCAATAATCAACAAATAGCATAAATAATCTCAATAATACCAATACATATTCTCAAATAATTCTGATTGCAACCATGTGCATATCTTATTACACAAAAAAAAATGTGTCTTATGATGAAAAATGTGAAAACTAGGTCGCTTACTTCAGGCAAAGATGTATACTCCAGAATGAGTGGCCAGCTCACTTAGGTAATAAATGTATATCAGTATGGTTTGTCATTATGGCAGGGGGTTTCCACGCTGCGAGTTCCCCGGCTATAGTACCAACAGCCCCAGCTAGCTAAGCCTAGTGCTGGTTGTAGTAAAACCGGGGGGGAGGACCCCATGCGTTTTGTACCCAAAATGTTGGTACTATCAGCACCAGGCTGGCAGCACAAGGGTTAATCTGGTTGGGAGGGGGAGGGGGGGGGACCCATGCTTTTTTTTATAAACTCTCCAGCTGAAGTTAGACTAGACCCTGTGTAAAGTTGCACCATTATATGTGAACACCTGCTTTAGCCATCTTTACCGATCAAACCAGATTTAAGATGACTTTTGTTTTTGAGGAGGTTATCTGGACTAAATCCTAGTTTTAGACATTGTATCACATCCATGTCTTATAATTATCTGAAAAAATGAAAGGTTTAAAATGGTTGCAGCCATTGTATTCCTAAAATAGTGTCTTTATAGATAAGGTCGTTTTACAGAAGATTGAGGGCTAGATTTACTAAGCTGCGTGTTTGAAAAAGTGGGGATGTTGCCTATAGCAACCAATCAGATTCTAGCTGTCATTTTGTAGAAGGTACTAAATAAATGAAAGCTAGAATCTGATTGGTTGCTATAGGCAACATCCCCACTTTTTCAAACCCGCAGCTTAGTAAATCTAGCCCTGAGTGTTATCCTCACTGTTATTACACCTGTGAACACTTTCCCCTATCATAACGCTTATGGAATGTCTGTGTGTTCTATAGGAGACCTGGACATAGAGTCGAAGCTATGTAAATCCTAAATGATGGAGTGTTCCTGGAAAGTGCTTCTATTGATGGTATTTACTTCGCTGGGAATTCAATATACGGCCATTAAGTCCTTCAGAATGACCCCGGCACCACCTTGTAGTAACATGGCAGCGGAGAATCGGTGTGGACACATCAAAGGTGAGATATCACTTCCGTGTTAGGTGTATCTTGATTAACCCCTTCGCCGCTGAGGCCTTTCTCCATATTTTGGCACTTTGTGGGCTGGTCACATTCCGATATCAGTAATTTGCTTATACAGTAACCACACAAATTATAACAATATGTGATGCAGCCCTGGTCAAATTCCTCTGACATCTAGGAGCCTAGGACACAAAATAGGAGTCAAATATTTGTGATAAATGTGAAAAAAGGTGCTATATGGAGTGCACCAACAGCAGAGATGTGGTATGATGCAAGATTGTATTAATAAATCTATAGTACACCTAACTAATATGTCCATGTAGATTAGCACTACTGCCCCGACAGTATAGCAAACAGTGTCCCCACTTCACAGCACAACAGTCAGTACCCCATCTTCATATTATAGCAGCCAGTGCCCCCCTCCTCACAGCATAGCAGCCAGTGCCCCCTCACAGTATAGCAGCCAGTGCCCCCCCTTCCCAGTATAGCAGCCAGTGCCCCCTCACAGTATAGCAGCCAGTGCCCCCCCTCACAGTATAGCAGCCAGTGCCCCCTCACAGTATAGCAGCCAGTGCCCCCTCACAGTATAGCAGCCAGTGCCCCCCCTTCCCAGTATAGCAGCCAGTGCACCCCCTTTCCAGTATAGCATCCAGTGCCCCCCTCACAGTATAGCAGCCAGTGCCCCCCCCTCACAGCATAGCAGCCAGTGTCCCCCTCACAGTATAGCAGCCAGTGCCCCCTCACAGTATAGCAGCCAGTGCCCCCTCACAGTATAGCAGCCAGTGCCCCCCCTTCCCAGTATAGCAGCCAGTGCACCCCCTTTCCAGTATAGCATCCAGTGCCCCCCTCACAGTATAGCAGCCAGTGCCCCCCGTCACAGTATAGCAGCCAGTGCCCCCCTCACAGTATAGCAGCCAGTGCCCCCCTTTCCAGTATAGCAGCCAGTACACCCCCTTCCAAGTATAGCAGCCAGTGCACCCCCTTCCCAGTATAGCAGCCAGTGCACCCTCTTCCCAGTATAGCAGCCAGTGCACCCTCGCAGTATAGCAGCCAGTGCCCCCCCTCACAGTATAGCAGCCAGTGCACCCTCTTCCCAGTATAGCAGCCAGTGCCCCCCCTCACAGTATAGCAGCCAGTGCCCCCCCTCACAGTATAGCAGCCAGTGCACCCTCTTCCCAGTATAGCAGCCAGTGCCCCCCCTCACAGTACACCAGAATTTGCCCAGCCCTGTATTAATGAATACAAAAAAAATGATCATGCTCCATTTATCTAATTTTATATTTTCCTAAATGTTACTTTCTGTTGTAGATAATATCAGGAGAGCTTTGTGTGAAGACGTCAACAGCCAACGCTCAAAAAAGCATATACTAATACTTGCCACATCCAGAAGTGGGTCTTCATTTCTCGGTCAATTATTTAACCAAAACTCTGACATCTTCTACCTATTCGAGCCTCTTCACACTGTGTGGAATTTGTTTATCAAATCAAATGACCAGGACACAATAGACAAGAGATCTCTTGTGGGGGCCTACAGAGACCTACTGCACAATCTATATGACTGTGATTTCTATGCCCTGGAAAACTATATCAAACCAGTACCCGAAGATCATGTGGCGCCATCACTTTTCCGAAGTGGTGCAAGTAACGCTCTGTGCTCCCCACCAGTATGCAACCAGTCTCAGAGAATGGATGAAAGGGAGTGTTTAAATAAGTGCAAAAGAGTAAACTTGACTTTGGCCTCTACCGCCTGCCGCTACAAACACATGGCCATAAAAACCATTAGAATTCCTGACATCAACAACTTGAGGGCTCTTGCGGAGGATCCTCGATTGAACCTTAAAATAATTCACCTGGTGAGGGACCCTAGGGCGGTGCTAGCATCAAGAATAGCTACATTTTCAGATTATAGGCCCTTTCAAATTTGGAACTCTTCTGGCAAAAAGCCACAAAAAGTAGACATGGAGCTGATCGGGAACACGTGTATTGATTACAGTACCTCGGTAGAGACTGGTTTCAGTAGACCCCCTTGGTTGAAAGGTAAATATATGCTTGTAAGATATGAAGACATAGCCATGGATCCAGTCAAGAAAGCCAATGAGATATACAACTTTGTAGGCCTGGAATGGAAAAAAAGTCTCTCCATGTGGATCGAACAGAACACCAAAAATGTGACCACTTATTATAACAAATTTACTACAAAGAGAGACTCCTCCAAGACTGCTGAAAACTGGAGGTTACATTTAAACTTCAATATTGTCCAAGCAGTGCAACAAATATGCAATAAAACCTTATCCCAACTTGGGTATCGAGTGGTAGACTCCGTACAGCAGCTGAACAATCTCCCCCAGAGCCTTGTTGAGCCAAGGATGTTTTTGCCATTTGTTTAAGAAAGCAAAAGAGGGGAAAATCCTTGTGTCAGCTACAATTTGAAACCAACGGAGATTAATGGAATATCACAGTGCAACTTTGAACAGGCTGGTAACAGCAAGTGACAAGATGTAAAATGAAAAAAGCCGACGCATCCTAAGAAAATGAATTCTCAAATGATGTTCTACGCCTGGCACCGCTCCTTTCAAGTCGAAAAGTTTCAATCATTTCAGCATAAATAACAAATTACTTCTTTTTTTTCTTAAATTAAATTCTTTTTTCATTCCTGTGTAAATGTGTTCCATGTTAAAAAATAAAATAAAAATGGTTTTCACGGTATATACAAATCAAGGTTGCGAGCACCGCGGTTTGGGGAAAGAGGGTACAGATTTTCCTTGTTCTGGCAATCAGAGAAAAGCAAATACAGGAATCACTTAGGCTGATTAATAATTAAATAATATTTTATCCTTTCTTGCCATAATTATCTGTAATGGTAACATATGTGATCCTTTATATACCTGTTAACAAAATCAGTTACAAGATATCCGACATTTTGCTTGTCTGTAGGGCTGTTTGCTGAATAAAGACAGTGAATAGAATTTAACATGTTTCAAACAAGAATAATTAATTTACTTTTGTTTTCTAAACATTAATTATGAAACAAATAATTAGCTGTTAATGAGGGTGTCAATCAGACAAAATGGCTGCTTGATGCAGCCTCATTTAAAGGGAAAATATACCTTGATTATAAAGAGGATCGATTTGCAGTTTATATACCTGTATACACATTGAATAAAACATATGGATATAAGTTACAGTATTATGCTCAAATAATCCAAAACACTACCTAATAATGACCAGACCCGTGCCGGCCCGCATGACCGGTGCCCAATTGCGCCACATAGGTAGGTCATCAAATGGACAAGATCTTGCCAAGCAGTTGGATCTCTTTTGGAATTACTGGGTCCTATTACCATGGTCAGATGGTGATCGCACACATAAGCCAACAGCAATCTTCCTATATATTATTATTATTATTATTATTATTATTTATTTATTAGGCGCCACAAGGTATCCGCAGCGCCGCACACAGTACTAACAGTAGACTATACAGGGTGAAACCATACAGAACAATGAACAAAAAGTACCAATACTTCAGAAACCCTGGCCAGTCATATGCAGTAAAGACGGAGCGGAAGAACGGGTATGGAGACAGGAGGGGAGGGGGCCCTGCTCATATGAGCTTACATCCTAAGGGAGTGTAAACAGACCAGGCACAAGAGGAGCCAGTTGAGGCAAGAGGAGAGAAGGGAGGACGAGCTAAAGGGAGGAGATGGGGGTTAAGTAGATGGTTGGTAGGCTTTGAGGAAGAGGTGGGTTTTGAGTGCACGTTTGAAGGAGCACAGAGTAGGAGAGAGACGGATGGAACGAGGGAGGTCATTCCAGAGAAGGGGGGCTGCACGGGAAAAGTCTTGGATTCTGGAGTGGGAAGAGGTGATAAGAGTGGAGGAGAGGCGGCGGTCGTTGGCCGAGCGCAGGGAGCGGGCAGGAGTGTGAATGGAGAGGAGGTTAGAGATATAAGGGGCAGTAGAGTTGGAGAGAGCCTTGTAAGTGGTGGTGAGGAGTTTTAAAAGGATTCTGTAGGGGAAGGGGAGGCAGTGTAAGGCAAGGCAGAGAGGGGAGGCAGAGGAGGAGCGGCGTGAGAGGAAGATGAGTCTTGCGGCCGCATTAAGTATAGAGCGGAGGGGGGAGAGATGGGAGTGGGGGAGGCCAGTGAGGAGGAGGTTACAATAATCTAGGCGGGAGATGATGAGTGCATGGATGATAGTTTTGGCGGCATCCTGAGAGAGAAAAGGATGGATGCGGGCGATGTTGCGTAGTTGGAAGCGACAGGCTTGGGCAAGGGAATGAATGTGGGGGACAAAAGAGAGAGAGGAGTCGAGGGTGACACCCAGGCAGCGAAGTTGGGTGACAGAGGAGATGGTGGTGTTATTGACAACAATAGAGAGGTCATGGTGGGATGGGAGTCTGGGCGGAGGAAAGACTATGAGTTCAGTTTTAGAGATATTGATTTTGAGAAAGCGTGAGGACATCCAGGAGGAGATGGCGGAGAGGCAGTCGGATACCCGAGCGAGGAGGGTGGAGGAAAGATCAGGAGAGGAGATATAGAGTTGAATGTCGTCAGCATAAAAGTGATACTGAAGACCGAAAGAAGAGATGAGAGCACCAAGGGAGGAAGTGTAGAGCGAAAAGAGTAGAGGGCCAAGAACAGAGCCCTGCGGGACTCCTACGGGGAGAGGGTAGGGGGAGGAGGAAGAACCAGACGTGGATACAGAGAAGGAGCGATTAGCGAGGTATGAGGCAAACCAGGCATGGAAAGAACCAGAGAGGCCAAGAGAGAGAAGAGTTTGCAGCAGGAGGGGGTGGTCCACTGTGTCAAAGGCTGCAGAGAGGTCAAGGAGGATGAGAACGGAGAAGTGACCCTTCTGATTTGGCTGATAGGAGATCATTAGTAACCTTGGCCAGGGCAGTTTCGGTAGAATGGAGGGGGCGGAAGCCAGATTGGAGAGGGTCAAGGAGGGAATTGTCCGTGAGGTGCCTGGTTAGGTGGCTGCAGACAATTCGCTCAAGTAATTTGGAGGCATAGGGGAGAAGAGAGATAGGGCGATAATTAGCAAGAGAGGTGGGGTCAAGATTGGGTTTTTTGAGGATAGGAGAGATAAGAGCGTGTTTAAAAGAGGAGGGTACTACACCAGAGGAGAGTGATAGGTTGAAAAGGTGTGCTAGGTAAGAGCAGGCAGTAGGAGAAAGAGAGCGAAGGAGGTGAGAGGGGATGGAATCGAGAGGGCAGGTAGAGGGTGGAGAGGAAAGAATAAGGGAGCGAACTTCTTCACCGGTTGTAGGGCTGAAGGAGCATCAGAGTTGGTTGATGGGGGGAGGTGAAGCGAAGAGGGTGGCGGGAGAAGGGGAGGAGGAGATGTTCAGTCTGATGGCCTCAATTTTGGTAGAGAAGAAAGTGGCGAAGGCAGAAGTGGAGAGGGAAGGCGGGACAGAGGGGGGGGGAGAGGAGGGAGCTGAAGGTGGTAAAGAGGCGGCGGGGATTGGAGGACTGAGAAGCAATGAGGGACTTAAAGAAGGAATTGCGCCATACACACATACACATACACATCTTACATATTATTACTGATCATTAGCGTCATTCAGGCAACACACCAATATCGCAGTGTGTAGCCAGTTTAATATTGTAATGTACATCACAATTGTCTCTAAGATTGGGTACACACTACAGGGTTTTCACCTGCTTATCAGGCCAATCACACGATAAACCACCGTTAGGTCTGATATCACATTAGTGTGTACACTCCCACGATCATGTTTTGTCTAGAGATGTTCACTTCCCCCTGTTTTTTGGTTTTGGTTTTGGATCTGGATTAACTTTGTGTTTTGGTTTTGGTTTTGGCAAAACTACCCTCGCGTGTTTTGGTTTTGGATCCTGATTTCTTCCCCTAAAATCCCTTTTTTTTTTTTTTTTTGCTAAAATCACATAATTTGGCTCTTTTTTTTATCCCTTCATTATTATTAACCTCAATAACATTAATTTTTAATTATTTCCATTCAATTTTTGTCAAGTGACAAGAACACTGCTACCCCTCCTGTTTCTGTATGAGCAGTGGCACTGAGCAATGTCACTGGAGACTGGAGAGTGACAAGAACATTGCTACCCCTATTTCTGTGTGAGCAATGGCGCTGGATCTCCTGGGGAGGGAGGTACTTATGGAATCCAAAACCTGAGAGATCCGACAATGCAACAATGACGTTTTGCCAGAATTCAGATCCGAGGGCGCTCGAAAGGAACGAGCCGGCTCGCGAGCCTACTCGGATCCCCTAAGTTCGGATGGGCTCGGTTTTCAGAAAACCGAGGCTGAGCATCTCTAGTTTTATCGCACCAAAGCACATTGCACTGTTTGATCAGATTTTGGAAACGGACTAAAAATCTCTATATACGATGGAACAATGTCAGGCAAATTCTGCAATGTGTCTGCACTCACGACCAGCAGTGTAGGCAGATATCTGTAGAGTGTACAGAGTCACAACCTTTTCAGCTGATGGTTATGACAGATGAAGAGCACAGATCTGAATGTAAATCGTGTAGGTGTGTACACAGGAATCGGCATGCTCACCAGGACTTTCAATCATTCAGTAGAATCGTTAATGATATCGCATTGGGAGATATTTTCTGTATTTTCTTTTGGAGTTCCCAGCAGAATTCAAGCTATAACCTTCGTAGAATGAAATAAATCATTTCAAGGTAAGTCCATTGTCTGCTAGATACATAGCGACTTTCCCTCCACATTACACTAGAACACACACAAGACTCCCTACACTTTGTCCTTACCCATTGCACTAAAGCACACTACACATCCTCCCTACACAGGGCCGGCGCTGGTATTTTTAGCCGGTGGTAGTCTTATTAAAGACTACCACTACACCGACAACAACTAATCATCCAGAAAAAAAAAACGATTGTTAGAATGCCTAAGAGAATAAAATAGTGACTTACAAGAAAAATGACAGTTTACATAGCCGGCCGATAGCGGACCTCCTTACGCTACATTGCAAGTGCTGTACATTCCGGCACTTCAAATTCACGTCACTGTTCATAGCCGCAGTAATATGTTTGTATTTAAAGCACAAATGGCAGGATCCCATCACTTGAATATTTCATTTACAAGTAAGGGTCCTGGTATTGGCGCGTTAAATATAAACATATCACTGCGGCTATGAACAGTGACGTGAATTTGAAGTGCCGGAATTTACAGCCCTCGTGATGTAGTGTAAGGAGGTCCGCTATCGGCCGGCTATGTAAACTGTCATTTTTCTTGTAAGTCGCTATTTTATTTTCTTAGGCATTCGTATAATCTGATTTTTTTGGGAGGTTTCTCCGATGTCGGTATTACCGTCATCAGAAAATGAGTGCCCCCTGCCTGGAATTTTGTGTATGGGCAGACAGGCCCCTTTGAGGGTCCATTGCGCATGTGTTGCCCTGTGCACTACTCCGTCTTGGAAACTAAATGGGAAGGCACCCACGCCGTAAAAAAATATATTTTTCTGGCGCCGATGGCTTGCCATGCTTATCATGTTCTACCGTCTCTACCCCTACAACCTCAAATTATTGTCTCTCTATAAAGCACAGACAGGTTGTGTTTGTCAGACGCCGTCCCCGCTGATCTCCTGTCAGACGGGGAACGGACGTCTGATCTCCCGGCAGCAGCTTCCGGCTTCCTCTGTATTTTCGGGCGCAAGCGCCCTGCCCTTCGTTCCGTTGCTAGGCAACGGGATGCCGCTGCCTTCTCCAATCACCACCTCCTCCTCTCCGCCAATCAGTGCATCATGACCATTATTTAAACCTGTCTCTGGCGCAATTAGGGTGCCAGAGTAACAGGTTCACCACCAGTGTTCCTGGCTTCCGTGTTCTCCATTCTTCTGAGTATCCTGCTTTTGCTGTTTACCTGTTGTGACCCCGGCTTGGCGACCATTCTACTCATCTGTGTGACCCATACTGTACTGTGACCTCGGCTTGGCAACTATTCCTTTGGATTTCCCTCTGTACCTGATATTCCTGATTGCTGTGACTTGGACCGTCTGACCCTTCTACACTACACTGGTGACTGACTAATAGGACCGCGACCTGCGTGCCCTGTGCAGCGAAGTCCAAACCTCCTTGCGGGGGTCCCTGGTGAACACCAGGGGCAAGTTAGACTCCGCGCCTGTTAGATCAGTAGCGCTAATACCGGTTAGTGTTTGCTCCACTTCAGTATCCTTGGCCTACGGCCTGACAGTGTTCTGTATAGTGTAAACATTTTATTTTTTGTAGACAATTTGCACATTAAATCCCTTAATGACTGGAGGTAGTTTGCAGGGCCCAGATCCACAACAAGGTAGAACACACTTGTTTATGTCTCTTTTGTTCCTCTTGTCTATTTAACTTCTCCTCCATATGTCTTGACTACAGTCCCTCCTTCTGTGTCTTATACCCCTCTCCTCCAGTTGTTTAGTTTCTTCCCCTCTCCTACCCATTAACATGTCTCATTATCTTGTCTTTATCCCCTTCTGACCAGGGAGGATAAAATTTATTTTGGACTTTGTCAAGCATGGACTTTTGGAAGTACAAATTACTTTGGGACAGGGGCAAGCCGGACTTTGGATACAAATTTATTTTGGACTTGGTTTACAGACATTTTTGGATTGAAAGCTGCAGACAAAAGGAGAAAACTTCATTGGTGAGTATCAGGGAATTTATTATTTTTAATAAAAAAATATGATGTAAATGAGGGTGTTTACTGTGTTTATTGTGGGTGTATTATTTTTATTAAATGTTAGTGGTGTTAACAAGGGAGTGGTGGTTTATTTAACTCTTTTTTTTGTGGAACTACAGGTCCCAGCCAGCCGTGGGTGTCAGGGCATGTTGGCACTTGTGGTTCTCCAAGTGCCAACATGCCCTGGCTGCCGTGGGTATGCTGGTGCTTGTAGTTATACAAGTAGCAGCATGCCCACACTATTTAGGGCAACCTGGCTGGCTGGGACTTGTAGTTCCACAAAACATAACGGCATCTGTTTGGTTTTTTTCCACAATTTTTTCGTCGTTATTACCATACACCCACCGCCCAGGGGAGTAGGAAGAGCCCTAGTGCTATCACCACTGGGCTGGGTGTCCCTGGGGGGGGGGCGCTCATTTTCGGCGGACCCCACTCCCTAGGGAATCCAGCCCAGCACTGAACAGTCTGGGCAGGGGCAAACACAGGATTTTTAAGGGGCAGCAGCTACATTTTTTCGCGATGCTGTACTGTACAGCAGTCGCGGCGCTGTCAAAGGAGCGTCCGCGGAAGTGCTGTATTGTAGTACAATACAGCACCGCTGTGGACGCTTCTGTGGCAGCGCCACGGCTGCTGTACATTACAGGGCAATGTTTAGTGCCCGCTCGTTCGCGGAGGGGAGGGGTTTCTGGAGAACCAGAAACCCACCCTGTGTGCGCCCCTGCTGGGGTTGGTTAGTCATTATGGCAGGGGGACCCCTGCCGCGTGTCCCCCCTGCTATATTGCCTCCAATTCTGGCTGGTTTGCCTAGTGCTGGTTCCATGAAAATCGGGGGGACCCCACGCAAAATGTTTCCCCGATTTTCACGGAACCAGCAGTAGTCAGGCAGCACTAGGGTTAAGAATGAATAGAGGGGGGACCCCACGCTTTTTTTTTATTATTTTTTTTTACTTTTATCTATTCTTTACAGCTGTATGACAGCTGTATGACAGGCAGTGTAACAGTGATTTGTATACAACTCCCTGCTACAACACAGGAGAGTTTGCCAAACACAGGAGTGTTTGCCAAACACGGGAGTGTTTGAAATCGCTGCAAATCTCCGGAGATGACCAGCGATTTTGAAGATCAGGGTAAAAATCGCAGCTTGATACATTTGATGAGTTTGAGACTAAAATCGCGGGTTGACATCCGCGATTTGCCGCGATTTTAACACGCTGGCAAAATCGGACCTTGATACATTTACCCCCTGGAGTCCCAGGCACTTCTGCCTTTAGTCATTTTGTGTACGATGGTCGTAGTATGTGGGTAGGTCACTTTTAATGGGTTTTATTGCCTATTTGAACAACAAGGGATCAAGAATGAAAGAATTATTTTGTAAAGTGGTAAATTATGGTTTTATTCCATTAAAGTTTATTTGGAAATTGTGTTGTCCCTGTTATAGAGGAAACTAACTAGCACTGGGGCAGATTGAGCATTTGGGGAGTGGAGCACACCCCCAGCATTTTGGTGACTTCTGCAGAATTAAAGTCTTTTTACAGAGTGGTTATCCCAAAAGGGATTAGGGCGCACACTGGAGATATCTGGGATAATACCTAGTGTGTGAGGGAAATAGGGAATGGAGAAACCTACTAATAAGTATACTACTTCGCTGCTGCAGACCCTCGATGGGTAGCTCACTCCCACATATGGTATTAGAAAACACAAAAACAACAGGTGGGGATTAGTTATAAGTTCTACTTCCACTAGTTTCAATCCACTAGGGTCACCCTCGTGATACTCAGAGAAATGCCTGGATACACTATGATTTTTATAACTAATACGGAGAGAAGGGGTGATCGCTTCTCAAAACTCTGTCTCTGTGAATCCTTGTGGATCTTTAAATTGGCCACTTTAAATCCATCTGGCCTGAATGAGGCGTTGGATCATCACTGTCTAAACTGATATTTCCTTAGTACATCTGGCATATGCTGACTTTGACTACACACTGTATAGTAATATTGCTGATGTTTTACTTAATATACTGTTGCACATTATTTATACACATGGGTGCTCGACATTCATGAGTGCTTAATTATATATGTTTGTGTATCTGTATAGCTATGTGATTTGACATATGGCTGTATGTATGTCTTTTCTATTTTTACTTTTAATGATGTATGTATGATAAGATCTAAGCTCTGGAGTGGGATAGAATAACTCCTGTATATGTGCTGATATGGGTCCTCATACAAACCCACTGCGGTGTTAATTGTGGTTAGGTGGAAATTTTGTAAGACGTTTATTATACTATTACATGACTATATCATGATTTTTTTTATTAATGTATCACTCTTTACCACGTTTATTTTACACTGCAGTGAGATACCTCTACATACCAACTGTAAACACGGGGCGATGGATATAAGTCTGTGTCTTCTCTGGTTATAGGATGTGACTAAAATAGATTTTGCTGTGTCTTTTTCTGGTGTCCATGTATTGTACTGATAAGAAATGAGGTCTACTTAGAATGTTTATGTACTCTGTGGATATACTTCACTAAATAAGATTGTTACTCTACCAGTAACTATATAGATAACTTATTATTACCTATTCCCTGCTTACCTCTACCCTGTGTTATGGGTGTCTTGAAGGTCAGCATGGGAACGCAAGTTACTAATTAAATAATTTAACATCTTGGATGAGACCTATAGATAATGAATACACCTGTTTATTAGTCCTCTATTTAAGGACATCCCACAAACCCCTTAATAGCTTTGAAAAAGTGCTCTATAGGGGCACGAAACGCGTCAGCGGGGTCTTTGTGTGCTCTATATCCGGATCTGCATGTGCTTGTCACTGAATCACGTACGTGTGGCATATCTAACTGGCGAAATATCCCCCATTACTAATCAAGTGCTTTTGGGGATCTAAGTATTACCTGTTGGTCCATACAGAGGGCTTTCATTATAATTGGCTCCAAGCAAACCACCCGAGTGTGCCGAGCAATCTCCAGCTGAAAACAAGACGGCATTGTATTTGGGATCTAAGTCGCTAGTGGAGCCGGCACTCTGGAGGTCAGCTGCATTTGGAGACAGCAACATTGTCCGTAAATCGGATTATTAGATCCTCTGGTGGACCACTACCATATCAGGTGACTGAGAGTTTGTTTTTTGCCATACACACTGTCCGTATACGGAGGAGGTCGTCACAACGGGCAAATATTCATAGCAGTTATTGTCTAAGACCATACTATCGATCAGTGCACATTGCTAAGTTTGATGTTTTGGATCCATAATCAAGGTTCCACTTATATCTGGACTATTTTTTTATGTGTACACCATCGTTTTCTGCAGCCGCGGTTGTTATTTGTCTGTTTTGCTTTTGTTTTTAATTTATTGTCAGTCTATATTCATGTTTTTTATACAGGTCAATTGGATTATTAGTGATTGCTAATTTAGCTCACTCTGAACACAGACTATTGTTAATTTTATTAAATACAGAGTTATAGTCTATATATTGTGGATTGTTTTTCTCAATTGACAGGAGAACCTCCGAGTTAATTGCTTTTTATACTGTTGACTACTAGCAGTGCGACCCCCACCTGTTGTTTTTACAGAGTGGGAATGGTCATACATGACGAGGAAAACCCCTGAAATGGCCCTATTAAAGTAATGTCAATATTGCTCCAGAAAAAAAAAAACAATGGTGAACAAAACGAGGGACACTGGTGTGCCTACTCCATACTTTGCAAGGAACGCTCTTACGCCCTGCCTGTCACATGTCTGCACCTACATAATTGCTGCCATCTCACTCCACACAACTATGCCCTGCGGCAGAAATCAAGGCACACGGGTCACAAATTGAGGTGCAGTCTGAGTCCACAGCTGCACTTACATTGCAGGGCTGCTGTTTTGTTCTTTGATGTCCATTGATTATCCTCACACAAGGCTATATCAGCCATGCCCACCACACCTCAAAGATATCCGTTGCCTGGTTATCTGGAGCAGACTTTAGTAAGGGAAGATGCACAAGAAATCACGGACAAGTTTTCCATATTCCCAACCCCCTTCACCACCTCATCCCATTGGTATCCATGGAAGCCCCCCATCCTCATGGGAGAGGCATTGTCACTCAGCAGCTCACACTTCTATAAATGTACCCTAAGACCTCACAACCATAGGAGAAAAATTTGTGCATTGTAAAATGAAGAAATATTGGTCTGAAAATGGAACCCATTTGTTAAAATGACCCCATACCCTCCCACTGTAACTCTTGCATATGGGAGCATTTCAGTGTTCCAATGGCTGCCTGCTCCACATGTTGAGGTCAGTAAAGTAACTTCCACTGACTGCCTACATGAGAGTAAAAATGCAAGTTAACAACCACATTTACACTTGACATGCAGTTTCACTGGTGTTTACTTGCATTTTGAAATGCAAAACAACCTCCATCTTAGTAAGGTCTAAAAGACATACTTACTTACTTTTGAGATGCCCACTCACCATAGGGGCGATCTCAGTGACGTGCTATGGGGGCGTGGCCTTTGGAATCGTGACCATGATGACGCGATTCTCTGTGAATCGCGTTACTATGTCCCGCCCACCTCTCAAGTCAATAAGAAAGTGACAGGATTTAGGAGGTTGCCCTGCTCTCCCGGGAGTCTGGGAGAACTCCCAGACATTCAGGAGTCTCCAGGACATTCCGAGAGAGTAGGCAACTATGCTAAAAGACGAAAAAAGTATGGAGTTTAAGGGCTAAATTTACTAAGCTGCGGATTTGAAAAAGTGGGGATGTTGCCTATAGCAACCAATCAGATTCTAGCTTTCATTTATTTAGTACATTCTACAAAATGACAGCTAGAATCTGATTTCAAACCCGCAGCTTAGTAAATGTAGCCCTAAGTCTTCATTACATATTATAGTTAGAGATGCTCAGGCACGGTTTTCTGAAAACCGAGCACACCCGAACTTAGGGGATCCAGTAGGCTTGCGAGCCCGCTCATTACTTTTGCGCGTCCTCGGATCTGAATCAAGGCAAAACGTCATAATTGCATTGTGGGATCTCGCGGGTTTTGGATTCCATAAGTACCTCCCTCCCCAGGAGATCCAGTGCCATTGCTCACACTGAAACAGGGATAGCAGTGTTCTTGTCACTCTCCAGTCTCCAGTGCCATTGCTCAGGTGCCATTGCTCACACAGAAACAGGGGTAGCAGTGTTCTTGTCACTCTCCAGTCTCCAGTGACATTGCTCAGTGCCATTGCTCACACAGAAACAGGGGTAGCAGTCTTCTTGTCACTCTCCAGTCTCCAGTGACATTGCTCAGTGCCATTGCTGGGTTAGCATTGTTCTTGTCACTCTTCATTCTCCAGTGCCATTGCTCAGTGCCGTAACTCATACAGAAACAGGAGGATTAGCAGTGTTCTTTTCACTCTCCAGTCACTGCTCACACAGAAACAGGGGTAGCAGTGTTCTTGCCACTCTCCAGCGCCATTGCTCAGTGCCATTTCTCACACAGAAACAGGTGTAGCAGTGTTCTTCTCACTCTCCAGTCTCCAGTGCCATTGCTCAGTGCCATTGCTCACACAGAAACAGGGGTAGCAGTGTTCTTGTCACTCTTCAGTCTCTAGTGCCATTGCTCAGTGCCGTTGCTCATACAGAAACAGGAGTGGTAGCAGTGTTGTTGTCACTTGACAAAAATGGACTGGAAATAATTGGAAATTAATGTTATTGAGGTTAATAATAATGCAGGGATAAAAAAAGAGCCAACTTATGTGATTTTAGCCCAAAAAAATAAGGATTTTAGAAAAAATTGGGATCCAGAAACAAAACCAAAAAACGCGAGGGCGGTGTTGCCAAAACCGAAACACGAAGTTAATCCAGATACAAAACGAAAACACGGGGGTCAGTGAACAACTCTAATTATAGTAAAGAAAGGCTTTTTCAAATAGTTATATATGTATGATAAACGCAAGGATCACAGATTACAGAGGAAGTAAACTGCTGGTAGCTGGCAATCCTATCCCTTCAACAAACAAAGTTTGCCAGTCAGAGGCCTGCAAATTTCTGTTTACTCTAAAGGGAGTCTGGCCAATTAGTAAAAGCTAATGGGAAAGTAACACACAACCCATGGTTGATCCCACAAAGGCCACATGTTCATTTTATGAAAAAGAGAAAAGGTACAAGAATAAATCCACCTTATTGCAATCTGCAAGGAATGCCCTTTAAAATGTACAAATATACAAATTGCAGGCTCGGATTGTCAAGTGGTAATGAATGCCCGCTCCTCGTATAAACAATGAATTAAATGTATACCTTAAATAAGTTTTCAATACAAAAGGAAATATTATAATAAAAACAATAAAAAAAAATGAGGGTCACACTTTAAAGCTACACTAAAACTGAAAACCAAGGAACGCATATGAGCAGTCACAAGCCACTGACAGTGATTAGTCCTCCCTCTGACAACCTCAAAATCTGCCACTATTTGAAGCTGGTTAACAAAATTAATTTGCTTGTTCTGTATTACAGAATCCTCGGATTGCCCAAAAAAAGAGGAAAAAAAGGTTCTCTAGTAGTGGGGGCACTCAATAACTCACTATTAATTGTATCATAAAATCAGTATTATTTATTAATAATTTATTACAATCATATTACTACCATGCACATGCATCAATATTTGTTAAAGTATTGAAATACAGTGAAGATAAGTGATGAAAGATAGGCTGTGGTGTTCTGTAGAGGGCCCATCCCCTACAGAAAGCGCAGAGTCGACTGGATGCTATCTATATCTAATGCAGAGACCACAGGAAATGGGGCGTCGTATCACAGGACAACAAACACTAAAGGCTGATAAGCACAAGAGGCTACAATGGGGAAAAAATTGTCTATTTAGCAAAAGTTGCAGAAGGGCAAATGCATATCAGTGTCTGTAAGATGTCTGAAGGTCTTTTGTTTTTCTTTTGTTTTGGAATCATGTACACACAGCACACTAGGGAAAATAAGTCAGAGTATAACGTTCACATATGAGTAGATTTTAAGAAACAATGTATCCATTTTTGTCAATTTAGGTTTAGTAGCACTTTAAAAAGAAAATAATTGTGGAAAATAAGCTATATGACCTTTCACAGTTATGTGTATGTGTGTATATCTATCTATCTATCTATCATCTATCTATATATATATATATATATATATATATATATATACATACATATATCCCTCAGTCTCAAGTCTCGCTCTATATATATTCTGTATATATATCGGGCAGCACAGTGGCCTAGTGTTTAGCACTTCTGCCTCACAGCACTAGGGTCATGAGTTCGATTCCCAACCATGGCCTTATCTGTTTGGAGTTTGTATGTTCTCCCTGTGTTTGCGTGGGTTTTCTCCGGGTGCTCCGGTTTCCTCCCACACTCCCAAAAAAACATACTGGTAGGTTAATTGGCTGCTATTAAAAAAATGACCCTAGTCTCTGTCTGTCTCCCTCTCTGTGTGAGTGTGTGTCTGTATTAGGGAATTTAGACTGTACGCTCCAATGGGGCAGGGACTGATGTGAATGAGTTCTCTGTACAGCGCTGCGGAATTAGTGGCGCTATATAAATAAATGATGATGATGATGATGATATATATTTACAGTACCACGCCACCACAATTTCTCCCAAGCCTGCATGCTTGGTGTCGCACTTGACTTCACCCTCTGCATTACATTATTCCTCACATCCAGTCCCTCTCTCCTTTTCGCCTCTAATTTAGAAATATTGCCAGAATATGCCCTTTTTTTTACCTAAGATGCCACCAAAACCCTTATCCTCTCTCATCTTCTACTGCCTTGACTATTGCAACCTCCTCTATCTGGCATTCACCTCATCCATGCTTTAATCCACCTTAAATCATACTTGCCAATTCCGGGAGACTCCAGAATTCTGGGTGGGTCTTACGGACTCCCGGGAGAGTATGACAGTGTCCCGCATCTGCCCACTTCCTAGTGAAGTGGGCAGAATTAAATCCAAAATGCCCCGATTCACCAGGAATCACGCATTTGGCCCCACATTAAAATGGCACAATTTTTGTCCAAACACTCCAGAGCTAAGTAGAGCACAAATAAAATCAATTGTAATAAACAGGAGTGAAAAAACAATAGAGGGCGTTCTACTAGAAGGTTATGAACAACAGGTGATGAACCAATTTTTTAGAAGGAGAAAGATAGGAAAAGTAGGAGAAAGAATCAGGCACAGAGGCAGGCGGAGAGGCGGTGTGGCGTGCCGCTAGGAAAGAACGGAGAAGTTGTGAGATGGGGATAGAAGAGAAAAAGAGAAGAAAGGGAGGGGGTAGGAACCAGGAGGATCAGGACAGAATGATTAGCTAGTTATAATGAGAAGGGAAGTTGGACAAGGAAGTAGTAAACCCATGACATACATATCTTATTAAACATTTTAGGTGTATTGCGAATAATGCTACTCATATATTCCATCTTATATGCATATCTGCCGATGACCGTCTGTAGCGTAGAGGCAGGGGGCTGTTTCCAGTCAGTAGCTAGTTGACATAGTGCGAATGAGGCTGTGTGTCTGAACATTTTCATCTGTAGGTAGCACCGGAAGGGATCAATTGCAAAAACTGGGATGCAAGATCGTGCAGTTCCATACAAAATAAGGTCAGCTTAGGGCATTGCCACTATATATGGGGGAAGGATCCATCAGATGTGCAACCTCACCAACACCTGCTAGAAGAGGCCGGGGAAAAAATTGCAATTTGGTAGGAACCAGGTACCAGCGATATAAGAGCTTATAAGCATTATTTTTCAGTTTTATACAGATAGAACCAGAATCTCCCCAAGATCCTCCTCCCACACAACCCCCACCCCCCATTCATGTAAGTCCCAGAGTCCCATATCGGGAGCTTTAAGTTCCCAATATAAAAGGAATATGAGGCCTTCAGTTGAGGACTGTAGGAGGGAAAGTGACTCGAAACACATCAATGGTTTGGTAGCTAGGGATGACTTACTGGTGGAATGAAAGATTCAAAATTGTAATTTTTGGGAAGAAAATTGGTAAATAAATAATATCTTCATTTTGACTTAGTCTATGTGCCCAATCCAAGAGATAAGATGCTGGTACCATTTTTCCAGGTCAAATTTGAACTATGAAAGCAAATTAGGGTAGTTGGCTTGGAAGAGCTGACTATATTGTTTGATAATATGAACGCCTAAATATTTAAATTCTCAGATGCCATTTGAAGGGAAAGTGCTGGGGAAGGCTAGATCTAATTGTGTCTGAAAGGTAAAAGTCAAACATTTCAGTCTTGAGAGGAAATCTGTCCCCACATTTTAAATTTACCTCCAATGCAACATGGTTTTGCCAAGGTGCAAAGTTACTCCTTAATAAATCAGGCCCTGTATGTGTTTGAAATCATAATATTAAAACCACCTGCCTAACATTGTGTAGCAACACCTTGAATTCTGTTATATTCCTGAACCCAATCCTGAACAATTTTTGCAGTGTGGCAGGGCGCATTATCCTGCTGAAAGAGGCCACCATCTTCCAAATACGAGTGTACACACTGGTGGGTTTTTCAGCCAATCATCGGACCAATCAGCCGATATAAGACCGTTCGGTCAAATATCGAGTGTGTATACTTACACGATGAACGACAGTCATTCCTAAGTGCCAATTGTCATTTCATCTGGTTGGTCGCACTGTTTAATAATCTCGTTCCAATCATCTTCTGATCATGCAGTGTGTATGCACTCATGTTTACGATCTCTATAGAGTTTACAGAGTCATGGTCTTTTCAGCCGATACCAGCAATGAACATGTCCCTGTGAGACAGAATATTTCATTCCAGAGTCACAGAAGCTGACAAAATTCGCTATGACATGTGGATAGCTATAACAAGGCAGTTTTAATCAGTGTGACATGAATGAATATTGTGCTGTCATTCTCTAAACGACTAAAGGGCCAGATGAAGAGCACAGATCTGAAGGTAAATCGTGTCTAGTGTGTACACATGAATCACCGATCAGAACCTTCAGTTGTAGGTACAATCGTTGTAGATAACATGTCAGTCGGAAAATTCTCCAATGTGTACCTAGCCTAAATCAAACAAACATTTCAATAATTAAGGTACCAGACTGGAAATGCTCCACTCTCATGGGTAATATTCAATATGCTGTGTAGACCCCGCAGAATTATTAAGCGATTATACTGTACCACTTAGAGGGCTCCTGGCCCGCCGTCCTGGACTGTTTCATCAAACAGAAGTTATTCCATTCATTATGGGTGTGGGAGGATAATAACGTGGCTCTGAGATCAACAACCAGACCTCTCCAGTGCATGTCCTTATCTCTGTGTGACTTAATACTATCAGCATACACTGTTTCCAGATAAAATGGCAAACGGATATGTCTATAGATCTCTAAATAATATCCGTGGTCACTTGCTAAATACTTCACACTAGCTTGACGCGTTTCTTCTCCTAGAATGGTGATTTCCTCAGGGTTCACGTTTTGAGCAAATCACCATTGTTATATGATAGGAATTCCTAGGTCCCGTATGGAGAGCTGTATCCTGGTGTCTCCTCTTTCGGATTAATTAGATATTTTTAATGTTATTTTGTATGGATGCGAGATACATCTTGTAAAGTTAAGGTTATTGAAGAAACATTGCTGCTCTTGTAAAGTCATAAACCAGCCAGGGACTTGTCTAAAATATTAAAATAAGAAAGTGCAAGTGGAGTATATGAAGCCTTATTAAATTAAAATCAATGAAATGTTGCATACTTTATTTTAAAAGGTAATTGTCTTGTCTGATGTTGGCGTCTCTTTATGGAGGTAGATTAGGAATCCCACCTAAATAAATTTTAGAATACATATATGTCCAAAAACCAGAAGAGAACATACTTCAATACAAGATATTTCAATGCTTATTTGAATGAATATCCTTTGGGTTCCCTTTATATGGTCCTATTTCGAGTACTTAAGAAATTTCAATTACTCTCTAAGGAGTATTACTCTCACTACAAAGAATCTGCAAGTAATAACAAAAACAAGAAGGCCCCAGGGAATCTCATTGATGCATCAAAAAGTTGCACATAAATTTCAAATATAAGAGCTGATCTGGACAGCACTGGTGGTGCAATCCTCCAGTGCAAGCAATCAGTGTATAATTCTTCTAGAGTCATAAAGAAATGTCACTAAAACTCTGGCAAAGCACTCCCCCCCCATTATGAATGGAATCTCAATCTAAACACAGCAAGTGGGACAGACCTATGCGTTTTGTCATGAGACTTCAAGGTAGAGTGCAATATATAGATCAAATTGGGGGTGTGGTGAGAATCACCTAGGATTGGCACATTATGAATATCAATATTATGATAAAGGAATGCACAAATAAAAAAAAAATAATGCATCGATTAAAATTAAGCCAAATAACGTTTGCCATTTTTTTTGTTGAAGACTGACTGGTAGATGCTATATTTCCTAAGATCATATAAGACCGAAGGTGTCCATTAGCCATTTTATCAGAGCTAAAAAAATAAAACAAAATGTTAGGTGTTACACCACTTGATTATAAGTTACGCTGAAAGATTTAAATCTATTGGCCATTTTCATGCAGCCCAAAGGATAGTACCCTATTGATTGGAGTGTGTAATACTTTGATATCTTTAGTATATTTAAAAAAAACATTTTCCTATAGGTAGTAATATACATAATAGTCATAGATGTTTGGTCCATAGATTTTAAATTCTCAATAGTATTTCTTGATAAATTGAAACGGACTTCAAAAATTAAGATCAACTTTTTTGTAGATAATTGTAAGGGACCTAAAATGGGGGAGAAGGAATTCTGCATGCAAGCAAAAGTACTTTCTGCGCTTACTAGTCGGACCGACGTCAAACTCTGCATGACCTTGACTGTTTAATGAAAGTTTGATTAGAAGTATAATTCCTTCTAGGGTTTAAAAATTGTGAGGCATTTTCATTTAATCTAAGAAGAGGGCAAATAATTGAAAGGAGGAAGCTGTTGGCAGTGACCCTTTTAAAGAACACACTGGTAGTAAGAATATTGAAATGATCTGTTTAGAAAAGTAAATCCCAAAAAATATATTGTAGTTTTTCATTTTATATGCATCATATTTCAATATTTATTTTTTTTGTCCACAAACTCCTGTATTAGAGCCTTTAAAATCCATCAATGTTGAATTATACAGAATATATTCTATACTTTATATACCTCCATGAAAAGATTAGCACAGCTAGGAGCAGATTTCGCCCCCATAGCTGTTCCGTTTTTGGAGATACAATTGGTTTTGGAATTGTGTTCGTATAAATTCTATTTCTAGTAATAAGAAAACTTTTTTTTTTTATTGCAATAAATTTGTGTCCCTTAACAGTCTATTGCTAGCCATTAAAAGTATTGTGGAGGATTGAGGTGTACAATGCCTTTACATCTATAATTAACCATTTAAAACAAAATTACTCTATTTTAAGTTTCAAGCGATTAGAAAAGTGCTTCCAAATCTGTGTTACAAGACTGAATCCAAATAACATATGGTTGCAAATTGTGATATATAAAGTGATGGTTCTCCTGGAAGGAGCGTCAAGTCCTTTGTCATTTTTCTGATACATTAAAAAAAATAAAAAAAAAAAATTAAATCTAGTTGGTGTATTATAAAAATATATGAATTCTTCTATACAAATCAAATTTTTTTTATTGGCTTATGCAACATACTAAATAATTCACAATTAAAAACCTCAGTGGGAACTTAATTTAACCAACTTATATGTGTCAAACTGTTAAAATTCTTTCCAATAACGACGTCTCATGTACAACGATGCCCTCTCCACTCCCCTGTTTCAGCTGCTCTGTTGACTCTTCCGGGGTCTTTACTAAGAGACGCCAATGCCTCTTGTCCTTCTTTAAGCGCTTATAATATTTATAATGTTTTGAATCTCTAAAATTATCTCTAAACAGAATGTAGAAAAAAAAAAAATATCAAAATAACTACCTTGTGACTACTGGATAAAATGTTGACGGAAGTGTGCATTGGGGTCGTCTTCCACTGGAATTATAGACCATATTAAAGGCAAGAATATTTCAAAAAAAGTCTAAGTAGTGTAAGGGATCTGTCAGACTTATTGAGGCAGCCATAACATTCATTATTATAAAGCCTAGAAATTTACTCAGGATCCCTGACCTCATTGAAGTAGGTCAGGGAGGTCATTGGTTCCTTGTAAATTAATAAGCTGCAAACTGACAACCATTGGTCCACTAAACACAATGGCTGCCTCCACACTGTGTAGGTGACCTAGAACACTGCTAAAATGCACACGAATGGTGTAGAATAGCAACGTCATCTAGTTTGTGTTTTGAGGGAGGGGGGGGGGGGGAATGCAGATCAACTGGAGACACAATTTTAGGCACAAATTTTATTTATTTATTCTCTCACCACAATTCACAGTTCAAGTGGGCAACTAATTCAGTATATATCTGAAAACAGGTATATTAAAAGTACAAAAGGGACAAGAACCAAAAAAAAAGAAAATACAAAAACACAACCGTAGCTGCTGCAATTAGCACATTTTACATTTAGGCTTTGCTTAGCATTCCCTAGTAAGTCCTATATTTAAATTCCAAAGACACAGCAAATAATTATACTCTATTTATATAGAAAATAAGCATCTTGCAATGTATAAAAATATGTAAACTACCACTTTTGGAATTCTTTAAAAAGGAGGGGGGGGGGGGAATCTTTGCCAAGCAGAGAGGAAAAAACCTGGTAACTACAACTTTGCTTAGCAACAATAGTGGGAGTGATAAAGGTGTGCACATACAGACAACAGTGAGATTTAAAAATGTAACCTTTATACAACATACTATGTGAAATAATGGATAGGGTAGTGTAAATGGTGACATTATGACGTATAACCTGAGGACTTTCTATAAGGCACTAAAGAGTGATTGATGGGGGGGGGGGGGGAATGAAAATGGGATGTATATCGTTTATTGTCAATTTTTCATGTCATAGAATAAATTAAGCCCAGATACACACGTTCGAAAGACCTAAAAACAAGTTAATTATGGAGAGAGACATAGAACACTGTCACATATAGAATGATAGAACGGTCTTACAAAATAGTAATAGCCAAGACTTCTTGTAAAACTGACACTTTTTCGAAGGTGGAAAAATAGTATGGATTTGAAATTGCTGGACATAAATGTAGCTCGGTTTATTAGAAATCTTCTATGTCACCATCTAGCGACAAATTGCACTGATATAGTAAACGTGTAGGAATGGAATTTTCGATGCATGACTCTGAACCTACACTGGCATAACCAAGACATAGAACGTATGCTGTAATATAACCAGACACCAAACACACATCTTATGTGCTGTGAATTCTCTACAATAGAATAAAAAAAAAAAAAAAAAAGCAAACACACACAAGAAATAATAATCTGTATAAAGTCCGCTAACAAATGGCTTTGAGGATTGAACTCCGGTTTCCAGCAACTGAAAATTTTAAACATTTTTGAATGTTAAACACATACATGATTTGGTGCAATAAAAAATAAATGTAACATTTGAATTGCAGTTTGAGCGAATCCTTCATAGTCCATTCGCTGCGATTCCTTCCGCTTGCTCAATTAACCGCACAGAAACAAAGGTCTTAGATGGTGTTTGCAAGACTCTTCTGAAGCCACCAAATCACGGCTGGGTCAGTCCTTTTAAAAAAGAGCATATCGGCTCAGTCAGATTTGTCTTTCTTTTTGCCGGAAACTTTACTGGAGACCACTGACCCCACGGCCGCCACGCTCCCAGTGACCGCCGACACTCCCCCCCTCACAATGCCAACGCCTATACTCGGCACCGATGTGACTGCTGTTTTGGTCACTTCGTAACTTTTTCCTCCTATCCAGGCCACTCCGCCTATGGTGGCGCCAACTGCCCCTTTAGTCATGCTGAATATACCCCCCGTTACACGGGAGAACATGCCAGACTGTGGTTGAGGGTGGTCTTTGACGGTAGCTAGAGGGGATACAGAAGAAATTATTAGAACAGTAAAGTATTATATATGGATTTTCCAGATCACTAAATAGTTTGCCATAAAAAATTTGACAGCTTTGCTATTGCTCTACTCTCCTACAAGCAGGAACAGAGAAACATCCTAACTGGACAGTGATACAATTTAGGCAACACAAATAAGGACCACGATAACTAAAATGTAAGTTGTTTTGGCGTTCTGAGTGAGGGAGGTGCAAAGCAAGTACTACATGAGTCAAATGCTATTGGGCGCAATACTTACAGGACCATCTCCCTCACACTGATTAAACAAAGACCAAAACATGTTGTAGTGTCACTGGTTGGTCCTGTACTGTGTATTAAGAAATGCTGATCGCATAGTGTTCATCCACACAAATACACTTCAAACATTGCAGGTATGTTCAATGCATAACATTGGGGGAGAGGGGGGGGGGGGGGTCAGGCAGGGGCATTAAAGTTACAAATAATAATAATAAAAAAAAAAGTTTCTTACAAATGTGTTGAGGTGTTCCCTCCCGCCTGTGAAAAACAGATTACAAAAGGAAGTTTCTTTGTGCCATTGTTAAGCACTCAGC
This sequence comes from Mixophyes fleayi, assembly GCF_038048845.1. Taxonomy (NCBI): domain Eukaryota; kingdom Metazoa; phylum Chordata; class Amphibia; order Anura; family Limnodynastidae; genus Mixophyes; species Mixophyes fleayi. The sequence goes on along the minus strand of NC_134405.1, from coordinate 320,124,172 downwards.
AAGGTACTCCTGTCCTTCGGAAATGGTAAAACTCAATTTGATACAATTATAGAGCATCTCATGCTTAGAAATTAAAAATTAAAATGTTTGCAATCGCAGCAAACCTGATCGTCCCACTTACTTACAGCACTGGTAGCAAACAGAAAATATGGCAATTAATATTTCTTTATATATCCTGCAAAACCGTTATCTCTGAACTTTTCCAGGCTTAATTACAGACAGATATCAGAATCAAAAATAATTACAATAGGCTCCCACATCCCTACGTATAGACACTTAAGCACGGGCAGCTGTAAAGCATCCTGAGATGTGTTACACTGAGCTGAGTCTACCTCAAAATACTGATTAATAGATCACTATGAGCACCACATTCTCATGGTACTGACATTAGGGGTGAAATTCAATAGGCCGTGTTACTGTAAAAAAAATAACAGCCTGAGCAGTATTACTGTTATTACGGTAATAGTGCGCATAAATACAGTTATTATGGTAATTTCAACGCCGGCTTTTTGCTCGCAGCTTCCTGAGGCGTGGGTTGAATTTACCATAATAACGGTAATAGAGTTATTGCGGCACTAATCTGGGGGGAATTGAATTCCCCCCTAAGAGTACATCATAGTACTGACTTGAGATGCTGGATGGAGAGAAATTAATTAATAAAAAAGGAAAAACCAAGCAGTGTTCAGAGTCTGTCCAAGGTATGAAGAAGTCAGTATCATAAGTACACTGACCGGGTGAACCTCTGCAATCACTTTTTGGAGAGGCCTGGGCACTAGGCTAACCTTACAGTGAATGCAACATTGTGTGAAAAAAAATAAAAAAGCAGATGAAAGTGTGTGAGATGACACAAAACATAGAAAAACTAGGCACATTATATAAAAGAAAAACACAGTATCGTGTCAAAAGTTAAGTGGAATGATAAAGAAATATCCACCAGGCGCGAGAGCCTTCCATATCTACTACCTGCTGTGCCAATATCAGAATGTTGCAGGTTTATAAACACATCATATTAGAAGTGGAAATTAAGCTCGGGAAACATCAAAGCCATTTGTCTTGACGGAGCGCACCGGCTGTTCTTTTTAGTCTGACAATCTTCTTCTGCTCATCACTCGCCCCGAGCTCATCTATCAAGCTTTCATCCTCTTTTCAATCATCACCTCTCCAGATTTCAAAACCTGCCTTGCTTAACATTTGTGGGCAACGAGCACCTTTCCTTAAAGTAGGACTGCATCTGTCACATCAATAATACAAACTCTGGGCTGCGTACTTCACTGAGCTGTGATACAGGGGAGGTGCGAGAGGGACAGGTCTGCTCCGTCAACCCCATCACGAAAACACATCTGTCAGAACTATTTTAATTATTGAAGTGTACAGTTCAAATTGTAAGAAGTACGTCAACATCTGTGGAAAACAGCGCTGTCACAGTGCGTTAATCTTCACGTGTGACGGACAATTCCAGCACAATCTCATTACCCACTCCTTACATTCTCCTCCGCATTAAATAAACTAAAATGGAGAGTGTATGCTACTCATCCTCTATTTTGTGGCATACCAACTATTGTGGAACTACAAATCCAAGCAAGTTTGGCAGATAGACTTTGCCAAATAATCTTGCAGCTTTTACATATATATTCCAATGGTATAGAGATTAGAGAAAGATATATAGAAGAGTATAGTACATAAAAAAAACAAAAAACAATAGTCTATAAAAAAAACCAAAAAACTATTGAATGGGTCAAAATGAAAGTTTCAAAATAGAGTGTTATAGGGTTATTATAATTATTAAAACATTGTGTTTCATAAGTACTTTTGAATAAGTCCTATAATCATTGTTACAGACATGAAATGTGGCGTTTCTGTCCATTACTGAATGGAATCCCTGTGTGTAGCTCCTGGGTCTCTACAAGAGCCTTGCACAGCAGGTAAGTCTCATTGGGTGCTGTCTCTAAAGAGCCTGCGTGAGAGTTGAGCAACAGGGTCATCCTTAAACTCTGGCACACAAGCGAGTGGCCCAAATCAGAGCTACGGCAATTCAGCGGCTGGGTCAAGTAACCGGCTCACATCCAGCTTTACTGCAGGCTCTTACTCAATTCGAAAATTAAGCGAACATACAAGCCAATGTTAACCTTCTTCTGACTGCATTTACCAATAATATTGATTCCGATAGGATCGTCATGGAGTATGGCAGTCCTGTTCCGGTCACACATGCTGTGATACCAGGCCAATTGGCCGATATCGGTTGCAACGCTACAACATGAGAGACCAGCTTATGATATCGGTTGATCAAATTGGTCTATTCAACCAAATACCAGTCACCTTATGACCTCTGGATGCATATAGCAGATCTTTAAACAGAAAAAGAATACATTTCTATCCCAATCAGATCATACTGGATCAATGCATGAACATACATGTCTAAATTAATGGATAATCATAACTCAATCTGACCTGAGAGACAATACAGTTTGATTGGGATGATCCAATCTGATTGAACTGTAACATTGGATCACTAGTATTACTTGAAATTACACTAAGAGCTGAGACCAGTTGGCTATAATTTGACACCTCAGCAAACTACAGAGCCCAGGAGGAAAACCATTAGTATAAATAGCTGCAGCTCGTACAGTAAAACAAAGACTTCTTTAAATGTCATCCGCTCAGAAACCTGTTAAGATAGTTGTATGTATTATTAATTTTTATTGATAGGGCGCCACTAGGTGGGCACTACAGGGACAAACGATTACAATATGAGGCAAGGCAGCACAGTACAGTAAATAATAAGCACAGTAACTCAGTAAGTTCAAAGCACAGCTAGAGAGGGCGGGGGAGGGGAGAGGGAAGATTTGCATACAACGGAGCCCACGAGGGAGGGCGCGGGTGACAGGGAGACCCTCAGAGGGGAGAGGAGGGAGCGTGAGAGGGGACAGGGGGTGGAGGGTCCTTGAGGAGGAGGGCTAGGTAGCTGGAGAGCAGAGTTAGAAGTGGTGGAAACAGGAGGAGAGATGGCCCTGCTCAAGGAGCGTACAATCTAAGGGATAATATAGATTACACATATATCTATATAAGCAATGCACCAAAAGCCAGGGGCAGCGCTGATAATTAGGAAACATGCCCATTAATAAATTCTGACAAACATTAGTAATAACAAGAACAATTTTAAATCAAAGGCTCCATTAAGGTCTCTAACTAGTGTATCCAGAAAACCTCCCTCTGTTTAAGCCTCTGAATCGTACCACACCCAACCCAAGTACAGTGGTTGAAAACAAATTCAGGACCTGGGAACATATCTGGCTAGATTATGGCCCTTCCACAAGTAATTCCTTTAGTTTGGTCCCAATAGAGGACTTATGTTGGGAAACATAATATTTTATTTTCTTGTGTGGCCTCTCCTGTCTAGTTCAAGCCACACTAAGATAAAGCTATAAATGAGGCGTTCTAATGACCAAGTTGTTTACCTGGACGTTAAGGAGTAAAATGAGCTGTCAGTCACCTTATTACACCATTCACAACCTATTATTTATGTGTGAATCACCATATTATGCAGAATATTGGATCATTCACATCAGTCTAAACACGGATCTTTTCGGTTTCAAAAATGGCAGAGTAAAGGCTGAATTTAGCTGCACTCTGCAAATCCCTGCACAGATTCCCCAAAACCTCCAGAACCCAACTCAAGCTACTCAACCTCACTCACTTCTCCCCTCCATTCATCTGTGACTTCATCATGAGATACTGTCCTTCACAACCTCTTAGCTGTGCCCGAAACCTCCTCTCCGATTACCTCTGACTCCCACCTCCAAGACTTCTCCTGTGCCGCTTCTTTCTTATGAAGCTCCTACCCCGGCTGAACAGACTCTCCCCCAGCCTTCAATCTTTCAAGTGCTGATACTACTCCCTCTGGGCACTACCAACTACAAACCAGTCCCTCTGGCTCCTATCGTCTCCGAATTACTTTCTCTGTTTAGACTGTAAGCCCTCTCTACCCTGTGTATCATGTCTGGACCTTCTCAGTCATGCTCATATGTCCTTATTAAGCTCTGATTTGTCATACTGACTGGCCGGCGCTGCAGAGTCTTGTGAAACCCTCTAAATAAAATCGACAGTGAGGATTTAGTCTGCATTATTTTGACACTAAGCCATGAAAGCACACTGGGCAATCTGGGGGTAATGCTGACAACAGACCCCAGTGACTACAAATAATTCTCAGAATATGATCAGGGTTATGTAGTAAAATTTCAAGAACCTTAATGCTCCTAGAACTCTTCAAATGTGAATGACTGAAATTAAATTCACGGATACTCCCGATAGCCCCTACTGATTAATCTGTCAGTCGTAGCAGACAACTGATCATCTATAATACTCACACGCTTGCAGGTATAACCAGTGGACCGCGTGGGAAGAGGAATGACGACGAATGAAGTAGCCAATGTTTAGAGCCCGCAGGTTAAGATCAGAATAAAAGTGCTCCTTAAAAGATACACCGTAGTATCCATGTCGAAGTGGACACCATCAGCTGCCAATGTGAAGCGTATATTATAAAAGGACATTGGAAGATGGCAAGACTCAGAATGCTCTATTGAGATTTACAAAACTGATCACACCAATAAACAGGACCAGTAGATATAGACCATTATTTAAGGAATAGCAAAACATCTGCGATATCCTTCAAATATGATTTTGTACCCGATACTAGTGGATTAAGGACAGTCAGCGGCACAAAAAACCAACTTAGTTCCTGAAACAACTGGTCATTCAGGAGGCATATGAGATATTTAGATACATTATGGCCGAAATGCCTTTAATTTGCATATGTTCTTGTAATTGCCAACATTCTTCATAATTTGTAAACAGACATTTGTTTTGCCAGCCGGGTGGCATTAAGAAGTAGCCAGGTGGGGGCAGTTGTTATACTTTGCAAAACTAATGAAATATGTTGGAGGTTATTGCCCACACCTGCCAGGACTGGTCAGACTGGTGGTCAGTGGTCTAACACTGCTGGCTGCAGTGCTCACATAGTGCCTGTTCTAGTAGGAGAAACAATGGTTTATTCTATTATACTAGGACTCTGTTGAGCTCCAAGAGCCGGGTGACAAGTAAAAGCAGCCGGATGGAGCACCCGTAAACAGGTGCTGGGGAGAACACTGGACCAGGATTCTCTGAATAGTTTTCCCCAGAAGTGCTCTCTCTATTACTGACAATGCGTTACCTATTGTCTGTATTAATATGCTATTCTGTTGCATATTTTGTTTACATGTGATAATTACATTACCCGCTATACTGACTCCTCGCTTATTCCACTATGCGGGCGTTCTATTTAAACATATTCAACCAATAGGGCTTTCGTAATTGAAAAAGGACCACAGGATAAGCCCTAAAGCAATAATACATTTTCCTCTGCATATACTACTGGGGCAGCCTCTTATCAAAGATTCGGTGGAAAAACGTAACCTCTTCCTCAGCAAAGCCTCTGACCAGAGCAGTGGTGTTTCTCCTACCATTGGCCACTGGTTTTGACATAGAACCAACAGTCGTGACAAATCCAATGCAGCTGAACTTGCCAATAGCCTAATCCTTCTCAACCCCTACTCTAGCAACAGCATAGGGCACAGACTGAGAGAACAACATGTTGGCTTGGCTGTATAGATATAATTACGCTAAACCTTTGATACTGGAAGCATTAGATCACTTAGATGGGGAGATTACTTATGATGAAGAGGACCAGCCGAGATGAACACAAATATGCACCAGTTTGAAAGGGTTCTGCCTTAAAACTGCTGCGGTCTTTCGTAAAGTGTTAAGGGAGCATGCTGCTAATGTTTGTGGTGAAAGTCCATAATGACAGGAGCAGAAATTATATATATATGTGAAAAAGTTGAACGATTTAGGGATTAAAATTGAAGACAGCTGTGACTACGGCTCTGATACGGTTGGAGGTTTGCTCTGTTGCTGGATGGATGCCACTTATCTACTATGAAGCTTGCAGAAATATATTATCTAGCTAATATATTTTTGTGTCTGTAGCAATCCAAAAAATGAGAATAACTCATGCCATAGAAGATCAAGCTCGAGTAGCTAAAACAGGCCTGTCCAACCTGCGGCCCTCCAGATGTTTGTGAAACTACAAGTCCCAGCATGCCCTTCCAGCTATTTACAGGTTGTCTACTGGCAAAGCATGCTGGGGCTTGTAGTTTCACAACACCTGGAGGGCCGCAGGTTGGACAGGCCTGAGCTAAAATATAAACAATGGAATTCAGATTTCTCTGATCCAAATGGCTAATGAAAGGTACGACGTAAAGCCTAATTGGCTAACAAAAATAATGGCTTGAAAAAACAATTTGTCAAAACGAGGGTCGGCGTAAGCAGTGTATACTTCAATCTGCACAATCTAATTGCAGAGTAAGCATGTACATACGCAGTAATGGGACACTAATCTTTCAATTAAAGATATAATGGAGACAAAGTCCATTATGTTAGATTGAAGGGGGAAAGCTAGTGTTAGCCAACAGGTGATAATATCCCTTCAAACAATCCAATGAATCTAACAGCAGGTTGCTTTGCAATAAGAGGAGGTATTTAAGGACGAGTTTTATTCATGACAGAAGAACCTGTAAGGGATAAAACGACTAACATAAGCAAATATTTAATGATAGCCGTTATAAATGATTTTGCAACTTTTACAACCCTTGACACCAGAAAATCTGGCAAACATTAGTTACATTGTGTCTCAGTGTGAACTAGAAGTGGGGAAAATAAAGCAGCAACATTATAGCAGGTTAGGAAGAAATGATCTGTATATTACAAGCATAATAAAGCTGTAAACCTAAATTAGTGTAGTACAGGGTTGTACTGTGGGAAGATACATGAAACATTACCATTCTGACCAACTACTAAATCATTAATACAATTAAAAAAAGTCTCTGTCTCCATCATTAGATTGAAAATCTGAATGATATACACCAAAGAGCCACAGCATTAAAACAACAGACAAGTGAAGTGATTCACACTGATACTCTTGTTACTATGGCACCTGTTAAGGGGTGGGATATATTAGGCAGTAAGTGAAGTCAGTTCTTGAAGTTGATGTTTTGGAAGCAGGAAAAATGGGCAAGTGTAAGAATCTGAGTGACTGACAAGACGACTGGGTCAGAGCATCTCCAGAACGGAAGGGCCTGTGAGGTTTCTCAGTATGCAGTGGTTGGTACCTACCAATAATGGTCCAAGGAAGGACCACCGGTGAACCGACCACAGGGTCATGGGCGCCCAAGGCTCAGTGAAGTGCATGGGGACAAAATGTTAGCCTGCCTGGGACAATCCCAGTGTAGCATAAATTGCTGAAAAAGTTAATACTGAGTACAATAGAAAGGTGTCAGAACACACACCGCATCGAATCTTGCTGCGTATGGGGCTTCGTAGTCGCAGACCGGTCAGTGCGTCCAAACTGACCTTTGTTCACTGCCAAAAGCGCCAACATTGGGCACGTGAGCGCAGGAGCTGGACCATGGAGAAATGGAAGAAGGTGGCCTGGCCCGATTAGTCACTTTTTCTTTTAAATTATGTGAACGGCCGGATAAGTGTGCGTCGTTTACCTGGAGAAGACATGGCACCAGGATGCACCATGGGAAGATGGCAAACTGGCATAGGCCGTGTTATGCTCTGGGCAATGTTCTGCTGGAAAACCTTGTATTCATGTGGATGTTTCTTTGACACAAACCACCTACCCAAACATTGTTGCTGACCAAGTACATCTCTTCATGACAATGGTATTCCCAGGGCCGTCTTTCCCATTGGGCACGCTGGGCAGGTGCTCGGGGGCCCTGCAGCCCAGGGGGGACCTCCGGAGGCAGGAAGAAAAAGAAAACCCTGAAAAAAAGAAGAAAATACTTACCGTGCTGTCAGCTGGCGATCCGGCTCCCTCCCTGGTCTCCTCCTCCGTCGCGCTGGCAGTGCATGTCGGGCGTGACATCATAACGCCCGCCCGACATCCATTGCGGAGCGCGACGGAGGAGGAGACCAGGGAGGGAGCCGGATCGCCAGCTGACAGCACGGTAAGTATTTTCTTCTTTTTTTCAGGGTTTTCTTTTTCCTGCCTCCGACGGGCCCCCCTGGGCTGCAGGGTCCATATATATATATATATATATATATATATATATATATATATATATATATATATATATATATATATATATATATATATATATATATATATAATCATTATTTTTTTATTTTTGTATATATAGGGGCCCCGATGCACTGCTGTGCCCGGGGGCCCAAGAGGTTCTTAAGAGGGCCCTGGGTATTCCCTGATGGCAGGGACCTCTCAGCAGGATAATGCGCCCGGCCACACTGCAAAAATTGATCATGAATGGTTTGAGGAACATGACAAAGAGTTCAAGGTGTTGACTTGGCCTCCAAATTCCTCAGATCTTAGTCCGATCGAGCATCTGTGGGATGTGCTGGAAAAACAAGTCCGAGCCACGGAGGCCCCACCTAGCAACTTACAAGATCTGCTGCCAACGTCTTGGTGCCAGATATCACAGGACATCTCCTTTTGGAGTCCATGCCTTGATGGGTCAGAGCTGTTTTGGCAGCACAATATTAGGCAGGTGGTTTTAATGTTGTAGCTGATGGTTGTATACCACAGAAAAGAGGAATTACTTTCGATTGCATCATACGTCAAGAGATATACTACAGCTTTGATACTAGTACAATTATAAAGATTACTTATGGTCAGGAGGTTCACCCAAGTCTCCAGCACAAATATGCCCCAGTCTGCGAAGGCTTTCTTAAATTGTTAAGGCAGCATGCTTCTAGCCGAGCTCCATAACAGCGATAGACTCGTGGAGCAGCAAAAATAAAAAATTCAGGGAGTTGAACAAGGTCAGCAACGCAGGGGTTATAAGATAAGACAATAAAGCCAATGAAGTGCTAATGAAAAAGTATTTGGTTAGGATGAACTAATGAAATAGTATCAGATTTGTGCATAACATTTTAGTGATGAGTACCCGAATTTTCATTAGGACCTTTTCTAAAATGCATTGGCATTTCATTGAAGGGACGGTCCCATCAAGAACAGATGAACATCAGTGGACCTACCCATATAAAGTACATACGGCACATACCCAGTGATGACAGCCAATATTCATGGCAATGGAGCTCATTAATTCACTAGGGTATGGTGGCATTACTAATGCATGACACACAGAGGAGAGTCATTTTGTGGGCTGAACCATTTTCTGTTTTATCCCTTTGAGAGGTCACTAGTTCCTAGAGAACGGACAAGGTGTATTCTTTTAAATGGCAGTTGGGTGAGGTACTTTAAAAGTGAAAAAGGGGTAGATGTATTAAACCTTCTAAACAGGAAAGTGAAGGTGTTGCCCATAGCAGCCAATCAGATTCTAGCCATCATTGTTCTAGTACATTCTAGAAAATGATAGCAGCCAATCAGAATCTAACTATGGGCAACACCTCCACTTTTCCTTTTTTAAAAGGTTTGACAAATCTACCCCAAATGGTTTACTTTCAACAGCATAAGTAATTTTATTAACAGGAATTGTAACTGCCATATTGTCATAGAATATGCCTTTTGGGTGCCACATTATCACAAAAATCTTAACATTCTTTCTTTACTAAGCAGAACTTTTTTTTTATGCATCTCTAGCACAATAGAAAATCCTATTTTCACACTTCCCACTGAATTCAAGTGTCGAAGAGAAGTTCCTAGACCGATCAAAAAAATAAGTGTTTCTCAAATAAGCACCTATTCCTACAGTGCTATCTATAAGGGTAAATCTGGTTCTCTGTGCCAGAGACTCCCACTAATGCAGCCAATCTCACTGCAGAGGGTAGTTCTGTACATTCTGGTGCCCAAAATAGCTCTGTCATAAGAATTGCCTCACACCTGATATTGTATCTGTTCATGCCACAAAGACTGGAAAGCAAAGCAATGTGATGCTTATGTAAACACAGACTATTTTCATATTCCAGATTTGTAACATTAGGTCAGAAGCTCAAATATCCAGTCACAAGACCAGATTGTTCTGCAGGCTTTCTACAGCTCTGCACATCAATCATTACAATTACAAAACTACCCCAAAAGGGTGTCTTCAGAAAAGAGTGGGAGAGAATTGTAAGAAATAAATTTCTTAAAAGCCAACCTCAAAGAACACAATGGCAGAGGTCCCTAATATTTGTGACAGGTGGATAACCTACATTTGGATTTACATTAATATTCTATTTTGAGAAGTTGTTTGGTGAAGCAATCGATTCACTTGGAGGTGCTGCACGTGGCGATTCTGTTGTTCAACCCAATGACTATACATACAGTACGACAGGTGCAACTGTTCAGAAGTTGGGCCAATGACCAGAATAGAGGATCCCAGACGAAACAGACCTCGTACATCGACATGGTGAACAGCAAGACCGATTTCTGCATTCTTGAGAAACTTTATACAGGCACCTGATTGGACAGTGCCCCATTATTCCCATTCATAAGATTTTTCAATATCCCACCCACTCCAGGATTCATCATCATTTATTTATATAGCACCACTAATTCCGCAGCGCTGTACAGAGAACTCATTCACATCAGTCCCTGCCCCATTGGAGTTTACAGTCTAAATTCCCTAATATACACACACACACACACACAGAGGGAGAGACTAGGGTCAATTTTGATAGCAGCCAATTAACCTACCAGTATGTTTTTGGAATGTGGGAGGAAACTGGAGGACACGGAGGAAACCCACGCAAACACAGGGAGAACATACAAACTCCACAAAGATAGGGCCATGGTTGGGTATTGAACTCCTGACCCCAGTGCTGTGAGGTAGAAGTGCTAACCACTAGGCTACTGTGCTCTCCTTAGACTTCACCACAGTACATACCAGCGGTGATTAAAGGACCAATTGTAAGATCCCCTGGGAGAGGCCATAACTGAAGAAGGGGGCTGTAAGAAAGTTCACAAGAGCTTTAAGTGTGTACAACTAGATTGGAAAATGGCAATTCCTTGGTGTAAAAGTGTAATTACCATCTGGTGCCTCCTCCCGTAGATATGCAGGAACCTCCTCTTCAGATTTCTCTGTCTGATTCATTGTGCCTAAGACACAAAACACAACATACATATAATTATACACAAGAATAAATCTGCTTAAAGTAAATAGAACCCTGTACCTCTAGGTCACAGAGCAACAGTATGCAAGAATTGCAAAGATGTGATGTGACTGCAAGGCTGCTTGCAGTAGGGGACCCTAGAGACACAACGCTGAACACAGCCCATTATCTTCTGTCGTACAATGCATACAAAAACAACATTCAGCAGCCATGTAAAGGTTACAATGTATTACATACTATGACAGAAAAGCTGAAGACAAGTTCTAAAGCAGGTCTGGCCAACCTGTGGCGCTCCAGGTGTTGTGAAACTACAAGCCCCAGCATGCTTTATCAGTGGATAGCCAGCCGATAGTTGGCTGGGCATGCTGGGACTTGTAGTTTCACAAAAGAGAGCCACAGTTTGGCCAGGCCCGTTATAAAGTACTTGGACCCAATGCTAGATAAATACCCCATGTTATGCAATTACGCTAATGGACACTAATGTATAGTGACTCATGGGAATATTTATAGATGTAGCAAAAAAAATATATACTGACAAGCTGATAATTATACAAGTTCTGTGCTACAAAGCATGCATATCACCATAAGGACAGGTTAGAACCTGTCTGTCTGTCACCACCTGATCCACAGCTATTGCTAAACTACAAGATCCATGCTTGTTTACCAGCCACTGTCCCATGAGGAATCATGGGAGATGTAGTTCAATAGCAGCCATAAGGTAAAAATAGAGATAAGGAACCTGTGGCACTCCAGCGGTTGAATAATTACTAGTCCCAGCCTGTCTTGACAGCCGGAGGCTAGTGGCAACTCTACGCTAGGAGGTTCAAAACCCTACTATGACAAGTATGCATACTGTACATTACACAGGTCAAGCTACTATATGTATAAATAGAAGCGAAAAAGAAAAATAAGGAGAATGCAAATTTTAAAATATATATATTAGAATAAAATTTTACAAAGAAAAATCCAATTAAAACAAGTTGCTATTGACAGAAAATGTTGCACCATAAGATTCTAAAATATTTTTAAAAAAGGTATAAAACAAATGCAACTCAGAAGACCCACAGGGGTCAAAAGCAAAATATGAATTGTTGCCAACATTCTAAAAATACATTACAGACAATCGTAACACAGCAATTACAAGTATGCACAGCTATTGTGCAAACCAAAAGTGTCATCTGCACTTCTAGTCACGGCACTCAGTCTGCAATCTGCTCCCAGTGCTGTACTTTGATAATATCATGTTTTGTAAGCCTGCTGCTGAACAAAAGGTCTGTAGAAGGGAGGAGGTCTGGCTTACGATTACAGAGAGGCTTTTCTTCACTCTAGTGACGTGGCAGAGAGTTAAACCTGATCTCTAACTTGCTGTAAGATCTGCCACGCTTTACAGCAACACTTCCATGTCATCCCAGGGGATAAAAGATAACTTACCTATATATACACACACACACACACAATGCTTATACGGAAAGGTAAACCCTTCCCCGATCCAGAAAGAGTTGTTATAACAAATCATCAAGGTATAATAGGTGTAACTACTTAGCTGCTGGAGTTCTAAAGGTGACAAAGGTTTACAAGTAACTTTTTGTGGGTGCCTGGGAGTAAAGGATACACAGCACTGGGAAACAAGCCCCAAAAAAAAAAAGAAAAAAAAGAGGCCCATTCCTAAATTACCAGCCATCCCAGAGGATAAGTATTTGGAAAATTCCAGCTACTGCGCAAAAGCAAACATTTAACCATGTACGTCCTAAATTATGCACAAGTCAGGAGTGGAGTCACAGAAAAACCAACAACTGCATACAAGTAAACAAAGGATATTTGCCCAGGTAATTTTGACTTGCAGATTGTGCAGGAAAGGATGCGTGTCCATCTTGCAAGAAATACAGTTAACCCCTTCATTCTATGCCAGAAGTCATTACACTATGCAGAACTGTGTGAGTGTATATACACATACAGCTTCATCTAGAGATAATACATACAGAGATTTAAATGTGCATATATCACATGCATAAATACACAAGTTCCCACTGGACATAACACTATTAGAATTAGAACTAATTGTTCTTGCAGTCACTATCCTGCTGGAACGAATACACTCTACATTCCCTATTACTACCAGTGTTATGACGTATCTATGTCACAGTGCCAAATATCACCATTTTGGAATCATCCAATATTTTTGTTTGATTTACAGCAACTCAGATTTACCCCACAGTGACTGCTACTACCCTTACTGGAGCTGGTCCTTCCCACAGCACCTATTGATGCCTTTCACTGATCCATCCCACAGTCCCTATCACTGCCCTTGGCTGGGCCATCAAAATCTGTACTATTACCTTCAACTAGTCCATTCAACAGTCCCTATTGATACCCAATCTAGAACTTTTCTTCATTTCACAGGCCCTATTGATACTTCAAGATTTTATTTTTTTTATCATTACAGTCCCTATTGCTAACCCATCTATAAAGTTTTCATAGCACAGTTCCTTTAGCAGGCCTGTCACTCTAGGTATTGTGAATCTACAAGCCCCAAAATAATCTGCCAATGGAAAGCCATTCAATTACTGGTAGAGCATGCCGGGACTTGTAGTTTCACAACTTCTGGAGAGCCACAGGTTGGTCAGGGCTGCCCTATCGCTCCCCCATCTAGGACTTTTCCAGTGCACAGTCCCTATAGCTCCCCCGTCTAGGACTTTTCCAGTGCACAGTCCCTATAGCTCCCCCGTCTAGGACTTTTCCAGTGCACAGTCCCTATAGCTCCCCCGTCTAGGACTTTTCCAGTGCACAGTCCCTATAGCTCCCCCGTCTAGGACTTTTCCAGTGCACAGTCCCTATAGCTCCCCCGTCTAGGACTTTTCCAGTGCACAGTCCCTATAGCTCCCCCATCTAGGACTTTTCCAGTGCAGTCCCTATAGCTCCCCCATCTAGGACTTTTCCAGTGCACAGTCCCTATAGCTCCCCCATCTAGGACTTTTCCAGTGAACAGTCCCTATAGCTCCGCCATCTAGGACTTTTCCAGTGAACAGTCCCTATAGCTCCATCTAGGACTTTTCCAGTGAACAGTCCCTATAGCTCCCCCATCTAGGACTTTTCCAGTGAACAGTCCCTATAGCTCCCCCATCTAGGACTTTTCCAGTGAACAGTCCCTATACCTTCCCCATCTAGGACTTTTCCAATGCACAGCCCCTATAGCTCCCCCATCTAGGACTTTTCTAGTGAACAGTCCCTATAGCTACCCCATATAGGAACAGCCCCTATAGCTCCCCCATCTAGGAACAGCCCCTATAGCTCCCCCATCTAGGAACAGCCCCTATAGCTCCCCCATCTAGGAACAGCCCCTATAGCTCCCCCATCTAGGAACAGCCCCTATAGCTCCCCCATCTAGGACTTTCCCAATGCACAGTCCCTATTGTTAACCCTTAAAGGACTTTTTCATCGCACAGTCCCTATAGCTATCGCCACAAGAACTGGTGCATCTCGCAGTCCCTATTACTACATCCACTGCAACTGCTGACCCTGCTGGGACTGGTCCATCACACGGTCCTTCCTGGCAGTGCTGCTCGCCTCTAGCACGGACTCACCGGGAGCTCGTATGACCGCGGACTCCGAGCCGACTCACTATCAGTGACCGCTGTACAGCTCCAGGTCACGGATCCTGTCTCCCTCCGCCGCTCACACCGCTCTCTGCGGCCGCTGCAGACGTGGCGCCTGACGCATCCTTCTCAACACCCAATCGTAGCGTCAGTCAGGCTCAGCCAATCAGCGCCCAGCTGGGGTCAGTGACGTGGAGCTGCCCAGATGTTCCTAAATCACCGTTAGTTAGTTAGGTGCCAGCTGCGGGCTGGGGCGGGGGCTGCGCCCACAGCGCCCACAGTGCCAGTCCTTCCGGGTGTAGCTCACACCTGCTCATCACTAGCATAGTGCAACCTCAAGTGGCACAGAGGAATATAGTAACATGTGGTGTCACACCTCCCAAGTTCTTATGTTTCTATGGACAGTTCCAGGTTTTAAAGATTTGCCCCTGGAAATGTCCTTATTTTTCATTATTGACCAACTGCACATAATAATTATTCTGCATACTGTGTAATTGTTATTATGGGGCTTTATATAAGATTTAATAAAGAGGAGTATTGATCAGCAGTCAATACACATGTATCACCTCTTTGTCTGTTTTACCCAGTTTGTTTATTAGTTTATTATGTTTGTCCCCAATTGTAAAGCGCTACAGAATATGTTGGCGCTATATAAATAAATGATGATGATGATAGTAGAACCTTGTGAACTTATCCACTGAAATAATAACATAGGAGCCAACTTAAAATTGATTTGGGGGGGGGGGTGATTTTGTTATTCTAATTACTCACCCCTTATAATTGAAAAATGCCACGCATGGACATGGTTATTGGTAGCACAAACACTGGGTGTGCTCAAGCACCCACAGAGCTGGCTCCTGTGGATAACACCGCATGTTATGTGTTTAGATGCATCTGCTCGGCAGCATGATTTTAATTTATTTTAAAGAATTAGGGCTTGTACAGAGACGGAACTAACAAGCTGTGGGACCCAGTGCAGAGAGGAGGGAACCGGAACCCAGACCCTCTTTATCTGTCATGCTGCGGGACCCATTATCTGCATGGGCCCCGGGGCATGGCACCTGCCACACCAATGGTATTTCTGCCACTGTGCCTGTAGGCGCTGGTACTTTCCTTCATCCATAGTACGTTTCCTCTGTGTTGCATTTACCACTCGGACATCTGCCAATGGTTCACTGTGGCGCTCGTGTATTAACCCTTTATGAAGTGCTCAGGGGCAAACGCAGGATTTGTAGAGGGGGGTTTCCACACCATGCCGCCAGTGGGCGTGACCAGCATGCATGGGGGCGTGGCTATAATTTTAGACAGTGCTTGGCTGCTCTCCAACTCTTCCTATCCCCATAATATACATGGGCAATGCTGCGTGCACTACTGTTAGGTGCACGCAGCTCTCCCTTTTCAAGCAGAGCCATGTGAAGCGGGGGCAGGGTCCAGTCACCTCAATAATACAGTGCCCCAAGCTTGGAGGGGGTTTCCAGGCACTAGAAAACCCCATTCGGTTTGCCTATGGTGCTGGTTAAACTCCATCTACAAAGTGGTGAACAGACCTCAGAGCAAATATTCTATTGGAAAAGGCATATCGTTAATATGTAAAAGCCCAAAGACTACAATGTCATATATCCATCAGTGGCTTGAACTGACTAATGGGAAAAGCTTTGAACTACGTTGTTTTTAATTAACTAGCTTGAAAAGTTATTCTCACTAATTTGTTTAAACTCGTTAACATCGGGTATGTGGCTGCTGAGGCCCAGGACTGCATCCACCCAAAAGGTAATACTGCCAGAAAGGATAATACTTAAAAACACTGGTAGAAAGAGTATCTAACCATCAGTTAGATTTAGGACAGCAAAATAGAAGCGTTGCCCTCGTTTGTTGTACTCCCAAATCCTTCTATTCTATTTCCTTCCAAATTATCCATCTTTAAAGTCTTTAAAACATATAAACATTTATAAAACATATATTGCTTTTTGCAAACATTTGGCCGTCCCAGATCAAATTGTATGTCTCAGTAAATTTCTAACTCAAAAGAATTTAATACAACCTCTAGACTACAAACTTAAACATGATCACCAATAAATGTCTTAGCTTCGGTCTCCCATCTATTAATTCTCCACTTCCTAAAGTGCTGAACAGGTGGAACGGAAGAAGGGTTACACATTGGTGTTTAAATTTTTTTCTTAAGTGCATTTAGGAACAAGCAGAGGAGGAAGTACTGGGTACACTAGTGTAATTAGAAGATTGTGTCTGTTCCCCAGCTGTGCTTATTCCCAATTATTTTCAGTATAGCTGGCCAGTGCTGGTCTTCCAACTGCCAGTGTCGATAAAAGCAATAGATTCATACGGTGATTGAAACTAGATATCATCACTGCAGTTTACCAGGCTTTCCAACTGGGTCGAACTAATTCCGAAACTCTGTACTTTATCAATGGCTCACTAAGCAACAAGTAACAATAACAACACATTTTATATCATTGTTTAAAATATGTTATTCCAAACTAAATAGATTGCACACTTGTATACTATGTATAAAAATCTTAAGTTGGGTGGGGGGTGTTTTATTACCTGCGGACGACTGCGCTTGTTATTGAAGAGTCTGTTGTGATGGTTGCTGCCTAATGGAGCTTAAAGGGGTCTTCGGGCCTGTGTATCAGGATTTTTGGAGGTGTAGAGTACTGTGGTGGTGTAGCTGTGTGAAGGTGGTGATGCTGGTAGGTGCTTGATGTCGTCCCTGATTGTTGTGGTAGGGTCAGGTGTTCGTCATCATCATCATTTATTTATATAGCGCCACTAATTCCGCATCGCTTTACAGAGGACTCATTCACATCAGTCCCTGCCCCTTTGGAGCTTACAGTCAAAATTCCCTAATATAGACACTCACACACAGTCACAGACAGAGAGGGAGAGACTAGGGTTTTTTTAGTTTTTGATAGCAGCCAATTAACCTACCAGTATGTTTTTGGAGTGTGGGAAGAAACCGGAGCACCCGGAGGAAACCCAAACTCATGACCCCAGTGCTGTGAGGCAGAAGTGCTAACCACTAGGCAACCGTGCTGCCCGTGTTACTCCTGAATGGATCCTTTCGTTCTGGACTGAAATTGTGTGTCTTTCTAGTTACTTTACTCCAGTGCTGTTTGAGGTCTGGGGGAGGGGCTCACCTTTCTGTTGATTGAGCGCTTTGTAGCTTTTTGCTTTCTTTTAAGTGATTTATAGCCCTTTTTTGTTTGGTATACTGCTTGCCTTGTTCTTAGCTCAAGGTGAGTGGATACGAATGGCATTAGTATTTAAGTATTTACTCTGTACCATTTATACCTATCCCATTCATTATAGATATTACAATAGTATTATATTTGTATTCATCATTCATTTTACATTATTATACCATGTGAGGGAATGGGGGGGCTTCTATATTGCTATAGTATGGGAAAGAATGGGGGGGCTGTTATATTCCTATAGTATGTGAGGGAATGGGGGGGCTGCTGTATTCCTATACTATGTGAAGTAATGGGGGGGTGCTATATTCCTTTACTATGTGAGAGAATGGGAGGTTCCTATATTCATATATGTGAAGATACCAGATTTATCTGGCCCAATGCTACCCACTTCACGCTGGCTGGCCACCCACGGGTGCCTTCCTATGCCAGGGAAGTCTACCCAGTACCTTCTAGTCACTCAGTTATCATCATCATCATTTATTTATATAGCGCCACTAATTCCGAAGTGCTGTACAGAGAACTCACTCACATCAGCCCTGCCTCATTGGAGCTTACAGTATAAATTCTCCAATATAGACACACACTCACACACAGACACAGAGGGAGACACTAGTGTCAATTTTGATAGCAGCCAATTAACCTATCTGTATGTTTTTGGAGTTTGGGAGGAAACCGGAGCACCCGGAGGAAAACCACGCAAACACAGGGAGAACATAAAAACTCCACACAGATAAGGCCATAGTCAGGAATTGAACTCATGACCCCAGTGCTGTGAGGCAGAAGTGCTGACCAGTAGGCCACTGTCAGACGCCGTTCCCGCTGATCCCCTGACAGTCGGGGAACGGACGTCTGATCTCCCCGCTGGCTGCTTCGGAGTCCTTCCGGGTTCTCTTTACTGTCAGGCGCATGCACCCTTTCCTCTGTCCCGTTGCTAGGCAACGGGACGCCGCTGCCTCCGCTTCCTGTTCCTGCCAATCAGGTCCTCCTGACCATTATTTAAACCTGACTCTGGCACCATTAGGGTGCCAGAGTAACAGGTATACTAGCCTGTGTTACTGGTTCCTTGCTTCTGGTTTCCTGTGTGTTCTACTGTTCCTGCTTTCCTGTTGTGACCCCGGCTTGGCGACTTTCCCACTATCTGAGTGACCCACATTGTACTTCGACCCCGGCTTGGCGACTACTCCTTTGGATTTTCCTTGGTACCACATATTCCCGATTGGTGTGACCCGGACCGTCTGACCCTTCTATACTACACCGGAAACTGGCTAATAGGACCGCGACCTGCGTACCCTGTGCAGCGAAGTCCAAACCTCCTTGCGGGGGTCCCTGGTGAACACCAGTGGTACGTTAGACTCCGCACCTACTAGTTCAGTAGTGCTAATACCGGTTAGTGTTTTGCTCTGTTACATTCCTCTACGGCCTACGGCCTGACAGTTTACTCTGGCCATGACTGATGGTACCGGAGAACCCTCTGCTCGAGATCTCCCCCTTCATTTAGGACTGCGGGTGGAACAGCAAGAATCCAACCAGGCACAACTCCTACAGTGTATACAAGGGGTGATTTCTCGTCTGGACTCCCTGAACATTCCTCAGGCAGCTGCTCCTGCCCCGGCTCCTGCTCCTGCTGCTGCTTCTCCCAGCGGAATTGTCGCTACTTCCAGGACTCTACGGATCCCCACACCTGAGAAGTATGACGGTAATCCCAAGGGATGCCGCGGATTCCTTAACCAGTGCTCCATCCAGTTCGAACTAGCACCGGAAAATTTCTCGTCCGAGAGAGCTAAAGTAGCCTACTTTATTTCCCTCCTTACTGGACAAGCCCTGGGCTTTGGGAGCGGAACGATGGGTCTCTCTACATTTCGGACACCTTTAATCGAGAACTTCTGAAAGGTATTTGACGAGCCCGGCCGTGTGTCTACTGCCGCATCAAGTCTGCTAGCTCTTCATCAAGGTTCTCTTATGGCGGGTCAATACGCTGTTCAGTTCCGTACCTTTGCCTCAGAATTAGGATGGAATGATGAGGCTCTAACAGCTACCTATTGGCAAGGATTGTCTGATTCTATTAAGGACGCTCTTGCCTCCCGAGATCTTCCTACCAAGCTCGACCACCTGGTGTCTCTTAGTATCAAAGTGGACATCCGCCATCAAGAGCGTTCCGCTGAGAGGAACCAGGATCGCCGTTTTGCTCGTCTGGCTCCCCGCTTTCAATCTCCAGTTCCCCCAGCTGAAGAGCCGATGCAAATTGGACGCTCTCGCTTATCCCGGGACAAAAGGGAACACTGCATTAGGAACCGTTTGTGTCTGTATTGCGGAGAATTCGGTCACCTTTTGTCTTCTTGTCCTAAGAGGCCGGGAAACTCCACCTCCTAGGCAATAAAAGGGAGGTTGTCCTAGGATCCAGTCTCCATTCTCCCTGTTCTCCTAAAGATACCAACTTCCTGATACCTGTCTTCCTCAGGTTTTCGGATGCCTCTCTGGAATATTCTGCCTTCGTGGATTCTGGATCCGCAGGGAACTTCATCTCCGCTACTCTGGTGTCCAAGCTTCGCATACCCTATTCTCCATTGCCGCAACCATTGGTTCTGACTGCAGTTGATGGTAACTGTGTCAGCAACGGTTCCATCACCTATATCACCTCTCCAGTTCGGTTGCAGGTAGGGGTTCTTCACCATGAGTGGATTAGGTTCCTGGTCATTCCACAGACCGTCAACTCTATCATCTTAGGGTTACCCTGGCTCAGAACGCATTCACCGCAATTTGATTGGCTTCACGCCCCAGTATCTTCCTGGGGTGCTTCATGTTTCAACCAGTGTCTCTCAAAGGTACTCCCACCCACCCGCCTACCTTGTCTCTCTCTTGACTCCCAGGTCAAGTTTCCGGAACCATACTTAGATTTCCTTGACGTCTTTAGCAAAACTGCCGCAGAGTGTCTTCCTCCACATCGTGCGTGGGATTGTCTCATCGAGCTGGTGCCGGGTAAAACTATTCCTAAAGGTAGAGTCTATCCACTGTCTCTTCCAGAGACGAAGGCTATGTCTCTGTACATCTCTGATAACCTTCAAAGAGGATTCATCAGGAAGTCTACTTCTCCCGCAGGAGCCGGATTCTTTTTTGTGAAGAAGAAAGATGGTTCATTAAGACCCTGCATAGACTACTGCCGCCTAAATGCCATTACCATCAAGAACCGCTACCCTCTGCCCCTTATTACGGAGTTGTTCAATCGTATCCGGGGTGCTAAGATCTTCTCCAAACTGTATCTCAGAGGGGCTTACAACTTGATACGCATTCGGAAAGGCGACGAGTGGAAAACGGCATTCAACACCCGTGACGGGCACTACGAGTATCTAGTGATGCCTTTTGGGTTATGCAATGCCCCGGCCGTCTTTCATGAATTCATCAACGAGATCTTCAGGGATCTGCTGTATCAATTCGTGATTGTCTACCTGGACGATATTTTAATATTCTCATCTGATATATCCTCTCACCGTTTTCACGTTAAGACAGTCCTCTCTCGTCTCAGAAGATATTCTTTATATTGTAAACTGGAGAAATGTCTTTTTGAATGTTCCCAAGTCCCTTTTATGGGTTATTTAGTTTCCGGAACCGGTCTTCAAATGGATCCTCAAAAAGTAGAAGCCATTATCAACTGGCCACTCCCCACTGGCCTCAAAGCTACACAGCGTTTCATCGGTTTTGCCAACTATTACCGTCAGTTCATTAAAGGATTTTCTTCTATCATCAGTCCCATCACAGCTTTAACCCACAAGGATGCCTGCTGCAAACCTTGGTCTACCGAAGCAAGATTGGCCTTCAAGACTCTTAAGGAAGCATTTCTTTCGGCTCCCATACTCAAACAGCCAGACCGTTTTTTCTTGAGGTTGACACTTCGTCTGTAGGAATTGGGGCTGTCCTGTCTCAGAAATCCTCTTCCGGCATCTTGGAGACCTGTGGATTCCTGTCTAAAAAAAATTCCGGTAGTGAATTAAATTATGGAATCGGCGACAAGGAGCTATTGGCCATCAAGATGGCACTAGAAGAGTGGCGCCACCTGCTTGAAGGCGCTTTACATCAGGTGACCGTGATGATAGACCACAAGAACCTCACCTACCTTCAGGAGGCACAATGTCTTAACCCCCGTCAGGCTCGCTGGTCTCTTTTCTTTTCCCGGTTTCAACTTATCCTTACTTTTCGTCCTGGTTCCAAGAACTCTAAGGCCGATGCACTATCCAGGTCTTTTGATAATACGGATTCTCTTACCTTCCCGGACAACAAGATGATTCTGAATCCTATGCAGATGGTGGGCATTACCAACTCTTCATCTCTCTCTCCACCTCCTGGATGCTCTTTT